>NW_005841869.1:4789655-4802184 GCF_000455745.1 Alligator sinensis
GGCAGGCTCAGCCCGGGCCCGGGGCCGGGGCTGTGGGGCTGCTTCCCTGCCCTTCGTAGGGTCCTGCTGGGGAAGGGCTTGCCCTGAGCACTGGCAAGAGCGCGCTGCAGCTTGTGCCACTGCTCTGATGGAAAGAATGCTTTTTCCTGGATTTAAGTGGTTTGCTGTAGTTTAAACCCTCTTTGGCAAAGTTGAAAAATTGTTATCGTTTCTTCTTTAAGGCAGCTTTTCAAATATTTGAACCCTGCTATCATGTCCCCCTCCCAGCTCCAGCTCCTTTTTCACCCAGCTAAACACGACTAGTTCTCCCAGCCTTTCCTCAGTGCCTTTATCATCTCTGCTTGCTCTGGGATCCTCTCCAGTTTGTCCACAGTCTGAATCTGCGGGGCCCAGAACTGAGTAGAGCGGCATGGTCCCCTCCTGTGTCTTGCCCGCTGCATCCCTGTGATGCGGGGTCCGAACCGGGTCTGTTATGCTGACTGTACGGTGTTACTGGCTGGTACTGCTGCTGTGATCCACCAGCCACCCACGGACCACCCCGCCTTAGCACCGCGGCTGCCTGGGCAGTCATCTTCCTGCTCTGTTAATTCATTTGCCTTTTTCTGCCTTGGTGTAGCATCTTGCTTTCATCTGCTGAAGTGCATTTTGTTGTCATACACTCAGTTCTCCAAGTTATCAAGGTCTTCCAGGTTTTGTCGTTTGTAAGCTTGATCAGCAAGTGCTTGCTTTTTTGCATTCAGGTCTTTAATAGAAGTGAATAGCACTGCACCCAAACAGGCCTCTGTGGCACCCCGCTTGAAACCCCCTGCCATTCTGACCTCGCTCCACTTATAGCTACTCTGTACTTGAAGTTACTCGGCCAACTACAAATCATTTCTGGATATGTTCTGCGCATCCCCACATGTTTCCAGTTTGTTTATGAGACCAGTGAGTGGGACAGAGAGACTGACTAGAGAGGGTGAGTTGGCAAGTTTCTACACACCTTGAACATAATAAAGGCAAGTAGGGGGCTCGTCTGCTTTGTGCAAGAGGACGGTGGATTCTGGGGCAAGATTTTTGAGGAAAAAAAATCCACCTTCCCAAATTTTTCATTGACATTTTCTCAAGTTAGCAACTTCAGCACACTTGAGTTGGTGGTTTGTGCTTTGAGATTTTCTGTGGGGTTTTTTTGCAGGTATTTTCCATGTATACTCCTGCTTCTTGTAAGCTTACAGCATTTAGGAAGTCATGCACACTCAGATGCACAATTTTCCTTTCAGGCAGGAGAGCCATGTGCACTAGCTAGACTGGTGTCTAATGGTGTAGTAGGTGGTACCACGGATCCTGAAGCCATTTCACCTGGTCTACAAGCCTAGAGGGAGTGGAGCAAGCAGTGACTGGATTAACCCTTGCCCACTGCTGCAGCAGCCTGTGAGGCTCTTGGTAGTCAGGATCCAGCCCAGGGGACCCAGTGAATGTGACATCCCTGCCATACACGGTCAATTCCAGAATACTCTTCCTTTACAAAAAATTTCCTCCTATATCCCATCAGTTAGTGGTCACTTCATGCTCTGTGGCAAGAAGCATTACATCTTATCTGTATTCTATTTAATGCAGCTGGGGGAGGGAGAGTGCCTAGTTTGTTCTGCTGTACTATACATTTTAAGACATCACACTTTTTTTTTTTTTTTTAAGAGGCAAACAGCTGAATGGACCAGGGCTGAGTTGATCTGGTTTAGTTTTCGCTTACTTCAGGGTAAGAGTGGGCAAACAAAGTTCCTGTGGAGCAGCTGATGCCAGGTAAGTCCGTGCCTGCTCGTACTTCATGGTTGATTTCTCATTTGTCCATACAGGTACGCTTACTTGTGACCTAGTACCTCTTTTTGGCTGACAAACCTGTCTGTGCTCCACATTACTTCCTGAACCCTGCCATCATGGCTGAGGGGGGAAATGGAAAACAGAAGCAGTGAAAAGGCTTCAGCTGCACCTTGCCTATGTGGACAACATTTCTGCATGTTTATGAAATTTTGGTGTTACAGGTACCTTCAGCTATTTCTTTTGTTCACTGTAATGAGGGACTAATACAAGGACTGGAAATGGTGCTTGCTGTAATGCTTTTTTGTTATAATTATTTTAATTTAATCAGATGGATTTGACAACGTTTACTGAGACAAGCAGCTGGGGCTTAGAAATATTTTGGTTGCTCTAAAATTTTACTTGTAATGGACTTAACTGCAAGGAGATTTTGACTGTTATACCTATGGGTACAATGTGAAGGTCAGTTCTATAGGTCAGGGGTTGTCAACTGGGGGTACACATACCCTTCAGGGTATTTGGAAAGGCCCTAGGGGTATGCATGAGTGGGCGGGGATGGAGCGCCACCACCCTGTGCCGCCACCTCCCAGAAGCAGGGCTGGGGCAGGGGCAAGGGCAGCAACGCCCCTCTGCCACATGCAGGGAGGGGGGAGCTCGCACGTGGCGGCTGCTGCCGTCATCCACTACCCCACACCGCTACCCACCACCCCACGCTGCCGCCATGTGCCACTTACCCATGGCCGATCGCACATGTGGCTTTGTGGGCTGCTGACGGGTGGCATGCGATTGCCTGGGTGCGAGGCCCATCAGCAGCCCGTGGAGACGCTTGTGCACCTGGCCGTGAGAAAGCAGGGGATGGTGGTGGCAGCGCAGGGTGGTGGGTGGTGGCAGCGGCTGCTGTATGAAAGCCTTTCCACCAGCTGCTGCCACCAGAAGGGGCACACTTCTTAAAAAAGGTTGAAAACCCCTGGTATAGGTTAATTATGTTCAATGTAAAGAAGCAAAAATGCTTACTTTTATTAGTTTTAATTGCTTTTTTAAAATCAACAAATGTCTCTTTCCTCCTGAATGATGGGAAACCATGCAGAGTGCTAGGCTTGCTTTTGCTACACCGTTAATTCTTTTGTACATGTCACTTCATCTCTTTTCTAAATGAGAGTAGTTCCAATCTTTTTAGTCTCTTCTGGTAAGAGAGTCTTTCCATACCTCTAGTAATAACATACTTCTTACTTCGGTAAGGCCTACTGAATCAGCACCAGAGAAAATAAAGAGTCAGAAATGCTCTACTGTAGAACTGAGGTATCTCAAAGGACGCCATGTTGCAGTACTAGCTAAAGGCCTTTTTGGAGCTTCCTTAGCGAGCGGTTTGTAAATCGCAACACAAGTCAGTAAGTGGTTTTGCAGCCTGAGGCTTGTGTTACAGAAAACAGCTGCACAGTTATCAATATTGGAAATTTGAATTCAGTGCCTTTATTTAGAACCATGGAAATTAAAGAGTATAACCAAATATATTAATTAATAGAAGAAATGCAGAAGTTAAATATGTTCTCACTAGGATTCCTCAGTGTCCACCTGGCAGATGGTAAGACCTAACTTCTTATCTGTTGCTGTAACATCTTAGCACAATTGTGTGATACTTTATAGGTACAGCTACATCTTTGTGTCAGTGATACAGTACTTTAAGTGATCATCTTAATCAGAATAAAAAAGTTTTACATAAGTTAACAGCTGCTTTCTAAATAACAGGTAGGTGGATACCTAAAGATACAGGTGGGCACTTCTGAAATGTCCCTTAGGACAGAAGTTGCACTGATTTTAATTTGTATGTATTTATTTTTCCTCCCAGCTCTCCTGTAAGGTAGGTTTCCATGACACGGGTAGGAAGCAGAGGCACAGGAAGAATGAAACAAAAATGGTATCATTGGTTCATAATAGTTTTGCTTTTTGTAAGTGTGGTAACTTTTTAGAACTACTAGGTTAGAGAAATCTGAGGGGGGGGGGATCACCTGTTAAATTATATTAAATAGACTAGACTGCCCTTGATGCTTTTTGTTTTTCACCCAGTAATTTTCTTTTCTATTGCCCTTTATTCTTTTTTCTCTTGCACCTTCTTTATTTTTGTACCATTTTTTCTCTCTCTCTCTCTCTCTCTCTCTCTCTCTCTTTTTCTGGTTCCTGTAATCCCATTACTAGTGCTGCTTATGCCTGACTCTTAATTTCTTTCCCTGCTTATCCCTTTTACAGTGTTCCCTCTCTCTCCTGCTACTATCGCTTTTTATTTCTTTCATTCTTGCATTTTACAGGTATTATTGCTATTTTTTAAATAAATTGTAAATACTTTAACAATTCACTATTGTGTCCTAGTTAATGGCTTGGTATGCCAAACAGAAACAAGCTACTATGAAAACTATTAATTGAACTTTAGAGATAAATATATATGCCACTACAAAATTATGTCCTTCATATAAGTAACTAGTTAAGGCTATTGCTGATCCTAGTAACTCACACAGAGATCAACAAAAGCTAAATGAGATGCCACGTTCAGACCACATTCTTGCACACCTGTGAGATGCTGCTGAGCTTTGAAGATGTACAACTGTATGTTAAGTACAGTTTGACACACTGTTTCCCCAGCGAGACATTGTCTTTTGAGCAGTATTTTAATTGGTTGTGACAGAAGTTACAGCACTGGATCCTCAAATATCCCCAAGTTCCTGCCCAGTAACATGAGGCTGGGGAGGAGGCAGAGGTGATTCAGAGTAATTTTTCTGTGTCCCCAGTCATGAGGCTAATTGTATTGAGCCAGCTCCTGGTGCAAGTTAGAACAGTGAAAAGCTGGACTAAGTGCTTCTGCCTCGCCACTGGCTTACAAAAGACAGGGTGCCGCACTGTGCAGTCCAGCCATAATGCTCGCTTACCCTGTCCTTCCCTCTACACAGAGCCATGTATGCCAGCACCACATGAGGTGGGTATTATCCTTGGGCTGGGGTTTTCCAGCTGCCTGGTAGCAGCACAGTAGGACCTAAGTTTTACTGTAGCACCCAGTCTACAGTCTCAGCACAGGCTGCTGTTCAGTGCAGATTTACAAAAGTGGTGGTTTGCAGTAGTGACATACGTGGGATTTTGGAGTCCCCAGAGCCTGGGGATCTGTGTGCTGGGGATTGTGCACTGACTGATTTATGTGAACTAGGGGGTTGGGGGCACTGTAGGCCTGTTTCAGGGGTGCAGAAGTGGCATTTATTAAGTGACCAAGTGAATGTTTTGGTAGATGGAGGTCCCTTTTGTCTGACTTCCCAGTCTGCGTTCTTGCTTGGCTTTCCTACCTAACTTTGGGAATCCCTGGGGTAGCAAACCAATCAATTAAACGTTTGGTCTTTAAAGTGGAAGTATATTTAGCAAAACTTTGCTTAGGGGATTCCTATCTCATGTACATTTGTTACTTCTAAGCTATATAACATTAGGTGATATTGACGGTTCTGTTAAACCTTTCTCACAGACTTACACGGAGTTTGCTGCCCTGATTTTTTAATCTGAGTGATCCTTTCCAGCGAGCCTCTGGGTGCGCTGCCTGTATAGGTGAGCCTAACAGCTTCAGCCCTGAGACTGGGTGACATAGCTCTCATTGAACTCTTGCTCATGGACCTTCACCAGGCTGCTGTGTTGGGTCTCAGGCCATTGATTTTGGGGAGCATGAAGTCTCTGGAATCCAAATAGTCCTGGCATCACCCTTAGCTCAGGGTCTCTAGGCATTTCACAGGGTGTACATCCTCTTTCTAGCTTCCCCTGTTTGAGAGCTGGAACCCAGTGATGATCCTTTAGAGAAGTGGCTCTCAACTTTTCTGGACTTGAGGTACCCTTTGTTTGATTTGAGGAAACTGTCTGTAACTTGTGCGTGAGCCAGCACCCTCTTTTAAGAACTAGTACAGGGGTTGTCAACCGGGGGTACGCGTACCCCTGGGGGTACTTTGAAAGGTCCCAGGGGGCATGTTGGGGCAGGCAGGGATGAAGCGCTTCCACCCCCCGCTGCTGCCTCGCAGGAGCAGGGCCAGAGTGAAAGCAGGGCTGCACAGACTCCCCTGCTTGCCACCCCCTTCCCTGGGGTACACTTATTAAAAAGGGGACCTCCAGGGGTTGAGAATCCCTGAGCTCTTATATTTATTCCAATGCTTACCTCCTTCCAGAAGGGCTGGGCTGTGGGGGCAGGGGAGCAGTCAGGCAGGGAGAAGCCTGCATTTATCTCCTCATACCTTCTTATCTCCTCACACCTTGGGGCACCCTTCAGAAAAAATTTTGGAGCACCCCAGGGTAGTCTGCACCCTAATTAAGAATCACTGTCTTAGAATCTCCCGTGGCTTAAACATACCCTGTCCCACCTCCAGCTGTGTCGATGTTTCAGGGCTAAAGTTTAATTCTTCAGGAATATTAAGTGGGCACCCAGAGAGGCTTTGTGTACAGTTTCTGAAGGCATCATTACTCGTTGGTTAATACCACAAGAATTGCACAATTCCAGTCAAAATAATTAGACCTGCATACATTGCTCTTTGTTCCTCACATTGGAGCCTTTTTTGACTTAGGATCTAGTCAGGGAACGTCTGGAGGGACTGGATGTATTTAAATCACCAGGTCCTGACGATCTCCACCCCAGAGCGCTGAGGGGATTAGCAGAGGTCATTGCAGAAGCCCTGGCACAGCTTTACGAGCACTCGTGGTGCTCTGGTGTGGTGCCAGAGGACTGGAAAAGGGCCAATGTGATTCCCATTTTCAAAAAAGGGAGGAAGGAGGACCCAGGAAACTATAGGCCAGTTAGTCTCACCTCAACCCTGGGTAAGTTTTTTGAGAGAGTTATCCTGGCACATGTCCGCAAGGGGCTGGCAGGGGAGATTATGCTTAGGGGCAACCAACATGGGTTCATTAGAGGCAGGTCCTGTCCGACCAACCTGGTGGCCTTCTATGACCAGGTTACAAAATCCTTAGACGCAGGGGTAGCAGTGGACGTAGTCTTTCTGGACTTTAGGAAGGCCTTCGACACGGTCTCTCACCCCGTTCTCATTAAAAAAACTAGGAGACTGTGGTGTCGATGCCTACACAGTCATATGGGTCACTAACTGGCTGGAGGGCCGCACCCAGAGAGTGGTGGTGGACGGGTCTTATTCGACCTGGAGAGATGTGGGCAGTGGGGTCCCCCAGGGCTCGGTCCTTGGGCCTGCACTGTTCAATATCTTCATCAGCGACTTGAACGAGGGGGTAAAAAGCACTTAGTTCAAATTTGCAGTCGACACTAAGTTGTGGGTGGAAGTGGGCACGCTAGAAGGGAGGAATAGGCTTCAATCAAACCTAGACAGGTTACAGGGGTGGGCAGAAGAGAACATGATGGGGCTTAAAAGCATGCTATATAGTTTAATGGTAGCTAGGGTCAGGAGGGACCTGAACAGATCATCTCGCCTGACCCCCTGCCACAGGCAGGGATGAATGCTAGGTTCACAAGACCCCAGACAGGTGATCATCTAACCTCTTTTTTAATTTACCCAAGGTAGGGGTGAGGATCACTTCCTTAGGAAGTTGATTCCAGATTCTGGCCACCCTAACTGTAAAATATTGCCTCCTGATCTCTAAACCTATTCTCCATCAGCTTATTACTATTGTTCCTTGTCACCCCAGGTGGTGCTGGGGAGAACAGGACTCTTCCTATTTGCTGATGATCTCCCCTGATGAGTTTGTAGGCAGCATGTATGAGAAGTCCATTAGTGCCCACATAGTTGGCACAGTAACGAGACATTTCCTTATCAGTTGCACAGGGACTCTCTGTTTCAAATAGTCAGTGAATAGGAGTGCACGAGGGCTGTGCAAGGATGGTTGATTGCCCATTCTGAGGCAGGACCTCTCTGCGTTTGCAAGAAGGACTCTATCTTTGAAAATATCGGAATATAAAAAAAGGGGAGTGTGAGGATGGGGAATGAGCACTGGCAGTGTGGGATGGCAGCCAGAAAGGGATTCAAGGAAGATGGAGTTAAAATCTGTGAAGGACTACCTGTGGGTACAACTGGGTTTACAGGAATCTTGGAAAATGAAGATATGTGGAAGGTTGTCAGTCCAGTAGACCGTCTAACTGAGCAGTTAGGTTGTGTCCAATACCAGTGGCTTGTTAGTAGTGACAAAGTAGCCTTCTCTGTTCAGTGTGGAAACGGTTACTTAAGTTATAGTAGAGGCATTAAAATAGCAATACGGAGTGACTACTGTGTATCCTGAGTGCTGTGTTGCAGTTCTTGCCCTCCAAATGGCAGTCGTTTAAAAACACTATAGTGAAGGTCCAGGGCACAAGGCTTAATTCTAGGCTCAAACGTTTTTTTAAACTAGGAGAACTGGAGAGAGACCCATATTTTCAGGCAGGGGGCCTGATGGTGCCCGGGGGGGGTGGAGGGGGAGGGGTTGGAGATACTATACTTAATTCTGCACTGTTGAAGTGGGGCAGGGCTAGCCAACTGGCAGACTGTGCATGTGGCTCATGCAGGGTTAAGTCAGCCCATGGGCTCCTACCTCCACACCACTCCTCCCCTTGTTTCCCCTCCTGCTGCTGTTGCTGCAGCTGGCCAGAGGCTGCAGGCTCCCATGCCCTCTGCCAGATTCAGCTTCCTGTCCACACTGCTGGGGCAGGGTTGCACAGCTGGAGCCAGGGAGCCCACAGCCCACACGGCCATGGGAGCTGGGGGCCTGTGGCTCGTGTGTGCTCTGAAGCTGGACAGGCTATAAGAACTTCATCCAGGAAAGCAGTGAATTTTAGCTGGTTCATCTGCTATCCATCAATATTGTCAGAACCAGCAGAACATTTCTTTATAGAAATTTCTCCCTGGCAGCTTGAAAGCTGTTTTTATTCATAGGGGATTTTAATGGTTTAGTTGCAAGGATTGATAGTCAGACAAACAAAGGGTTTACATGTAGTGAACCTTACAGATGTTTGTGAACTGTGTTACAGGACATAAAATGGGCACAGCTGAAAATATGGTTCCAGGTCTCCAGTAGCACAAAATAATGAAAAAATAGAGTGCAAAGTTAAACACTTGACAGTTACAAAATTTTAGAGCTAAGTTTGTGATGCAGATCTCATAACTAAAGGCTTTAATATGCAAACCAGGAGGCAGAGTTATGGTTGAGCACCCAACCTGAGTTTTAAAATTTCTCATGCTTACAAGGTGTACTTGTTAATTCTGAACGTTATTAGTTTATTAACTCAAAATTAAGTTTTTTAGAGAGAAAGATGCTTCAGGCTTTTTTCTGCTATATTTCCAAAACACTAAAGGAGAGTTTTTCAAGTTAATGAATAATTGCGCAACAGTCATTTGTGGAAAATTTATAAGTTAAAAAAGTGAATTCTTGAGAGAGTTTGAGAGATAATAGTGACTGGAGCATTTGAAACCATACCTACAGTGGTATTTACTCAATTTTCAGACATGTGCCGTGATACACCCCGGCTATATATTTGTGGCTTATGTTTTGCAATTATTTCCAGTGTTTAATATCTGCATGTTCATGATAGCACAGGAATTTGATCCATAGTACAGCTTGTTTGGAATACAGGACTTTTGTTATAGCGTAAAACACTGACAAAAGTTGTTTTCAATCCATGCGAATTTTGGCAGGGCAGAAGTTCTTAGCAGAGCCCTACGTTGGTTTTCTTGCAGTTCAGACAAAAAAGAAAACCTTATTTGAACCAAATACTGTAATGCTAAAGAGATGGAAAGAGATCTAAGCACATAATGTAATTCAGAGAGGAAAACAAATAAGCACGAATCCTACTTTTGATTTTCATTCTGTTTTCTCCTTTGGTGATTTTCCTGCATTAACCTCATTTAATTTCTCATCTTTTCCAGTATTCTTCTCCCTTTTTCCTAACAGCATCTAGTTTTGGATTCTGCTTTTGAAACTTATTTTTGTTTCCTCTCTTTCTCTTAATGTTTTAAATATTTTGTGGGTTTTCTTGTTCTATATTATTCTTTATTATAATCCTTTTACACATTTCTCAACATCGTCTCATGTTTTTATTTTTATAGAAGGGGCATATTTGTATCTTAAAGGGTTTCTTTTCAATCCCTTTTAGAGGAAACGTTGGCTCAGAGCCAGCATTAGTTTGAAACAGAGCTGAGGTAGTCTGCTATTTGTGTCTTGCTGCCAGGCTAGTGCTGCAGTGGATATGCTGCATCCTGCAACACCCAACATCTATCACTCCTGCAGACTGCCAACTGGAATCCTAGATTTAAGCTTGACAGCATCCAGGCCAATGAATTTTCAGAGCATGCCTCCTTAGGCTGCTCTGTTTTCTGATTGTGCTTACCACCTTGTTTGCTGTCTCTTTTGCTTATGGTTTGGTAAAATGGGAAAAGAATTGTGACAGCATGAGGTAAGGGAAGGAACCCTTTGTGTAAAGGAGACCATCTTTATAAACCTTATTTTCTAATGCCTTTCAGATTTCTTGCAGAATTGAAACGGTGGCATAATGCAGAAATCTAATGTGCCGATCTTTCTTGTCATGCAGAGGGTACGTATTTGCATTCCAGCCTCATGAGGATTTGGATGTACTGTTAGACCTCAGTGCAAAAAGCAAACAGGCCCAGAGCTGAGATCTCTCCAGAAATCGTTCAATTAGCTTTCACTTCAGTATCCTTTAGTTGGGATGGAGAGCATGGGGGTTTGAGGCAAACCCATATTACTAAAACCTGCAGTGATATTGCAGTCCCAAAGATATGTGCTGTACCTGAGTGGATTTCTTTGCTGTTTGAAAGGGGTGGGCATTGCCAAATAGCTGAAATTTCTGCTGCAGGATCACAAGAGGGCACCACAGAGTAAATATCAAAGTTTGAGCCAATGCAGATGATAAACCCATTGACTCTCATTTCTAACAGTAGCAAAAAAAGAAAATAACAGCTTCTGCGTTTAAGCTGAAAATAAATGTTTCAGAGTGAGAATGCCGTTTCTCTTATTTCATGACTTGGTTATAAGTAGGCTTTCTAGGAAGAACAAGAAAAGTTAGTCTTTGTATGACTATAATCTTGCAATGCACTTGGAGATAAGAAAACTTGTGTTTTAATACAGAAAGCAGCGTAGGATGATTGTTTACAGTGGTGTTGGGGTTTGTAGTGTATATGGAAGGATTCCTCTAGTTGTTTTGCTGTTTCTGTGTGTATATAAGCCATGCTGTTTCTGAATGTGCACACAGCCTTGAACTTAATTATTAGTTGAGTACAGTAAATACTGGCTAATTGACCTCTCCAAGAGAAATGCAAACAGTGACAAACTATCCAGTAGTACCCAATTATCAGTACTTGACCCCAGGGAAATGGGGGAGGAAACTGGAACAATGACAAGTTATCCGATAGGTGCATTACTCAAGAGTTTAGTGTACAGAACAATGAGCCATTTGAAGGCAAATTTCTACTGTATTTATATGAAAATGGTATTGTGAGCTCAGTAAACGGAGGTAGTTAGTTTTGTTAGTCTGAAGTTGGGAAGAGGGCAGGGTAGATTTGCACCTTATAGGTTAAATGAATCAGTGTTGTGAAGTGTAACAAACGTTGCTGTCTGGATTTGCCACAGTTGCATTCTTTTCCAAGGCCAAAATCAGTTAGTGGAGTTGATTCCTAAAACTAACAGATGCATCTACTCATGGAACAGAATATTTCAATGATGATTTTAGCAGTGCTCAATAATACAGTTACCTAGTGCCAAGAGCTCCTTGGCCTTTTTTATTTTTATTTTTTGCCCATAGGTGTAGCTTTCAACCAAACCCTTTAGATACTGCCCTTGTGACCTTTTGTAGTTCAGATTCTTTTAGTCCAGCAGAAATTGTCCAGCAGAATAATCAGCTGCTGCGCAGATCTGTCACACTTGTGCGCCAAGGGCATCTTGTGTACTGACAGGCCACTTCATAGAAACGCTGCTCAGCCCAGGGCTGGCAACTGAGTGCTAGTATGGCTGACTTCTCTATGTTGAACTGAAGCACGAGAGAATAGTTATCAAAGAGAGATTGCTCCCATAGTTATTACTGAATGCGACTGTCTTAAGTTCTGGGGCATCCATCCTTTCTAGTTCAAGTGGCAAATGATGCCTGTAATAAATAAGAGGTAAGAAATGAGGAGCAGGGGTGCCGGAGCGGCCCCCGCTCTGAGATTGCTGCGGCACGGCCACTGTTACTGTATGGAGAAGCAGGCGAGAGGCCAAAGAGGAGGACTTGTAAGGACGTTTGTGCTTGCTGTGTGCTCAGCTTCTTCTCGGGTGTTTGCGTCATTCCCCAAATCTTGCCCTTTCTCTGAGCGTCTAGGAATTGGGATGTGGGGGTGAAAGTGCACTAAGACAGACTTCCCATTCCACCGTCTCGCGCGCCCGGCGCTGCGTCGCCGTTCTGACTTGGCAGCGCTGACGACCCGCGAGGCGGGTGACTGTCCAGCGACGCGTGAACTGGCGCCTGCTCCCGCCAGCCCGCGCCCCGTCTGCTTGCGCCGGCGTCCCACGGCCTGCTGCCTAGTCGGCCCCCCAGCCCCCCTCGCCACCGGACTTGCTTTGCATTTTCAGACCTGTAAGCGTTTTTTGAGACTGGAAAAACTGTTCCACTTTGCAAGTGACGTTTGAAGGCCCGGCCCTTCCCACCCGTGACGTGAGAACGCGTAAACCGTGAGACATAAATATTGTTTCGTGTTGCTGATCTGTGCAGCGAGGGAGCGGGCCAGGGCAGCCCGCGGAGCCCCGC
>NW_005841869.1:4802988-4803359 GCF_000455745.1 Alligator sinensis
TGGCGCGTCCGCAGCCACGTGGGGAGCTGTCGCTGCGGGTGCTGCTCGTGTTTGACGGGAGAGCTCGTATCCGCATGTCTTCAGCACGAGCCCTGCGCCTGCCTGTTGGCCCCGAGCTCTGGACGCCTTCCCCCAGAGCGGAAGGACTCGTTGTTGTTTGTGTAACACATTTTAACAACTTTATTCCAGTTTATAATAAAAACCCGGCGGGCGTGTATTTATTGGCCTTGCCCCTTCAGCCAGCCAGCCGTGACCCCCTGCCCCGTGCCGTTCGGCGCGCCCCCGCTTTCTCAAGAGCCTGCCAGGTGTCTAGGTCTTGCAGCACGCGCTTGAAGTTAACACACCCATCGACTTCAAAACAGGGCAGAAGA
>NW_005841869.1:4803424-4809447 GCF_000455745.1 Alligator sinensis
AGCGTCCCAGCTCCTGAACGGACTGGCGGCGCGTCCTCTCTGGCAGTTAGAAAACGGAGTACTAGTAGCAAGACGTGTGTCAGCTCGACACGCTCATTTCCTGCTGTCCAGACACGCGGGGTTCAGTGCTCTCCGGACCGCTGCTCTCCTGGTTTTTCTAATCGTGCTTGTCGGTTTAGTCAGATTCTCAGTTTATGAACTAGGATACATCTAATAGAAAATGTTCTCGATCGAAGGAGTTGATAACAATCCTCACGTAATTGTTTGTCCCGTATTGAACTTCAGCCAGTGTATTCTTATCCACCTCTCCATTTGTCAAACATTACTCTCCCTTTCTTGTGGTGAGGTTGATGTGAGAACAATTTCCTTTCTATTTCCTGTGTCTGACAATGCAACCCTTTAGCAAATCATTAGGATAGCTTTTTGAGGAAATACCATTGAGACAAGAACAGCCAAGTTCATGGTCTGGAGGTGATGATTGCTTTACTTGTGACTGGTAAACAACATGGAGAAGAAATTATAGTTTGCCACTGTCATTTCAGGGCTTGTTTTGTTCTTTGCCTTTGCACTGCTTTGTCGGTGATGGGGGAGGCGATTCCTTGCACATCAGGGAGAAACTTAAAATGGATTATTGCAAAACAGTCTAGCAACTGGCCACATACTTCCTAAACTCCACTTAGGGACTTTGTGTTGCTTGTTTTGAAGGAAGTAGGGCTTTGTAGCTGTTAGACCTCATCAGGTAAGAAGCATGCATATTCAGGGGTGATTTTTTTTTTTTTTCAGCTGCTTAAACCATTAATAAGTATGGGACTTACCATAAAGGGCAAGGCAAAGAGTGATCCAGGACAGACAGCCTTGCTCACATCTCTAGCAACCTTTGGTATGATAACATTTCAGATAAACTTTGCTATATAGATGTACTTGCCCATAACTTTTTTTCCAAACTTCACACAGTGCCCACTTTTATTCTGGAACTTTTACCTGCCAAATTCAAAACCTCAAAGTTAAGTTGTTTTTCAGGAAGTTTGTATCTGAATGTTTTGAAGTAGAAAACTTTCTTTTTTCTTTCAGAAGGACTCGGACATCAAAATGACTGAACAGATTTTGTTTGTTCAGATCAGCTTAGAGCAGGGGGTGCCCAACCTTTGGCCTGTGGGCCAAGTGTGGCCCACACAGCCATCTCATCTGGCCTACAGGGGCTCCCCATGGGGTGGGAAATTTGGTGGCGGAGGAGCAGTGGCCATTAATAGAGTCACCCTCCCCTATCAAATTCCCAAACCCCAAGCCCTGCACTGGCAGTTGCAGCTGGGCAACAGCCCCTCCTGTGCATCTGAATCAAGGCTAGGTCATGTTCCCTCCTCCTCTGCAGGGCTGGGTTTGAGCTCAGGCCATGCCCCTTTTTCTCCCATGGGGCTGGGTTGGGGGCAAGCCATGCTCCCTTTCCTCCATGTGGCTGGGTTGCCCCGTGCCCCCTCTGTGTGGATGGATGGTGTGGATTGTGCCAGCCCCAGTGTTGGATTGGGACCGCTGGCAGGATTTGGCTTGCAGACAGATGGGGCACTGCCCATCCAGTCCACTGAGATAAAAAGTTTGAGCACCCTTGCCTTAGAGAGACTATTTGTAAATCTAGTAGACAACAAACATTAAAAACTTCATTCAGGCCAGGCTACTGTTGACATTTTTTGCATTCTGATGCAGATGCTACAGGACACCTGTTGAAATGTTGTTCGGTGCTGATATGTAGAGTACTTATTCAGAACACTGTAGTGACCTCCTTTGCCTTGAAGACCTCTCACTTAAGAGGTGTGGTAAAACCAGCTGCAGTGCAAGGCCTTGCTTTGCAGAGTCAGGGGACAGCTCCTCATCCATGGATCAACCCATTGTATTGTTGATGTCCCTACTGAGAATACTAACAGGGGATCTACCAGGAGATGGCAGTTTTTACAGTGTAGGCACACGTCCACTATGAATTCAGCTGAAGCTATTAATTTATTCAACAAAGGCTATCAAAAAGTTATCCAGTTTTAACTACTGGACCAGTAGTTTTGGTCTGGGCCAGCTTCAAATTAATGACCCAGTGAGTCGAGAGGCTTTGGATTCCATTACCAATTGTGAGACATCCAGTGCCTTGGTAGGCTGTGCAGGTGGACAGAGCTGGAGAATGGGCATGTTGTCAAATTAAAAAAACAGCAGGAGAATGAGCCTGCAATAAGTTAGTGGTATTGTCAAGTGCCATGAAAGACAATCTTGCTAAATTGACAGTTTTTCGTTCAAATTTAGTAAGCTGCATATGCATTTGCTGTCTCAGGAAGAGACGTGCATATTCATTTTGTACACTTTGTGTAAATTTTAAAGATTCCATGAAAAGCTCTTCTAGATGCTTTTGCAGGATATGAAAAAATAAAGATGGAAGGGAATTATTAGGTCATACAGTCCAACTTCTTGACAGTGTTATACTGCAGCTTTTGTACAACAGACTTTGTCTAGTGTATGCTACTGTCACTTTGTCTACCTGATTTTAATGGCAATATTGCTGTGTCACTTTCTTTTGGAGTCTACTCCAGAGGTTTTTAAATCAGGAAGAGTCTCCTTCATAGATACCCAATGTAGATTTTTAATTTTGATTTAAAAAGAAAAAAAATATTTCCTTCATGTCTTTTGTCCCTAATTTAACATTTTGTTCCTCCCTTGATGTGTACAACTGCTGTGTTCCCATGTGCAGTATCTTTGGTCATTGCTTATCCCAATGTGCTAATGCCATTTTATAATGTTTCCTCATAATTTAGCTTTCAGCAGTTTTACCAGTTAGTAAAATCACCTGTGCCTACAGAGAACGATGAAGTTCTCCTGGCACTTTATGAAGAGCTACAAGTTCTTTTATGCAGCCCAAAATTGTGTTGGGCGTTTTGTTGTCATATCTTTTGCTTTACTACTTATTTTGCTGAACTCTAATTTAATCTCTAGTTCTTATTTACCACTACTGCTTCTTTGGTTTTATTCTCATCATACATTTGAGTTTGGCATTATTTTGTAGGCATTAACCTGCTTTGCTGCTGTTAGAAAATGTATCTCTTTTTGGATCAGTTTTGTAGGTGGGACATTTGGATATACCAAGAATTGCATCTTTTGCAGCTCTGGAAATGTAGACTTGCTAAATGTGCTTGGCAAGTTGTTTAACAGTGAGGTGATTCATAGAAGTAGGGTCAGAAGGGACCCCCTGCCCTGGGCAGGAGAGAATACTGGGCTCTCATGACCCCAGCTAGGTAATCGTCAAGCCTCCTCTTAAAGACCCCCAAGGTAGGAGCCAGCACCACTGCCCTTGGAAGTTGGTTCCAGATCCTAGCCGCCCTGACTGTGAAGTAGTGCCTTCTAATGCCCAGCCTGAATCTACTCTCAAGCAACTTATGGCCGTTATTCCTTGTTACTCCGGGAGGTGCGTGGGTGAACAGGGTCTCTCCTGTTCCCCACTGGTCCCCCCCCCGGTAAGTTTTTATAGACCACCAGGTCCCCTCTCAGCCTTCTCTTGTGGAGGCTGAACAGGTTGAGGTCCCATAGCCTCCCATCATAGGGTCTGCCCTGCTGTCCTCGGATCATGCAAGTGGCCTCCTCTGAACCGTCTCGATGCTGGCCACATCTCTCCTAAAGTGCGGCACCCAGAACTGGATGCAGTACTCCAACTGCGGCCTGACCAGTGCCGCATAGAGGGGAAGGATCACCTCCTTGGCCCTGCTCGAGATGCATCTGTGGATGTATGACAAGGTGCGGTTGGCCTTACTGACCACGTCCTCACACTGGCGGCCCATATTCATTTTGGAATCGATAATGACTCCAAGATCTCTTTCTGCCACTGTGCTTTTGAGAAGGGAGTTCCCCAGCCTGTAGGTATGCTGCTGGTTCTTCCTGCCCAAGTGCAGTACCCTGCACTTGTCCGTATTGAATCCCATCCTCTTCTTATTCACCTACCCCTGTAACCTGTCCAGGCCCGCTGTTTCCTGTCCCTCCATTTTAATGTGCCCACCTTACCCCAAATTTTGGTGTCAGCGAATTTGAACAGGGTACTTTTCACCCCCTCGTCCAAGTCGCTAATAAAGAAATTGAACGGTGCGGGCTGGAGGACCGAGCCCTGGAGGGACTCCACTGCCCAGATCCCTCCAGGTTAAATATGACCCGTGGTTAAAGCCTTTTGCTGCTTTCTATTTATATCAATTATTTTCTCTGTCCTCTGTCACCTTTCTGAGTACCTATGGAGTTAAAATTTGAGGAATAAAGATGAATTAATTTAAACACGCAGAGATGCTCTTCCTTGGCTCCGTAAAAACTTTCTAGTTCTAGAGAGCAAATTCACAAGATTATTTCTTTTCTCTATTTCTTCATGCATTTTGAGAGAAATAATGCTAGCAAGCTTTTCAGTTTTAATTTTCAATCTAAATGTGCCCATTTTTGATGAGCTGGAACATGAGGTTCTGCAAAGGTCGGTAGGTAAATGTCAGCATACAAGTAGCTCTCTTCAGTGTGTAGTAAGTTAGTAATGTGTTTTCTAACCTGTTTTGATGCTATCAACATTTTGGACATAGATCACTATGACTGATTGATATTTCTGGCAGTGCTTGACAAACCGATAGCTCAGTAAATATGGTTTGTTTTCTGTTCCCTCTTAAATGTCATTTTGACTGTATCTCTGCACCTGCTTCCTCAACATTTCTGATCTGGACAACTGCAAAAAATCTGTCTTGATTACTGTTGGCTGAAAACTACATCCACATCACCGATAGCCACCCAACCAGAACTGCTTCTTCATCAGTTTCCAAGGCAACTAGCCCACCCAGCCAAATAAATGG
This sequence comes from Alligator sinensis, assembly GCF_000455745.1. Taxonomy (NCBI): domain Eukaryota; kingdom Metazoa; phylum Chordata; order Crocodylia; family Alligatoridae; genus Alligator; species Alligator sinensis. The sequence continues at coordinate 4,808,263 of NW_005841869.1, forward strand.
ATGTCAGAAAAAGTTGTGCATAAAGAAAATACCAAAATATTCATGATTACATTTTCTAAAAAGGAAAAAAAAAATCTACAGTACACAGAGAACATTTTAAGAGCCACTGGAGTAAAACACTCCTCCTGCTCAGAAACTCTACCAAGGTTTTTGCATATTCCTGAAGTTCAGGTGCCTTCTTTTTTTCCAGCCTGTTTTTTTTAGCACTTTAGTGGTAGATTCTGGGTTTATGTGGACATTGCAAATACTTCTTGAAATGTTTTCTTTGGCTTTTTATTGTAGCTTTACAGATAACAGGTAGGAAAAATTGTCAGTCCGATTTCTAATGTAGTTGTCATTTTGAAGTATTTTTGGTGCTGTAAGTCTAGCCAAAGAATGTTGGGTGAAACCTTTTGGTCATATCTGTATGTTTCTGTCTGGTGTGAACTTGACACTGAGGGCTTCAAATGAATGAAGCAATATAGGGAATATAGGAAGAAGCGGATGTCATTGAAAACAAAATGTTGAGCGAATCAACTGCCATATTATGTCACTAGGTTAGGTTTATTTATTTCATGGTTACATATGCCAGAGAATACTACTGAGAAATACTGATAGGGTTAATTTTAGATATGAAAGGCAATTGGTCAGAGTGCAATTAAGCATTCTCCTGTAATACAAAACCAAATCCTAGCATGTGTTTGTGCACTTTATTTTTCTGGGTTTTTATATACCTTTGTTTGGTAAAATGCTAAGGAAAAAAAAGAATCAGTCTGGAGACACCGAACATGGATCTGTGAATTATAAGCAACTGATAACAGGGTAAAACAGCCTTAGCAACCATGAAGCAGCATTGCTGCTGTACCATATAGAAGGTAATGTTTTAATAGGAATGAGAACCACTCATGGAAAGCTATCTTCACCAGAGCCATATGAAAAGAGACTGTGACCTCCCAGTGCTACCATGCTTTGGCTAATGCCTCCCAGTAAAGCACAGCTCTTAATGCTTCCATTCTCTCTTCATGCAAACCTTACTTTGTGGCTCTGATTTGTTATATAAGGACACATGCTGTGTCTTCTCGGTGATGAAATAAGGTGGCTACATAGGATGGATTACTTCATAGCTTCATAGATTCATAGATGCTAGGGTCGGAAGGGACCTCAATAGATCATCGAGTCTGACCCCCTGCATAGGCAGGAAAGAGT
>NW_005841869.1:4809619-4815100 GCF_000455745.1 Alligator sinensis
CTGCAAGCCCTTAACCATATGAGTGGCCCTTCTCTGGACCCTGTCCTGGTCATCCACATCCCTCTTGAAGTGTGGCGCCCAAAACTGCACGCAGTACTCCAACTGCGGTCTGACCAGCGCCTGATAGAGGGGAAGTATCACCTCCTTGGATCTGTTCGTCATGCATCTGCTGATGCACGATAAAGTGTCATTAGCTTTTCTGATGGCTTTGTCACACTGCCAACTCATGTTCATCTTGGAGTCCACTAGGACTCCGAGATCCCTTTCTGTTTCCGTGCCCCCCAGCAGGTCATTTCCTAGGCAGTAGATATGCTGGACATTTTTCCTCCCTAGGTGCAGCACTTTGCATTTCTCCTTGTTGAACTGCATTCTGTTGTTTTCCGCCCACATGTCCAACCTGTCCAGGTCTGCTTGTAGTTGTTCCCTGCCCTCCGGTGTGTCCACTTCTCCCCACAGTTTTGTGTCATCCGCAAACTTGGACAGAGTACACTTCACTCCCTCGTCCAAGTCGCTGATGAAGATATTGAAGAGTATCGGTCCAAGGACCAAGCCCTGTGGGACCCCACTGCCCACACCCTTCCAGGTCAATCCACTACAACTCTCTGGGTGCGACCCTCTAGCCAATTCGCCACCCACCGGACCGTGTAGTCATCCAAGTCACAGCCTCTTCAGGCGAAGGTGTACAATTGATCTTTGTGCATAATCTTTACAATCACATTGTATATGCTAATATTTTTTTACTATTGTGTGTTGAACAGTGGTCTTAACTTAACTTGAATGATGCCCACTTAAGTAGTTTTTCAGAATGGGTACAAGTAGTTGAGAACCACTGATGCATAAATCAACTTTTTCTTCCTCATCTGCATGTCTTTTGTATTAGCTAAGACTGTATTCCAAATGCTATTATGCCAGGTTTGTTTTCTCTTCTCTTAGCTTTTTGAGGTCTTGTTGAAATTTTTCACAACTTTTGTCTAGGCGTGGGAAGTAATTTGTTTTTTTTTTACTTCCCTTTTCTTTTGCTTATCAGAATGTAACATTTTAACTCCAGACACTTGAGCAATTTGTTGTTGAATGCATTGTTCCATGCACTCCTCTTTTTTCCAGGATGTTTTGACCAGTAGTGTATTGTGGCTTTTAGGATTCCTGGCTGCCTTTCATTCTGTAGGATTTTAATATTTTATTTTGCATATTGCTACAACATTTAGTTCCTCAAAATTTATTTTTTTTTGAACTCTAAAACAGTTGAATGTGATGCTTTCTGTGTATACTTTACTTATTTATTATTTTGAAATGTTCAGACAGTTCCTAAGTAGCAATACATTCTGGATGACCTCTTTATTGCGTGGGGTCTTTCTTTGGCCTCTGGTTTGTAATTTCTTATGTATCCTAGTAACATCTCTTATGTTCTCTTGGCATAGTTAGCCATCAGTTGTCTGGGCTGTTAAAGTCCACCTTCTAAATGAGGGGATGTTGGTTATTACCTATGTCTTTAGACCAACACAACTGACAAGGTTCTTTGGGTAAACGTGATGTCTTTTATTAGACCAACTAAATAGTTGGAAAAAATTGTTCTTTGCAAGCTGTTGGGTACAAACCAGCAGACTCTCCCTATTCCTGAAGAAGGGTGTTTGCGCCCGAAAGCTTGCGAAGAACAATTTTTCCAACTATTTAGTTGGTTTAATAAAAGATATCACATTTACCCAAAGAACCTTGATCACCTATATGATGCTTTCACCCTTAAGGTGTAAGCAACTGTCACGTATCTTTGGAAAAAGCCTTTTGTACTGGGATCCTACAGAGAAACAAGCCCGTTATTCTGCTTTCCAGACCTGTGTTAGTGCATTTTATCTTGCGTACTTCATTTTTTCCCAGGACAGTGCTGTGTATGTCTACGTTAACTGTGGGTCATTCAAGTTAATTGCAGGTCAGTCATTCCAGGGACAGTCCTGTCAGGCGGTGTGCTCTTGCTGGCTGGCTATTGGCAAAGGGGCAGTAGCAGGGAAGGCTGTGTCAATGTAAATGGCTGCGTGGCTCATGTTTTGATCCCATGAGCAAGGCAGGCTCAAATGAGATGCCTGTTTACAGCCGCATAGCTCCTTGGAATTTGCCTTTTGTGTTTTTCTCTCCTTTGAGCCAGAGGACCTAAAGCATATGCCTATAGGAAATGATTAATCGTTTTTGTATATATTTCCTCCCAATTTGTATTTCCAAAACTTATCTCCACCACATTCCTCTGACAAATGCCCATGTAAATAAACGTGGCTGTTAGATTTGCCTGTTCCTCTGTCTCTCTTTCTTGCTCATATTGTATCCATCTGTGTTGACTGTACAGCTGAGAAGCCTCCCACAAAAAAATTATAATTTTGCTTGTTTTCTATGCCCCTTGTATTTCTGCACAAACAACATAGCATGCTAATATGCTTCATGTTTTCCAGGTTTATTGTATTTTTTTTAACCCAACTATCATCTGGAGTCTTTGCCTGTTTATAGTCACCTGATAACTGAAGGAAGTGTGAAAGGTCCCATTCTTCCTTTTCTGTTTAGAGTTGTTTAAATCTTGCCTAATAAGGCTTTTTAGAGTTGAATTTAGGAGGCTGGTATCACGCTTTGCTTAAGTAGAATCTTAAATGATTTGAAATAATCTCTTAATACCCATCAAAAATGCATGCTGATAATGATTAGAACATTGTTTTTCCATATAGAAGTGATTTAATTATATTTAGATTCATAAATTATATAAACAATAAGGGCAATAGGGGAAGTAGTTAGCTGAAGGAATTGGCAATTGGAAGCAGACCATTTTGTTTTTAGGCTGCGAAGTCTGGTCCAGGTTGAGTTGCCATTGATCAAATAGTTATCAGATAATGCATGTTTGATGTATTATATTCAGATAGGTTAGTGTAGGAGGAATCTTACTTCACTGACTACTAGACAGGTATCCAGATCAGGAGAAGAAGAAATCTTTTCTTGGGACCAACTATTTCCTTATTTTGATTTTCAAAGCAGACCATGTAGCTAAGAAGTCTGCAGTATATATTTCTATTACATGACCTGTGAGACAATGTACTTGGGCTTTGGAATTGGGAAACATTTTGATGTTTATCTTGCTGGGATCCTTTGATCCTAGCTGACTTCCTGCCCCTTGGGCAGGTGGCTGGACCCGATGATCTTATGAGGTCCCTTCCAGCCCTAATGTTTATGAAACCTGTGAAACATTTTCTAATTCTTAGTTTGTCTCATTAGAACTTCTGCCTTTTGCATATTTACTTTCAAACAAGGCATGGGGATATTACCTGAAAAGATGAGTAGTCTGGGAGACAACTGTTTTTAAAGTGTAGAAGTTTAAAAAATATTAAATTTCACTCTGCAATAACTGAATAGACAGGGCAGATCTAGGAGCATAAGGTGTACTCTGTAAGAAATTCTATTCCAAAAAATGGGCTGCCAAGTTTTGGACCTGAAGTAAGTGATGGGTTAGGCAAAGAGGATGCAACCTGTTGGCCAGTCTTTTGTTACTCCTGATATACTTCTGCCCATTTTCTCATGCTGAGCTTCGAGCGGCATTCGGAGGCCCAAGAGGATGCTTAACCTGAATAAAAAAGGCAGGCAAATTTTCTCTGTCAGAGAAAGCAGTTGCTATCTCCAGCATGCCACTTGGTAATTTCTTTGGATGAATCTTTTCTGGGTTGAGGTATGACCGCTGACTAGCTCATCCTCAACAAGTTCTGATCTGACCGAGGCAATAGGGACAGCTTATTAACTAGGCCTACTGAAAGAAACTCAGGTTTCATACCATAGACACCCTAGCCTCTGAGGCAGATTGAGTAAATACCAGGTACAAATACCAAATAATAAAGCAAACATGAGAACCTTAGAACTTTCAGAAGGAAAAAAGAATGAGCTACTTAAACTATTCTTTCCATCTCTATCAGATTTGATAGTTGTGCCAGCAACATCTTGTGGTCAACAGTATCAAAGACAGCAGAATAAATTAAAATCCATTCTTTTATCAATGAAATAATTGCAGTCTCAATATAGTAACCAGGCTTAAAAAATGGATGAACTGTTGTCAAAGAAATTAAAGGTTTCCAAAATTGCCACAGCTGCTGCCTCAATAGCAAATCAGTAACTTTTTTTTTTTCCAATTACAGGGGAATTTAAAGAATTTAACATTAACCGGTAAGACCATCAGTTTCCAGAATGTTTACTGAATAATAACCCAACAGTTCTTTTCTGGATGAAATGAATAGGCAGAGCAGAGCACACTTTTTTCCTCTTCTAAATAAATATAATTATCGAGGTTTATGTGGGAGGGAAGAACAACACATTTTTTCTTTTCACTCATTTCCCAAACTCCCCAGTTGTCCCTGTTTGTCCCAGAACAGAAATATCTCAGTTTTGCTGTGTATAGACATCGCCCTTCTAATCAAGGTTTAGTGTATGGCTTTACTGCCATTGATTCAATGATGCAATCCTGGGATAATAGTTCAGATGCACCATGTGATGTCCTGGGATACCTCATCCACATCTGTTGTCTTAGGATACCTGTGAACCTTTTTAGGGTTTATCCTGAGACAATGGACATGGACATCTGAATGAGTGCACTTTGTCTTGGGATAAAGTGGCCCACACTGAGACTAATGCGGTGTCTGTTTGAAGCGTAACATACTCATCCATCTTTACTTCTCTCTCTCTCTCTCTCTCTCTCTCTCTCTCTCTCTCTCTCGTTACATTCACACAGGATTTCCACATCTTACAACTTCTTTCTGTGTAATGTTTTGAAGAGATGGCTTTTTTTCTGGCCACACAACTATTCTCATCCATTTCTTTATTATCACGTTCAGTGATCAGCAACGTTTCCCGGCAGTGGGTTGGAAATAGCTTAGCTCAGGTCTGAAGTGGGCCAGCTCTGGGCCCTGGCTGACTGCTTATTGCCACTGCCTGGCTGCAGCGCAGCACCAGTAAAGCTCCTGCCCAGGCACGTGACAGGTGTCGAATGCCACCAAGGCCCCAGTGCTAGATGCTGCTGAAGCCCAAGCTCTGAGGGTTGGATCCATCAGCCCTGTGGGCCAGATGCTGACGGTAGGTTGTCAACTCCTGATCTGTTTTGATTCCTCCATCTTCATAGTTTCATAGTTGGTAGGGTCGGAAGGTACCTGAGCAGATTATCACCTTCTACGACCACGTGACCTATCACCTGGACAAGGGAGAAGAGATTGATGTTATATATCTTGACTTCAAAAAAGCCTTCGATCTGGTGTCCCATGATCGCCTCTTGGAGAAACTGGCCAATTGTCGCCTTGGGTCCTCCACGATCCACTGGCTGGAAAATTGGCTCCGGGGTCGGACCCAGAGGGTAGTAATCGATGGAAGTCACTCATCGTGGTGTCCTGTGACCAGTGGGGTCCCCCAAGGCTCTGTCCTTGGACCCATACTGTTCAACATCTTCATTAATGATGTGGACACGGGAGTCAGAAGCGG
>NW_005841869.1:4815668-4839290 GCF_000455745.1 Alligator sinensis
CAAGACCGTTTCAGGCTGGACATAAGGAAGAATTTCTTTACTGTCCGAGCCCCCAAGGTCTGGAACAGCCTGCCGCCGGAGGTGGTTCAAGCGCCTGCATTGAACACCTTCAAGAGCTAACTGGATGTTCATCTTGCTGGGATCCTATGAACCCGGCTGACTTCCTGCCCTTTGGGCAGGGGGCTGGACTCGATGATCTTCCGAGGTCCCTTCCAGCCCTAATGTCTATGAAATCTATGAAAAATCAAGCCCGACCCCCTGCCATGGGCAGGAAAGAAGGCTGGGGTCAAATGACCCCGGCTAGGTGATTATCTAGCCTCCTTTTGAATACCCCCCATGGTAGGAGCCAGCACCACTTCTCTTGGAAGTTGGTTCCAGATCCTACCTGCCCTAACTGTGAAGTAGTGCCTCCTGATGTCCAGCCTGAATCTACCCTCAGTCAACTTATGGCCGTTATTCCTTGTTACTCCCAGTAGTGCTCAGGGGAACAGAGACTCTCCCATTGCCTGCTGGTCCCCCTCGTCCAGTTTATAGACGGCAACTAGATCCCCTCGCAGCCTTCCCTTCTGGAGGCGGAACAGGTTCAGGTCCCGTCGCCTCCGCTCGTAGGGCCTGCCTTGCTGCCCCCTGATCATGTGAGTGGCCCTCCTCTGGACCCTGTCGATGCTGTCCACATCCCTCCTGAAGTGCAGTGCCCAAAACTGGACACAATACTCCAGCTGCGGCCTGACCAGTGTTGCATAGAGGGGGATGATCACCTCCTTGGCCCTGCTCGTGATGCAACTGTGGATGCATGACAAGGTGCGGTTAGCCTTACTGACCGTGTCCTCACACTGGTGGCCCGTGTTTATCTTTCTCCCCACTTCTTAGTGTCATCTGTGAATTTGAACAAAGTGCTTTTCACCCCCTCGTCCAAGTTGCTGATGAAAATGTTGAACAGTGCGGGCCCAAGGACCGAGCCCTGGGGGACCCCGCTGCCCGTGTCCCTCCAGGTCAAAAAAGACCCACCCACCACCACTCTCTGGCTGCAGCCCTCCAGCCAATTTGTGACCCATCTGACTGTGTAGGCATCGACGCCACAGTCGCCTATTTTTTTAATGTGAATGGGGTGAGAGACAGCGTCAAAGGCCTTCCTAAAGTCCAGAAAGACTGTGTCTGCCGTGATACCTGCGTCCAAGGATTTTGTGACCAGGTCATAGAAGGCAACCAGGTTGCTCTGACAAGACCTGCCTCTAATGAACCCATGTTGGTTGTCCCTAAGCATGATCTCCCCTGCTGGGCCCTTGCAGATGTGCTCCTGCATAATTTTCTCAAAGAGCTTCCCCAGGACCGAGGTAAGACTAATGGGCCTATAATTTCCTGGGTTCTCCTTCCTCCCTTTTTTTTGAAAATAGGGACCACATTGGCCCTTTTCCAGTCCTCCGGCACCTCGCCAGAGCACCACAAGTGCTTGTAAAGCCGTGCCAGGAGTCCTGCAATGACCTCTGCCAATTCCCTCAGCACTCTGGGCTGGAGATCGTCAGGACCTGCTGATTTGAACAAATCTAGTCTCACCAGAAGTTTCCTGACTAGGTCCTCACTGACCCTGGGCCTGGCAGCGCCTCCCCTGGGTCTGTCGGGGATCCTGGTGGGGGGGATGCCCCAGTCCCTGCTCAAAAAGATGGAGACAAAGAAATTGTTAAAGAGGTTAGCTTTCTTGTTTGGTGTGACCACCAGATTTCCTAGCGTATCCTGCAGAGACCCTACGTTACCCGGTACCTTCTTTTTACCCCCTGTGTATTTAAAAAAGTACTTTTTGTTATCCTTGATCCGGGTTGCTAGTCCCAGTTCCATCTCCGCCTTAGTCTTCCTAACAGCCCCCCTACAATCTTGAGCAATGGAGGTATAATCCTCCTTGGTGATGGCCCTTCCCTTCCATTGGGTATACGCCTCCTTTTTAGCTTTGAGACGTTCCTTGATGCTTTTGGTGAGCCATGGGGACTTTTGAGCACTGTTGCCCCCCTTGATCTGCGTTGGGATTGTCACCCTTTGGGCTTGGAGGATCGTCTCCTTAAGGAATGACCACTCTTCCTGGACTCCCAGCTCCCATCCCCTCTGGGACCTCAGTGCCTCCTCAACTATTCTCCTTATCTCATTGAAATCTGCCCTCCTGAAGTCCAGGGCTGCCTTGCTGCAGGCCTTTGACACCCTGTGCTGGAAGGTGAATTCCAGCAGGCAATGATTGCTATCGCCCAGGTGGTGGAGCACCTGCAGTCCACTCACCAGGTCGTTGCCCGTGGCCAGGACCAGGTCCAGCAAGGCATTTCCCTGGTGGGACTGTACACCTCCTGGGTTAGATGGAGGTCCTGTAACTCGGCTAGGAACCTACGTGAGCAGTCAGACCTGGCTGACTGCTCCTCTCAGCAGATGTCTAGATAGTTTAGGTCACCCATGATGACCACGTCCCTTGACTTAACTGCCTTGGTGAGCTTGACCTGAGAATTCCTGGTCCGGCTCTTCCCCCTGGTTGGGTGGCCTGTAGTAGACCCCCACCATTAAGTCCCTTTCCCCCCCGACCCCCTTGTATTCTGACCCAGAGCATCTTATTTTTCTTCGGCCTTTCCTGTAACATGTTGCGCCCTACAGTGCATTCAATACACAAGCACAAAGATCCTTTCCACTGACAGATACTCCTGCATAACCCTCTCTCTAGCCTTCCACTTCCTCCCACATCAAATCCCAGCTTGTCAACCCATGAAGGTTTTCGCATTGCCCTTCTTGCCCGTCTGCTCTTCTGCCTTTTTGTGGAATTAGAATGTAAGGCCATAATCCTTGTATAAAAATATCCTTCCTAAAACCTACTTTTTTCTGTGAAGCATGTGGGAAGTTGTAGACAGTGGCTTGGTAGAGAACCAGTGGGGAGTGACTGTTTATATTATATAGGTGGCTGTTAGTAAATCCTGTTGTTAATGTTGCATAAAGTGGTCCATCATGATTCTGGCTTTGGTTGTTTATAACTATGCCAATATTAAATTTGTTAGCATGACCATTTTCATGTTTGAACTTTGTCAGAGGTTGATTTAAAAAAAATTTCAGCAAAAACAATTCTGACATGTTTTGGACACAAGTTCAACAGAAAAAATGGGTAGTATTAGCAACTCATTTTTATGACCTGTACTGGAGCAGCTTTACTATGTCTTGGATTTGGAACAGAATTCAAAAGGAAATAATTGTAAGTAATATATTTTTTAAAAATACCTAAAACATAATTTCATTTTCTGTATACAAAAATAATGACTTCAGAGACCACCATATTGTGATGCTCTAGGAGCAAGAGGTATGTCCCCCACTGAAAGTTGATTTCTCCTGCTAGGTGGGATAAAGCTACAGTTACTAGCACTGCTGATTTTCAAAATAACCTTACATCTGTTATTGAGCTGGGATTGACTATTTCCCATCCTACGCATTAAACCAATGTAGATTTATGGAGGGAAACATTTTAGTGGCAGGTCTTTTTTTTTTGTAGTGGGTGTTGAAAACTAGTTTTAAGTTTGCCAGGGTGAGTGCTGTGGAGATGGGCTAGATGCAAAGTACAGGTCAAAGACTGGTAAGTTACAGCCCAACTTTTATTCTACTTGTTGTGTACATATCAGCCCTACTTAGCTGGGGCTCACTGTATTTTTCTTATAGGTTTTGACAGAATATATATTTGCCAATTTGTTTTAGCTATGCCAAGTGCATGAATTGATGTACTTTATGCTTAATTCTGTATAACACCATATGAACATATATATGTACTTGAGACTTGGGTTTTCATTTATTCTGTAGCAGATTTTTAGTTCTCTTATTAAAGCCTGGAGGAGGAGGGACTTGTAAACTTCAGAAACAGAATGATGATGTTTTTGTTTTCTAGGAGTGTCTAGGGTAGAGAGAGAATCTTCTGCATAAATTGCAGCAGAGCAAGTGTTGATTGAGCATAGCTCAGTGAGGTTACCCTGTTCCAGGCATTCGGTTTACTGCAGGTTTCTCTTCTGTTAGGTTAGGGAGAGATCTCAAATGCAATTATTCTCTGCCCTTTATCTTGATACTCTTAGTTGATTACATCATGACTAAATATTTAATTTAATCTTGGCTTTTCCTTCCAATCAGGGCTCATGCTTTTCTTTCCCTTTCAGGGTAATATGAAAGCCAGACTCTGCAATGGCTGCTAGAGCTTGTGCATGTTGTAAGGAGGGTCCCCTGCAGTGAGGAGCCTGTGCAGTGCAAACCTTGTTCATGGATCTGTGGAACTTGTAAGTTTACAGTCCTTTCTATGATTTTAAATTGACTAAAATTGTAGCAGCTTGTAAAGGAGAGCTCACAAAATCTATACTTCTTTGTTGACAGGTGAAATAAAAGCATAAGAAATAGCTTGGAAAAACAAGATACTTAGGGTTTGACCATTATAACATTCTAAATCTGTTCTTAAGGGGTTATTAAATGTCTTTGCTTGCAGATCTCGTATCTCAGTTCTTATTTTTTTCTGCCGGTCTGTTGAAAAATTGTGTATAAATACCCAAAAGATAGCCAGAAGAGTTTCAACTGAATCTGTTTTCTTCATTTAAATTGAATATTGACAAAACATGACTCTAATTTTATGTTGACTGTGGCAAATTGATATGTTAAAATATGTGTGTGTACATTCAGGGGTGGGAGGGTTCGTAATGAAGAAAAACAAGACTGAATTTGATCATGAAAAAAATCTGTGCCCAGAAATCACTTGGTTTATTATAAGCTTTTTCTTAGCACCACAGGTCTGAAATAAGCATTTTAATGAAAGAAAAATATGGGTAATGCATACAGTAACTATGTATCTGGTATTGAAAAACTGTTGCTACCTATGAATAGCCAGAATGAGATTGTCCAGATTGACTACAGGGAAACTAGAATGGGTGGATCTCTATTTATTTATTTATTTATTTTTATTTATTTTTTACTCGACTACTATAGGAAGAGATCTCTAACATCTTAGGCATTAGATAGAATTGTAATTTCAAGGCATTAGAAAGTGTATTTGTTAAGAAATATCTAGATAACCTACATTGATTAGCAGATTATGCTTTTAGCATTAGCATTGTATGAAGACCAAGGATCAGATTTAAAAAAGAAATTCTTTAGTAATTGGAGTCATTATACTTTGGTAACTTAATAATGAATGTATTAACAAGGTAATAACAATGGTTCGTTTTGCTTTCTTGTCCGCTAACAGGTAATGTGTCATACTTTAGACATTTAGTGAATTTAGTGGAAAAAATGCAGAATTTGATTAATGGTTCTATACAACAGCTATTTATGACAAATGACCTTACTTTTTGGTTTATTTATACTTGATCTGTTTAAGATATGCTGCAAAATCTACTAGTATTGCATGAGAGTAAGAAAACTTCTGTTTTTTCCTGTGAAATCATAACCTTTTCTGTGTAGTAGACTTCTGTTTCTCTAGTAATGGATTTTAAATGTTAAAACAAAGACAGATCTAGTATTGAAACTGGGACAATACTAGGCTTAGTATTAATGTTTTTTCCCCTTAACATTTAGAAAAAATGCATGTAATTCTTCAAATTTATACTAACAAAATATTGAATGACTGTTTGTTTAAGCTCCTTTCCCAGATGAAAACAAAAACACTGAGACAATGATTTTAAACCTTATTGCAGTGAATCTATTTGTCCTGGTCTACCCTTGAGTTTTTCCCCTATTTTTTTTCTGCTAGTACCAGAGGTGGAAGGTCCTCCCCGGACAATGTACAAGCAGCTGCTAGTCTTTGTACTGCTATGCTAGTTTGGCCTGCTCTGCTTTGGTTTTGTATGATGTGTCTAAATCCAATTCTATGAACATTCATTCTCCCAATACCCTCATACAGGAAGGAATTAGTTCTGCACTTAATAAATGGGTAAACTGAGGCAAAGATGACAAATAACTTTCTCAAGGCCATACAATGAGCTGTGTATGGAATGTAGAGAACCTAGCAGTCATGACTTCCTGTTGCAACTTAATGCTACACCCACTGCTTCTTTCAGTGTACTTAAGTATTACACATTTCTAAATATACATCCAGCCTAATTAACTAATGCACAGTAAATGGAGTTTAGAGATCATCACACAGATCAGAGCTGCCATGTTTATGAGTTTCATGTATTAAATCAAATTTTCATGAGATAACCAAGCCTTAACAAAAAACATTTTATGAACAAAGAAAATAGAATAAAAAATGGCTTACTTAATATAACTAGATTTACATTTCTAATGTCAAACTAGATAAAGCAGGGGTTTTTTGTGCTCAATTACAGGGGGTGGGGGTGAGGGAAATTGAGTAGCTTATATCGACTGACCCAGTTGAGCCTGTCAGTACTGCTTGCTTTCTTGTGGGGAGGGAATAACATCTTCCCTTTCTTAGCCTGCCCTCCACCCTCCCTACCCACCTTATCTTTTGATCTAAGGAAGCTGCCTTTATTTCTGAATTTAGTTGTTACCAGCTATGCAAAACAGGTGAATATATATATATGCCTTACCCTACAGAAGACGGCCCTTTGAAGGAAGATGAAGTCTGTATTGTTAGTTCCTGGTCCAGAGGACTGACAGGTTTAACAGTCTGGCTCAGAAACTACCTTTCACAGGTCCAGTTGCCTGGCTGTATCTAGTTTTGGTCATGTTTCATGGTAAACTTTTTTCCAACAATGATGGGCTCATTCTGAGGCTTTCTACCATGGTTCTAAAAATGTTCATCGTATGCGATTTGTGAAAGTGGCCTAACCCACATTGAAATCCCACCTCTTGGCTCTTGAATAGAGGGGAAGCAAATTTCAACCAACGGCCTCCGAATTTCAACCAACGGTCTTTACCAAATACATTGTGCACTTTTTTGGTTTTGCATTCTTAAGTGCGAAATAAACAGAAAGGAGTGTGTTATACGTAGACAAAATTCTGTATGTAACACTACATGCAGTTCTTCCCTGGGAGAAGAAATTAATTGTTAATTAGTGGGTGGATTTACATGTGCAGTTAGGGTGAAGAAATAAATTCTGGTGCAGTTCATGCCATAGTTTATTTTTCCAGGGTGCAGTGCTTATGTGTGCGCCTGGGACTGCAGCACATTGGGCCAGGGTGGAGCAGCCCTGGGCGGGGGGAGCAGGTTCTGGGGTTCAGCCCCAGGCTCCAGGTGGTGGTGTCAGGCAACATTGGGGCTGGCTGAAGCACAAGGTTGCTACAGTGAGGGGGGCTAGCCAGTAGGCAGCCCTTACACTGTAGTACCCTTATGTCCCAGGCAGCCCTAGTCACTATCTATGTGTGTTGCGGCAGTGTAAATTGCTCCACCGTAGGTTAGTACTTGTCCTGGATGGTACTATCCTGTAGTGGAGTTAATTAATTTACTGCACCCTAATATAGGTGCTTGTGGAGATGGTGACACTATTGCGGAACTAATTAGTCAACTCCTGAGTAAAGCACGTGTGTAGATGCACCCGGTATAGTCCTGGTAGACACCCAGATATTGTGGTGATGAAGGTGGGATGAGAACCCATATGCAATGACATACAACAATACATTGAAAGACCATTAAACTGCAGAGTTATTAAAACACTCAAAATTAGGAAGTGAAGGAATTACAGTTACCTGCAGAACCCTAATATGGTCCCCTATGTGTAGGTATTGTGAGTCAGTCTTTAATTGTAAATAATAGTATTTTTTCCACAGGACATCTGCTTGGGTCAGTGGGACTTGCTGAATCTATTTAGAATGTTATTTTTAGTGCGTGTCCCATGCTTGAATTACTGCATACTTATTCCTAGTTTGCTTGGAATACAGAAATTTCAGTTTCCTCATTGGGTTTTCTAAGATGGCTATCACCGTTGTATCTGGTTCTTCATAAACAATTAACTTAATATCAGAAGAATCTGTGAGTTAATACGGTAGTACTGTTCCCCTTTTACAGATGTGGAACTAGGATCCATTAATGTGGCAAGTGCTCAGTTTGAGAAGTCTATGACCTGATTTTAATTTTTTGTAGAATGTACTGACTTGCAGCATGTTTTTGCCCAGGCTGTATCTCTCAATGACTAGAGTTACAGCTGTGACTACTTGCACTTCTGCCAACTGGACCTTTTTTATTGAAGTTGGGCACTCCGAAAATGAGGAACATGTAGTTAATAGCAGGGGCATAAACAGAATCCAGCTTCCTAATGGGCACTGACAAAAGCATGCAAACATCCTCTCTCATCCTGCCTGCTCAGGCCTTATTCACAGCCTGTTTTCCAACTTCTATACTGAATGAAGATGTTATCTACAGGCAACAGTCTCCTTAATAACCCAAACCTGATTAATTTCATGAGCAGTATTTATCATGTGCATTGAGTGAGACAGAGGTCATATGAAAAAGTGGTAGCTGACCATATCATTCAGTACTGTTATGATCCATAGAAGGGGGCCAAAGTAAGGTTGCCAGAGCAACTTCTCTCTTGATATTATTTGACTTCTGAGTGTTGAACACGAAGGATGAAAAGTGTTTCATGTCAGTTCTGTGTGCATTTCCTAGGTGTTTTTCTCCCCTCCTCTAAATTCCTTCCTGTGGAATCTTACCCCCATGGCTCATAGAACTTAGCTGTCAAATTATAAGTAGTCTCTACTGAGCATGTGTGAATTGAGATATTCATCTACTCAAAACTTGAACTATTTTATGTGAATTTTCATGAGGATGGCAAAAGCTGTGTCCATGCCATATTTCACATTTCAACTCCACAGTATGAAGCACCTGAGCTTTCATAGTGAAAGGTAAAAATGCCTTTACCTTGCTCAAAACAACATTTTTTCCCCTAACCTTGTCTTGAGAAATGGCTGAACCATTTTTACTTAAAATCAACCTGAGACATGAGTCCCTAATGAAGATCAGCATTTTAGCCTGTAGGGCTTTCTGTGAGTTTTTTTTGAAGCACAGTTATTCTTTTGTGGTTTTGTTTTATGATCAGTGTTTGAAGTTAAACAGAAGTAACTTATGGATGGAATGTGACCTCTTAACAGGAAGTGTTTATCACAGGGGTAGGCAACGTTTTTTGACCGGAGTGCCGAAAAAACCACAATGTCTACCTTGGAAGGTGCCGGAGTGCCGACATGCCAGAGCCCGGAGCAGCAGTTTGCAGCCTCCCAGCTGTAGCCGGCCCATGGAGCCTGGTCTGCTTGCAGCCTCCCAGCTGCCTGCTGGTAGTGGCCCAGGCTCTGTGGCTGGCAGCAGCTGCTTAGAGCCCAGGCTGGCAGTGGTGTGCCAAGCAAAATGGCCTTGTGTGCCATGCTCGGCACACATGCCGGGGGTTGCTAACCCCTGGTTTATCACCTAGTGCATAACTCTTTGTGCTTTCATAGTTTCATAGTTGATAGGGTCAGAAGGGACCTGAGCAGATCATCAAGTCCGACCCCCTGCCGTGGCAGGAAAGAGTACTGGGGTCAAATGACCCTGGCCAGGTGTTCATCCAGCCTCCTTTTAAAGACCCCCACGGTAGGAGCCAGCACCACTTCTCTTGGAAGTTGGTTCCAGATCCTAGCTGCCTTGACAGTGAAGTAGCGCCTCCTGATATCTAGCCTGAATCTCCCCCCAGCCAGCTTGTGACCGTTATTTCTTGTCACTCCTGGGAGTGCTTGGGGAAACAGGGGCTCTCCCTGCCGGTCCCCCCTGACTAATTTGTAAACGGCCACTAGTTCCCCCCCCAGCCTTCTCTTGTGTAGGCTGAACAGGTTACCCAGAACTGGACGCAGTACTCCAACTGCGGCCTGACCAGTGTCGCATTGAGGGGGAGGATCACCTGCTTGAGATGCATCTGTGGATGCATGACAAGGTACGCTTGGCCTTCCTAACCGTGTCCCCACACTGTCAGCCCATGTTCATATTGGCCTCAATAATGACTCCTAGATCCTTCTCTACCTCTGCACTGACGAGAAGGGAGTTCCTCAGCGTGTAGGTCTGCTGCTGGTTCTTCCTCCCCTGGTGCAGTACCCGGCACTTGTCAGTGTTGAAACCCATCCTGTTCTCTTCTGCCCAACCTGTAGCCTGTCCAGATCCAACTGCAGCGTATTCCTTCCTTCTAGCATGCCCACTTCTCCCCACATCTTAGCGTCATCTGCAAATTTTAACAGGGTGCATTTTACCCCTTTGTCCAAGTCACTGATGAAGATGTTGAACAGTGCGGGCCCGAGGACCGAGCCCTGGGGGACCCCACTGCCCGCGTCCCTCCAGGTCGAAAATGCCCTGTCCACCACCACTCTCTGGGTGCGGCCCTCCAGCCAGTTATTGACCCATATGACTGTGTAGGCATCGACACCACAGTCCCCTAGTTTTTTAATGAGAATGGGGTGAGAGACTGTGTCAAAGGCCTTCCTAAAGTCCAGAAAGACTACGTCCACTGCGACACCTGCATCCAGGGATTTTGTGACCTGGTTATAGAAGGCCACCAGGTTGGTCTGACAGGCCCTGCCTCTAATGAACCCATGTTGGTTGCCCCTAAGCATAGTCTCCTCTGCTGGCCCCTCGTGGACATGCACCAGGATAATTTTCTCAAAAAGAGAAAATTTTGTTGTAGACCAAGTAGGCACTAAGAGTGAGCGTAGAGAATTTGGTATCTAACTTCTCTGGGCTTCTTTTGAAAATAGCATGCTAAACTTTCACACCAAGCTAACAAAGTGGGTATCTTCATTAGACTTATTAAAAATGCAAAAAAATATAACCCAAAACAGTAAAGCTTTAGCTTTAAAACCTGCTGGAGGACTTGTCACTTTGAGGTGGTCAAGAAGTGTCTGTCTTGTGGTGACAGGGTAGCAGGGAAGATCAGAATGCCTTTCCATCCCCTCTTCCCCCTTGCCTTTCCTCCACAGGAGACCATAGTGCTGCTGTGGTGTTTGGTGACTGGTGGTGTGACATGGATTGAGTGGATGTCCTCTTGGAAAGGCAGCCCCCACCAAATCCAGAGTTCTTAGTATGGTGGCACCTTTGTACCCTTTTGATGGACAGGACCCCTTTGTAGAAGGTGCTGTGCACACAAGTTTGTCCATAGTAGTATGAACATGCTTAGATGTGGTTAGCAACTTTTTCTGCACGTTGCTTTGTAAGAAATATGAATGGGGTCTATTCAAAGCAATATTCTGCGTAATTGATCTTGACGGTTGTTGTGTAGAGGCTTGGTTTTGTTGTTAAGTATTTCGAACAACAACTGCCTTCTATGAAAGAAGTACATTTTAAGAAGAAGGTAAATAACTGAACCAGTGGAATGAAAAAGAAATAGGGTATACTGTTTAATTGTTCAATTCTGTGGGCCCTTGTTGGACCTTTATGTGGTTAAAAGGAAATGTTATATATAGTTTTAGTAGGATTAGAGCGATATTGTTGCTGTGATGGTCCAGAAAATATGCAAGAGGCAAGGATTTTTTGGATTGTATTTATCTTTTATCTATTTTACTTATTTAAGGATTTAGTTACTTTTATTGAACAAACTGTATAGTTGGGAAAGATGTATGGCAAGCTTTTGGGAACAAGCCCTTCCTTATGCTCTTCAGGACATTACGATGGGCAGTCTGTGCCCAAAAGCTTGTCTAACACCTCTCCAGCTGTGCAGTTGGTCCGAGAAAATATATCACCAAAAAAATCCTTGCCTCATACGTGTCTTTGCCATTTAAATGTAAGAAAAGAGAGGTGAACTTAGTTCTTCTGAGTGCATCCTAGTCCCAGTAGTTACCTGAGTCCCATCTTGCAGACACAGTCCACTTGTGCTTGCAGCCATAGAAGTGTAACTGTATTCAGTCTACAGTTATTAATGGGAAGTTTGGCATGTTTGTGTAATAAATATGTTGAGCTCCAACAGGATTAGATTATAGTCAGGAGACGTATGGACTGATTGGCATTTAACCCAATTCATTCAGTGTCCTGCAGCAAGTGCAGGGATGTTATGGAGAGGGAGCAGCAGTGAAGCCAAGTGCTGGGGACATGGGGCAGTGGTGACTTCCAGTTGCTGCTGTGCCACTGGCATAATTGTGTAGCTGCTGGTGCAGTTGTTTTATTTCACCCTTTCCCGCTCCCCAAGTCTGCAGCTTTGGCATTTGCCTTGGCCACCCTACTTTAGTTTGCCACGGAGAAGGAGATGTTTAATTGAACCTCTGTAATGAAGAAAGCAATTGTCAAGGGATTCCTCTTTCCCATGAATCATGCTGGAGCACAGAACAGTTAGCATAATGGTGCTGTTCATCAGAAACCCAGGAGGAAAGTTTGAGGATATCAAAAGAGAAGACTTAGTCCTCCTCCCCATGTCCTTCAGTATTCTAAGAGCTTTGCCTCTTGAAGGCATGGAGTCTAGTTCTTTGAATCTACCCCCTTTTCTTTCAGTCAATAACATAACAATGGGTGGATAAGTGAGGCGCAAGCTCTGATCACTGCCCCTGGAGGGTTGCCAGAATGGACCTAAGGAGGTGACACCCTTCTGTCCCCTGCTGCCACCTCCCCACAGCCAGCTCCTTCCCAGCAGTGGGGAGGACAGAGAAGGTGGTGGTTCTTGTTCTGCTTCTGGTTCCTGAGGTCCATGAGGTTGCTTAGGGCCCTTTCCATCAGTTCTGCAGACTCTGGAGGGGCAACACCTGTCTTGTCCCTCACTCCATGTTATTTCATGGATACAATCCTAGTTGCTTCCTTTAAAGTGAAGTGCAGGCTTTTCTTTTCTTTTCTTTTCTTTTGCACTCTTTAACGGGCTTTGCTGTATTGTAGGGCTGCCCAACTTTGGCATGGCCTTCACCAGCACTTTTTGCATAGTAGGGGGCGGGAGGGGCTTCCCTGCCACATGGACAGTGCAGTGGTGTTTGGCCCCCTGGGCTACGCTGGCAACATGCAGCCCCTCTACACACCCTCCCCATGGAATGGCAGTGGGAGAGGTGT
This sequence comes from Alligator sinensis, assembly GCF_000455745.1. Taxonomy (NCBI): domain Eukaryota; kingdom Metazoa; phylum Chordata; order Crocodylia; family Alligatoridae; genus Alligator; species Alligator sinensis. The sequence continues at coordinate 4,828,585 of NW_005841869.1, forward strand.
AAGCAGGTGGACTTACATTCAAGCAGAATGCTGGTCCTTTGTGGGGCTGCCAGTTGGACAGCCCTGCTTTAGTTTAATTCTGATGCTGTTAGATCTAGTACCACTTTTGCTTCTCCATTATTCATTTGTAGCCTGATAATTAACCTCTTTCTGCTGCTCATTTGCCATCTGCTGCTGTTGTCCCCTTGCCCTCTTTTCGCCAGTAAGTGGAAGTGTAGTACCTATGCACGTGAGTTGTTTTTTCCCCCTATCTTTCACAGGTTATCAGAAAGTGCAGACTTTCTTTTTTGCACTCTTTAATGGGCTTTGCTTTATTGCAGGGCACTGCTGTGTATTTTCAGCAGTGGTATCTCACTCCTGCAGGGTAGCAACTGGCTCAGCACCAACCTAATTCCTGTCAGTGTCCCCTTCTTTTCCAGTAGGTGGTGAGTTTGTGGATCATTCTGCCTTGTGTTTTACGTTAACGGCAGCCAGTGATTCTTTCTTCACACTGAGGAAAGCAGATTACTGCTGGGTCTTTGTCATCTGTGCAGGCTACTAATGAAATGAGAAATAATGACTCTTGTTGGTTTAAAAAAAAAACAATTACCAGTATGAGCAACCTTAACTGAATGCAGGCAACTTTCCCCCCATTAATTGTACAGTAAGGTTGAGTTGGCATTTTCTTCTCTGAAGTGCTGCCTTCAGGGGATTCATTTTTAAAACAGCATTTAAAACATTTAGAGTTTTCTCAGTTAAAATTCTAGAAATGCATAGATAAGGTATTTCAAGTTTTTTAGGTATCATTTTTCCTGTCTTGTAACTCAAAAGTGGCTCAGGACAGCAAGTGAAGTCTGTGCTGGCCATACTAATTTTTTTTCCAGTTAGTGATACATGAGAAATCCATTCTTTTTGTAACAATGACTTTTAACGTGTTTCTGGTCATTTGGAGCATATTACAGTTAAATGGAATTGCTTTTCATGATTTTGCTTTTATTGACCCTGACTGTTAGTAGTCCTGCTACCACCATACCACTGCACAGCTGTTGAAATCAGGTTAGGCTTTGGATGGGGCTGCTATACATTTGCAAGTCTTCACAGAACTGTGGTTATGCAAAAGGAAACAGCTTAAGCACTTTCTAATTGGAATGGCTGCTGTGCCGTTCATCCCTCACTTCATTTTCGTGTCCTTTGAGTAAGTGTGATGCTGACTCTTCATTCCAAGGTAGAAAATTTAGGATACAGTTTGAGGCAGGATTGGCAAAAGTATATTCTGTGCTGCAGGAATTAAAATACAGCCTTACAATTAAAAGGTGGTTTTCAGTTTGTCTGAATTTAAAAAATCTTAACTTTTGTTGTTTTACGCTGCGGCTGCAGCAGAGAAAAACTAAGCTCTGCTTTCAGGTGCATTGAGAAAACCTAGTGTAATTGGAAAGGACTTCAGTTTTCTTCATGATAAATACGTGTCCTTTCTGTCTTGGCATGCACCATATGCAGTTAGTCTTTTATACCTAATTGTGCTCTACTCTAGATGAATTTCAAGTTTATGCATTATATCTTTGACTTTTTTTAAAACAATTTTTAAAAAGTTTATTGTTAACCAAGAAATGGCTGAAACTTAATATATGCAGCACAGTTTGTGAACAGGACTCTTGCATTACCCAATTTTCTGAAGAATGGGAGGAAATAAATTTAACTATTCCCAACACGCATCTTATAACAGGGAAAGTGAGTACACTGTACATTTATCTAGTGACTTGTTGCTGCTATTTCATATGCAGATATATTCTGTTTATTTTAACAGTTTATCAGGAATGTGTAATCAGGATTATCCAGGCAAAAGCTTGGTGGTAGCTAGATAATTGGGATAATGGAATGCATGTGAGTGAGATTTCTCCTCTTACTGTTGTTCAGATCTGTGGAAAGGGGTTTTTACTTCTTTCTTTTTTTATTATTCTTTTTCTTTTCTGTCTTGCTCTTCCCGCCTGCCCTCCCCCATTCTCTATAAGCAAAAATTACCTGCATTATTTCTCTGATCCAGCATGTCTTGGTATGCTCTTGCTGTCTGTAGGTAATAGGAAGAGCCTTCTTTCAAACTACTAAGCTAATTGGTGCTGTAAATGTGTTTAATTGACTGATTGTGTCATATTACTAGTACCATGCTGAAGTCAAAATAGAGTCTAGAAAAAAAGTACTGCATGTGACCTAGTTGCTTTTTTTTGCTCTTGCTGACTGCCCCACCTCCTCCAGGATGATGTTGCATGATCAGTGCACCACTGTGGAAAGGTGGTGCATCTCCTGGTGCATATAGTTGACTTATGGGTCCTTCAGCTGATAGTGCAACTGCATGTAGGTTCTTTTATGGAGCTTCCATGCAGTGCAACAGGATGCATGCAGCAGTATGGTGTGGATTAAATAACCTATGCTTTCTTACATAGCCCCCTGCCATTTTCATTGCTTGGAATTCAAATGGATTTCATACATAGCCACCTGCCATTTTCATTGCTTGGAATTCAAATGATTTAATTCTTGGCAGTAGCTCTTCTAATCACGTTGGCCTTAGGAAGCCTATAGTACTGGCATTTGGTACTCGGTGATGCCTCCCTACCTCAGCTGCTTCCCGTCGCTGCCAGTTGCTGTTCATTCCTTCTGGTGAGAGGAATCTGTGATGAGGGAAGTGGCAACTGCAGTAGGAGGTTGTGAGAATGACTGACTTTAACCGCAATGGATCATAAACTCATAAGGTTTGGGAAATGCTGATGTAACTGGTATTTAAATGCAAGGTGCAGAAAAGTTTTGGGAGGCAGATCCCAGAACCCAGGGCCCCTGCCCTTTTAAGGGAACATCCATCTTCCTGAGTCAAGTTATTTCTGGCTTACTCAGCTCCTCCCCTTCTAACTGCCCAAGGGAACAACTTTAGGAGGAGAGATAGTGGGGTCCTGGTGATTTATATAGCTCTTTTCTGGGAAGTAGGAGATGTAGGTACTACACCCATTCTTCCTAGGTGAGGGACATGGAGAAAAACTGATTCTTCTGTTCCCTGGGCAGGTGACCCAACGGCAGTGCTGTTGGCTACAAGGTAGGAGGGCCACTTTCCTCCGCCATTTCACTTCCAGGAGGAACATGTGTACTTAGGGACTTGGGGTAATCTTTCGTTGCCACACATGGAGATGCACACAGTTTGGGTTCTGTGGCCCACTGACATGAATATAGGTGGTATAGGATTTAGGTCACAATGCCATCCACTTTGGTTCTCTTGAAATAGAGGATAGTTAACCAGGAATAAGTAATCAATGAGGAAATGCCTGGCTAAGTTGAGTAGGTTGGTATGATGGGGTATGAGAGAGATTGTTTAGTAAGACAACAGTGTTTTAAGGCTAATGAAGGTGATATATATAGATATATATAAATTCTTTATTACCAGTTTCATGGAGCTCTTGGCAGGGGCGATAACGTGATGTGAAGAAAAGATGCTGCAGAACCAAAAACTCTAAACTGGTAGTCAGCAGCCTACAGGCTAGATCTGGCCCACAGAGCTATGGCTTCAGTGGGAGGAGGTTCTGCCAATGTGCTGCACCACTGCTGAGTGCCTGGAGCTCCGGGATGGGGAGTAGCTCTCCCTGTGCTGCGCTGAAGCTGGGCAGTAGGGAGAAGTCACAGCAGTGGCTGGGAGAAGTGGTAGCTTGCTGCTGCTCCAAGCTGGGTCATTCTGGCCCCATGCAAAAAATGTTGCCAACCCCTGCTCTAAAGCTATTGTTAGTGCTGTGAAGGTTAATAGAATGGTTGAAATCAGTAGTGTTGTATGCTGTCATTGCAGACTGTATGACAGAGCTTTCCAAACTTTTCATGTTGGTGACACACTTTTTAGACATGCATCGTTTCGCGACACAGTAATTCAGTTCCGGGGGAGGGGCCAAGGGAAGCAGACGCGAGTAAGGGAGCTCCGCGGTGCCCTTCCGCAAAATTTTCTGCATTTCGCGCGACACACCTACACACTGCCACCGACACACTAATGTGTCGCGGCACACAGTTTGGAAAGCTCTGCTGTATGATCATGATGGTCAGCCAGTTATTTTCAACCTGGGCACATCTACACATGCAGTTAATTCAAAGCAATAAACTCGGGTGCATATCATGCTGCGGAATGTATTGCTTCTGGGTGCCATGTTTGAACTTAGCCCATGTTTAGTTAAAGGCTAATTCAGTTCACATTTTTAATTTACCCTGCAATAGCAGTTGCACCACTAATTACTGAACCTCATTCCTTACTGTATGTGAGATGATATCAACTGTAGCAAGGGAAACAGCAATTTATATATGAAAAATGCAAAGTGATTTTAGCTGTTTTATTTTAAACGCTTGATTTGTCATTTTAGTCTGTCAGTCCAGTCCTGTGAGAGGCAAGGATTTCTTAGCATAATATCTTTTATTATAGAGGTGCACTGATACGTGGGTCCCATATTGTATCGGCATCAATATAAGGGAAAATGACAGTATCGGCAGTCAGCCTTTTTGGCTGATGTGGCTGATAAATTCCCTGTGCATATATGCAGCTGCAGCATGCAGGTAGCCAGGAGCGCAGCCTGGCAGCATGAAGAGTAGCCAGGTCTGGCTGGTAAGTCTGTTGTGAGGGAAGTGGGGGGTGCAGATCAAGGCCCCCATGGTGAGGGAGGGAGTGGGGCTGGGGCTGGGACAGGGCAAGTGCTGCATAGCCAGGTTGGGGAATGGAACTGCGAGTGGTTTGTTCGGGAAATGTGTGTGGCGGGGGCGTGGCTCCCACTGCTGCATGCACCCTGGGAGGGGCATGGAGGAATGTGCCCCCGGATCTGCATGCGGGGTGAGGGTGGGCTGCCGCTGGGGCCAGGGGTGTCACTGGCCTTTTCCTGGCAGGGGTCTGGGCCGGGGCTGTGCTGGAGGTGAGTGGCGACAGTGGCACTGGGAGGGGGGCGCTATGGCAAATTCTAGGGTGGCTGTAGCCGCACCATAACCCGCTCCCAGCACCACCACTGCCTGCCTCGAGTGCAGCCCAACCCAGTGTCCCCCCGGGAAGAGCCTGATGCTGCCCCAGCCCGCAGTGGTAGCCTGTCCTCGCCCCAGGCGCAGATCTGGGGGCATATGCACCCCGTGCCCTCCTGGGGTGCATGCAGAGGCGGGAGCTGCCCCGGCAACCCCTGAATGAGCTGCTTATAGCTCTATCCCACACCCTGCCCTGGCTGCGCAGAGGCTGCCCCTGCTTCAGCCCTAGCCCCTCTCCATCCCTCACTGTGGGGGCCTCAATCTGCCCCCCCCCCCAGCCCCTTCCTCCTCCCCCTCCTTCCCCCCTAAACAGACATACCAGCTGGACCTGCATATCAGCAATTGGATCGGTACTGGCCGATATGGCTCCCTCACCAAAAATCTGTTGGTGTACCACTATTTATTGGATTGGCCACCCAGTTGGGGTAGCCTTAGAGAAGCTTTTGATTGCAAGGCATTCTTTTGGTCAGACCTGAAGAAGAATGTTTTGCATTTGAACGTGGGCACCTGGTGCCACCTTAGCCAGTGGGGGCACGTGCCCTGCCCCCCAGCGACCAGTCAGTGACTGGAGGGAGTCCCCCTGCGGCCAGTCTCTTTGGTGGGGGGGGGGATGGTTCCCCCAGCCGATTGCGAAGCAGCCATGGCACTCCCACACCCCTGCTGGCACTTGCAGGGGGGAACTGACTGCCCAGCACGGCTGGTCAGGGGGTGCGCGGGCACCCCCGTGCACCCCCTACGCATCGCCACTGCATTTGAAAGACATTTGAAGTGGTAGGCAGGACATAAATTGAGAATGTCCTAGCTGTGGTATGCTGGAGCCATGGCACAGAGGTAGCCGTTGCTGACCATACAGAAGAATGACAGGGACCATTTATCTTATCATTTGTATTTTTAGGAAGTCTTCAACAGCTAAAGAAGAGACTTTCTGCCATAGAAACTGAGAGCTTGTGGAATCCATTATAAAAGTATTCACTTTTGTCAGTGCAGACAGATGCTAAGTGCTGCACCCAAGGAAGAATAATCAGAAACACAAATACAGGATGGGAGCTACCTGGCTGGAAGGCAGCATTGCTGAGAAGGATTTTAGGGTTTTGGTGGATCACAGATTCAACATAAATCAGTAGTTTTATGCAGTTGTTTAAGAAAATGCAATTTTGGGTTTCATCAAAAGGAATATTTGACGGAAGACATGGCAAGCGATAGTGTCACTCTATCCAATGCTGGTTATGTTTCATTTAGAGTATTGTGGGCTGTTCTGGATTCTGCATTTTTAGAAGGATGTTGCAAAGGTAGATAGGCTCCAAAAGGAGGTGACAGAAACAGAAAAGAAGTTGGTAGGCAAGTCATGCCAGGAAAGGTTGACAACTAGGCCTGTTAGGCTTGCAGAAAAGGTGATTAAGGGGGTATGTTGATAGCAGTGTTCAAATATCTAAAAGGATGCCCCAAAGAAGAGGGAGAACAAATTTTCTCCCTGGTTGCAGGACTATAGTACTGCATGATCAAGACAATGTCACCTGCAACAGAGTGTATAGAGTGTGAGTATAGACTGCAGTGATGCCAGGTTAGAAGGCCTTAAAGACTTTCATTCTTTGGGAGAGAACGTTGGTGCGAATAGGTGTGCATCAAGATGTTTTTTAAAGCTCTCCAGGGTAGGTGATTGTACCACCTTTGGGGGGTGGGAGTCTGTTCCAGACCCTAGGCACTAGGGCTATGTGAAACTTTGGTCCCTGATTTGATTTGGCCCGATTTGGTGGCCAAATCTCGGACTTGAATTCGGGCGGGGGGCACCCTTCCCCCTCCCCCCGCGTGCTCCCCAGCTGACCTGGAAGTGGACTGGAAGTACTTCCAGTTCACTTCTGGGTTTGCCGCTGAGCACGTGGAGGGCCGCCCTGCACTCCTGTGGGATGCTCTATCCATCCCATCATTGCAGCGTTCACAAGCCATGCCTGCTACCTCAAGGTATGTAGAAAAAACATTTAAAGCTGTGTCTGTATCTGAATCGCTGATTCTCCAAATCTTCAGATTTGAATTTGACTGCATTAAATCAGGGGCAGTGGTCCGAATCAATGAATGGAATCGCTGTCCCTTATTTGGGCTGAATCCGAATCGAATAGGGCCTGCTTCGCACATCCCTACTAGGCACTCGAATCGTAAACAAGTTTCTCCTTATGTCCAAGCCGAAGTAATCTTCAAGCAGTTTGTGGCCATTGGTTCTTGGCTTCCCCTGGGGTGCCTTGGTGAACAGATGCTCCCTCAGACCCTGATGTGTACACCCTTTATAGTTACAGGCGGCCACCAAGTCCCCTCTAAGTCTTCTTTTATCCAGGCTGAACAGTCCCATGTCTTTCAGTCTCTCCTTGTATGACCTGCTCTCCAGACCTCTAATCATGTGCGTGGCCCTCCTTTGGACTCTCTCAAGCTTCTCCACATCCTTCCTGAAGTGCGGTGCCCAGACCTGGATGCAGCACTCCATCTGTGGTCTCACCACGGCTGACTAGAGTGGGAGGATGACATCCTTAGTCTTGCTTGAGATGCATTGGTAGTTGCATGCCAGTGTTTTGTTTGCTCTGCCAGCTACAGCATCACATTGGTGGCTCATGTTCATTCTGTGGTCTATTACGACCCCTAGGTCTCTCTTAGTTGTGGTGCTGGCAAGTGTAGCAGTGCCGAACCTGTAAGTCTGTTGTGGATTATTTCTCCCCAGATGAAGCACTTTACATTTCTCTGTGTTAAACGTCGTCAGGTTTTGATCTGCCCACCTTTCAAGCCTGTCCTCAAGCATGATTGTGCTCCCCCATAATTTGGTGTTGTCTGCAAACTTTGACAGTTGCTTTTAATACCTGAATCCAAATCGTTGATGAACAGGTTGAAAAGCACTGGTCCAAGTGCTGTGGGATGCCACTGGTCACCTTCTGCCATATTGACTCGGTTCCGCCTATTAATATTCTCTGGGTCCTACCTCAGAGCCAGTTACCTAGCCATTGGACCATAAAGTAGTCAAGGCCACGTTTTCCCAATTTTACCATGAGGACATTGCGGGAGACTAAGTCAAAGGCCTTTTTGAAATCCAAATATATGACATCAGCCTCATTTCCCTTATCCAGGTGGTGAGTTACCTGATCATAAAAGGAAATGAAGTTGGTCAGGCATGACCTGCCCATAACAAAGCCATGTTGGCTGTCGTTTAGAATACTGCCTTCAGTTAGCTTATCAATAATGGATTCTTTGATAACTTTTTCCAGTATTTTTCCAGGGGTAGAGGTCAAACTGATTGGTCTGTAATTTCCCGGGGGGTCCTTTCTCCCTTTCTTGAAGATAGACACCACATTGGCCCTCTTCCAGTCTTCTGGGATCTCTCCCGAGTGCTGCGAGTCCTCAAATAGCTTTGCCATAGGTTGTGCAATGATGTTGGCCAATTCTTTCAGCACTCTTGGGTGTAGTTCATCCAGTCCTGGTGACTTTGTAGATATCCAGCCTCTAGATGTTTTCCCACAAGATCTTTGCCAGCTATGGGAGGGTGATCACCCCCACCTCAATCATCCTGTATCCTGTCAAGCAGGCTAACACCCTTGGACTGGTGAAATACCGACACAAAGTGTTCGTTAAGGAGTTTGGTTTTCTCCTGAGTGTCGGTTATCAGCTGCTGAGTTTTGTTTAGTTCCTTGTAGTCCACATAGTACATACTTGTTGCACCTGGTTAGAGGAGTTAGAGGGCATGCACTTAAGACTACTAAATATAGAGAAGATGCAGAAATCTGTAGGAGTTCCAGGAGATGACCAGTTGGGATCTGTTGAAAGGTCCCTGGACAGATGTGTAGGAGTGTCCTAGGGCTCCTATACATGTGCAGGGAGCTGGCTCCGGTGCACTGGAAATCCAGTGCGTCGGAGTAGACTCAATTCAGTCACGGAAATAAACGCGCTTCAGCAGACTCTGGCATCTTGTGTATCAGCATCCTCGTGCTGAAAAATGGCGGTGGGGAGCATTGAACTAAAGCTTGTTCAATGGGTTTTAGCCCCGCCATCATTTTTCAGCGTGGGGGACGCTGATAACGTGACGCTCGGGCACATTTAATTAGCATGACTCACTAATTAAAGTGCTCCCCCCGTGCTTCCCGGAGCAAGTGTAAAAATGCCCCTAGACTAGGGAGCTGGAGAGGATTTGAGAGACAGTAGGTATGAAGGGGCTTACCTGCTAACTTAAAGGGCACTTTGAACTAAAACTCATTCCGCTAGATAGTGGAAACTATTGGACCAAGGAGAGTATTGAGGGGCTTGACCATGACCAGTGCCTGACAGAACAAATGTTTCCCAGGTGGGAAGTCTGGGGAGTTGCTGCTGGTAGGGACAAGGAAGGACTCCATCAGAAAGTGCTGATGTGGCTTTTTGACAAAGTGGACTGAGGAAGGGCCTTGGGAAAGGCAGAAGCTGCTGAAACTGGGGCTGTCTGTGTTTACAGGTTGTGCTTGGAAATTTGTAGGCTATATTCACGGTCTGACAAAACGGATTTTCTGTTGAGATTTTAAGGGGTGTTTAGCACTGCCAGAGAAAATAAACTGGTCCAGGTAGAGGTGCTCCTTGCATTTTAAAAGCCTGCTGCTGAGTCCTGTAGGGCCTGATGAGGGAAAATAGCAGTGCTGGCTGGTGGCCCCACCAGTCTGTAGTATCATGGCTATGCAAAGGAATGAGGGCATACTGCACTGCTGAGAACAGGACTGTCTGACTGACAGCCCCTGGGGGTTTAACATGCAGCCCCAGCTTCCACCTAGCCGTTGCTGCTCCCATTGCTTTGGCTACAGCAGCAGCCTCCCTCCTCTGGCTTTCACTTCGTGCCCCTGAGCAGCACTGTCCAGGGTGTGGGGGAGCCAGCAGTCGGGGAGTTAAGGGTCAGGGGTGTGCCTGCACACAGTGCAGCAGGGGGCCCATTGTTGCAGCCTGTGGGGCATGTGGTCTCTGGTCGTTGAGAAGTTGGATAGTCCTGGTTTAAAAATCCAACGTGCTTTCCCTAGACCTGGCAGCAGGGGACCTTGTCCACTAGAAGAGCACTTAACTCTCCTTCCCTGGCTTTCCTCTCCAAGCATACCTACTTGGGGCCCCGCTCTCAGGGAGGGAAGCCCATTGCTTATTTGGCTTTAAATGATAACACATATTGTGGTGACTTTATTTTGAATTCAAGTTGGGCCTACTGTAAATGTCCTTTTCTTCCTTTTCTTCCTTCTGTAGATTGCATGTTGCCATAATCCAGGCAATTTACCCTTCTAGTGCTGGATAAAACTATCTTTTGTTTGATACCCACTTAGCAGAACAACGTTTCTGATGGTTCAGGCCTCTTTATAAGCAGCTCACATGTCAGCCCAGTCAGTAATTGCAATAAAGCTTCTCACTAGTGGGCAGCAGCTCCATGAGGCAAGAAAAAGACTTCTTTTTCCTGTAAGAGATCTTAGAACTGCAGTGAAGTTGTTTCAGAGGGAAGTTGGTTTTCCCCAATCCCTGGTAGTAGCTGCTCTAAACTGACCTGATTTCCACTGAAGTTACATGCCATTGGCTGTGATGGGGAAAGCCAAACTTGGGTGGTCATGTTTTAATTTCTGATTCGGCAGGGGCTTTTGAAACTAGAACAAGTAATTTAAGATCTTTTTTACAGCTTATATCTAGTGATGCTGATGGAGCCATTCAAAGAGCTGGACGATTCCGGGTAGAAAATGGCTCTTCCG
>NW_005841869.1:4839333-4845457 GCF_000455745.1 Alligator sinensis
TTTTTTCCTTTTACAGTTGCAAATATTAACAGTTAAATCAGCTAAGTGCTGTATGTTCAATAGTAGGATGTTTTTCTGGCTGCTCTGGATAGACTTTTTCAGGGTATTTTCCTCAGAAGTATTCACGTGCATATGTATTGGTCAGACCAAGCAGCACTTAAAAATGGCAGTTGGCAACCTTTTCAGATTGCAGGTTGGAATGACCCAGCTTGAGTCAGAGGAGGGTCAGCTCTAGCACCTGGCCGCCACCACCAGTGCTTCTCTCCGTGGTGGGATGATGAGAGCTCCCAGAGCTGTCCCTTCTCTCCACAGCGGCATTGGAAGAAAAACTGCTGCCAAGGACCCCCACTGCCAAACTGTGCTAAAGCCCCACGTTTGAGAGTCAGAATCAAAGGCTTTGTGGGCCAGATGTGGTGTGCAGGCCCTAGCTTGCTGACCCCTGCTTTAGAACACAATGCGGTGACCTTGCAGTTGGAAAGGAGCCCCCAACAATCATTACAAAATTAGCAGAACAGAGTAGTGCTGTGGGTTAGGAGTATATTGAAGCATTTGGTATTGACTCTTGCCAGAATCAGAATAAAGGACTGATTGATTTGAGCAACTGAGTTAGTTCAGTATCGTTGCATGTGGAACATGCACTTACTCTAAAATTATTTTCCTATGTTTTTGACAAGATAAACGGCTACATTTTGAAGCTGTGGACTTCACTTAGGTGGCAAGATGTCAGAAAATTAAGGCCTTTGTCAGGATATAACTTTTTATGCCTGTTACTGGTTGGCAAAAGACAGACTTAAGCAACTTTTCTTTAATTAGTTTGAACATTTAATTTTATCAAGTAATGAAAAGTGGAAATATCTGGAGAACATTGTCCAAGCATCATGTGTAAGAAAGTAATTATAAAAGTAAGGAAATGTGGTGGTAAGTTTGTAACTGCTTAACTTTCAAGAATAAATTATTGGCCATTTTTATATGGGCACTTTTATATAAGTATTGGATCTATTGCTTACACAAGTTCCTTACCCGTCCAACAAAAAAAATACTGCCCGAATATTTAGAAATAGTGCTCATTACCTGTCTTTAGCAATGTACTTGCGCTAGCTGAAAAAGGGGCTTCATAATACTGCAAGTTTTCTGTTGAGCTCTCTGACAGCTTTGTGTGATAATGGATCTTTCTTTTGAAACTTAAAACAGAATGGGAATGCACTATAATGCAGTTGCACATGTTGCATCAAACAAGTATGGAGTAATATAGCTGTCATCATCCAGAAAATGAGAGGCAAGGATTTTGTGGTGATATACTTTATTGGGACAGCTGTACAGTTTTGTCTAACATCTCTTGCAACTATACAATTGGTCCAATAAAATATATCGTCAAAAATCCTTGCCTCTCTGTATCAAACAATCCACAGAGATGAAAAAAAAATGTTATTCAAAAAGTGTAGTAAAGTTGCAATCTCTGTATGATTTATGATGTTATTAACAAATAAGCTTTAAGTCTTCTACATACTTAAAGCATATGAGACAGGATTTGAGGCTGTATACATTTGACTTTGAAGAAAATTAGGCTTGTTGTTAGTGTCTGCAGGCAAGAAATGGGTTTTGAGCAGTTGCACAAACAGTAAAGTCCTGACGGTCTATGCAAGTCATTCCAAAAGACTACCAATACAATCTTCAAATCACATTAATAATAGTATGTCCTGCAAATGTCACATCTTACAGAAAGGTAGCTCAGTACGACTTCAGGGGATGTCTAAAATATCTTACTGATTCTGTATTTTGCATCATTTCACTCATAGTAAACCAAATGGCCTTCAGACTGATCCAGTTAACTTAAAAAAATTAAAGTGAGGAAAATATTTAATTCTAAGACTCTCAATTAACTATAGTAGCCTTCCTGGTGGTTATTCTGGTTTCTTTACTTTGTAGGGCAGAATACATATATCTATATTGTTTCTGAAGTTGAAAGGGACTATTATGACCATGTAGTCTGACCTCCCATATAGCACAGTCAAGAGAACTCCAAATTAATTCTTTATTGGCTTAGAGTGCATCTTTGACAAAAACATTAAACCTTAATTTAAAATTTCCTTGTGATGGCAAATGTATTACAACCCATGATAAACTGTTCCAGTGGCTGTAGCTTAGTTTTTATCTAGCTGATCCTTCTAGCTGCTTTGTTTCCTAGATCAAAAAGCCTTCTGTCAAATTTCTGTTCTCTGGATAGGTACTTACAGACTGTGATCAAATTATCCTTAATCACAGTATGGCATATTTTAAAATCCTTTATCATTCTTGTGACTATTTCCTAAATTTTGTCCAAAATTCTTTGTCAGCTGTAGACAGCAGGCCTGAACACAGCATTCTAGTAATGGCCATACTGATGCCAAATACACTCTTAATATAACTTGCCCGTTTCTCCTTGATAATCCTGTTTATGAATCCAAAAACAAAGGTAGCCCTCTTGGCCACAGTCGCAGTGGAAACTTATTTTCATATGATTATGCACTATGACCCCTATGTCCTTTTTAGAATTGCTGCTTCCCAAGATAACATTTTCCTATCCTGTAAGTATGGTCAGAATTCTTTCTTCCTGGAAGCATGACTTTTTATATTAGATCATGCACGTTGCTCGCTTGTGCCTGACTTCCCAAGTAATAGAGATTATTTCAGCTTCTTTATCAAAATGTTGTGCAGTTCCAAGTAAAATACCTTATCTAGTATGGTACACCAACACTTTATCAAACAAATTGGTAATTTCATGAAAAAAGTACTAAGCTTTTTTAGCAAGATATCTTTTTTACTTCAACACATGTTGATTGACTTTCATTGTATTGTATTCCTTTAATTTGTTGAGTCCTAATCCGTTATTCTTTTACCTGGGATTGGTATCAGGTTGACATTGAATACACTGTGGACCATCTACCTAGGCGGTCTGATTTATCTTTTTAACTATTTTTACTTTTTAACTATTGGACCAATAGTAGGTGTGCTAGGTCTTCTAAAACTTTCCCAGTTCTCCATACTTATTGAATATCAACATTTAATAGTCCAAAGGGCTCCTTCATCACCTCTTTTAAAACCAAGTGCAAATTATGTAGACGTGCTGATGTGAAAGTGTCTGGCTTTACTGTGGAAATGAAGCATTTCACCATCATTTGATAACCTGGATACATAATCAGGTATTTTCCCCAAATATGGAACAAAAATATGAATGAATGATTCTGATTTTCTGTATTATAATTGAAAATGTTACTATTTCCATCTAGTAGGATAATAAGACAACTTGGATCGTAAGGGACCTCGAAAGGTCATCTAGTTCAACCCTCTGCTCAAAGCAGGACCATCCTCGACTATATCCCAGCCAAGGCTTTGTCTAGCTGTGTCTTAAAGACCTCCAAGGATGGAGACTCCTCTGCCTCTCTGGGTAACCTGTTTCCTTGTGAGAAAGTTTGTCCTAATATCTAACCTAAATTTCCCTTGCTGCAGCTTGAGCCTATTGCTTCTTGTTATGTCATCTGCCACCACTGACAACACTCCAGCTCCATCCTCTTTGCAGCCCCCCTGCAGGGAGTTGAAGGCTGTTATTAAATCCCCTCAGTCTTGTCTTCTCCAGACTACATAAACCCAGTTCCCTCAGCCTCTCCTCAGAAGTCATGTGCTCCAGCTCCTAACCATTTTTTGTTGCCCTCTGCTGGAGTCCTCAATTTGTCCACATCCTTTCTGTAGTGGGGGGCCCAAAACTGGACACGAGTCCAGATGTGGTGTCACCAGTGCCAAATAAAAGAAGAATCAGTTCCCTTGATCCTCTGGCAACGCTCCTACTAATGCAGCCTAGTATGCTGTTAGCCTTCTGGGTGACAAGGGCACACTGCTGGCTCCTGTTCAGCTTCTTGTCCACTGTCACCCCCAGGTCCTTTTCTGTAGAGCTGCTACTTACCCAGTCAGCCCCCTGCCTGTATCAGTGCATGAGATTGCTCCGTCCTAAGTGCAGGACTTTGCACTTGTCATTGTTGAACCTCATGAGATTTCTTTTGGTCTAATCCTCCAATTTGTTGAGGTCTCTCTGAATTCTAGCTGTACCCTCCAGTGTATCTATTACTCACCCCAGCTTGGTGTCATCCACAAACTTGATGAAGGTGCACTCTATCCCATCCTCCAGGACCTTGATGAAGATATTGGAAAAAAGACAGGCCCCAAAACTGACCCATGGGGCACTCCACTTGATACCAGTTGCCAGCTAGACATCGAGCCATTGATTGCTACCCTCGGAGCCCGACAATCCAGCCAGTTTTCTATCTCCTTTACAATCCATTCATTCAACCTGTACTTCCTCAGTTGCCTGTGCGAATGTTATGGGAGACGGTATCAAAAGCCTTGCTAAAGTCAGGTATCCAGGTTGTAGCCTTATTGGTCTAGAGGCAAAAGGATTTCTTTTGCTAAAGTCAAGGTATATCATGTCCATTGCTCTCCCCACATCCACAGAGCCAGTCACCTCATCATATGATGAAGGCAATCAAGTTGGTCAGGCAATGGGCCAATAAACCTCTTTTAAACCAACAAACAAGCTCTTTGTTGCATTTCTCTTTGACTGTAGATTTCTCATTGTGTGTTTTTTCTTCCCTTATTTTATACAGTTCCTGGCTCTTATTTTATATTCATTATCAGTGATCACCTACTTCCTCTTTCTTCCTTTAGTGTCTAACAGAGGTGTCAAAGATATGGTCCATGAGTTGGATCCCAGCCTGTGGAGC
The DNA here is from genome assembly GCF_000455745.1 of Alligator sinensis. NCBI lineage: Eukaryota > Metazoa > Chordata > Crocodylia > Alligatoridae > Alligator > Alligator sinensis. The sequence goes on from NW_005841869.1 coordinate 4,844,085, forward strand.
TCCATTGTCCAGCCTCTGTTGTTGCCCCTGGATCTGAGTCAATCCATGTATGACATGCTCTGGATCAGCTCCAGGGGCAGGGTCCGAGACACGTTTCACATGCAGCCTGTACTTTGGTAGATCAGGGATCCGTGCTGTATGCAGTGCCTGCCCCATCTGGACTGTGCTGCTTGTGGTGCCCTTTCTGCGAACTGCACTGCATGCCCCTGTGCCCCAGCCCAGCTGCTTCAGGACTGCACCACGTGTGGTGCCTACTCCAGCTGGTTCAGAGCACCATGTACAGTGCACATCCTAGACTGGCTGGGGTGGAAGCTGCACATTCTGCAGCATTCTGGCTGGCCTGGCGCTATGTGTAGTGTGGATCCCAGACCAGCCTGAGTGGGTGCTGCATGCACTGGATCTGGTGGGACTGGGGGGTGGTCTGTGGCCCTGATCTGGTCCACAGACCACCCACATACTACTTCTCTAGCACACAGGGCCAGGTGAGTTTGACCCTGTTATATGACTTGTTTTTATAGCTGCTTTTACTTCCCACTAACTCATGCTGGTGGTTTAACCAGTGGGACCTTTTGTTTCCTCAGTTACGGAAAAGTGTTTGATAGGTAAATGTTTTAAAAAAACTCCGAGTTAGAATTTAATACAGAAAAATGTAAATGATTTTTCCAAACTCATTGTTTTTAGCTTTCTGAAACTTTCCCTTGTAAAACATCAATTGAATGCTGTATGCTGTATGTGTACATAACACAAGGCATAGATCTTTACCAAAGAACGCCTGCAATATGCCCAATAACTTATGGAAGAATGGCAGGGTACATCTTAAAGTTATACCTCTTGATTTTTAAAGACTTCTGATAAGTTCTGTTGTAGAAATATGCATGTTACTTTAGTGCGTACTTGTCTTACTTCAGCTTGCAGACATTGGTTCTGATAAGGACTTTGGCTAAATAATTTTTGATAGCAGAAGGCTCTTTTCTCCTTATGTAGGTACATAAAAGGTGGCTTGATCCATCTGTAACTCTTGAAGAAGTGAAAAAAATTAAGCTTTTTAAGATTCTGACCATAAAATTTGCCTTCATCTCTTTGCCATCATCATTTTTGTGTCTGTTCTCTGTCATTGTATCTTCACATAATTCCAAGCAGGATTGAATTCTGCTTGTATACCTAGCCCTGGTCAGTTGTAAGCTCTTAAATGTTAGAATTACAACATTCTTCACATCATTCAGGCACACCTGAGATTAAATGATTACAGTTATAACAGGCTTTATGCTGCAGAAATGGAAAATTGGCTCATAATAGTTTACATGATCAACGAGATAAAAACTTATCTACCCACTGACCTCGTAGCTATGACTTGCCAAGCCTTAGAATTCCTG
>NW_005841869.1:4845586-4851044 GCF_000455745.1 Alligator sinensis
CCTGCTGAAAGTGTGACAGTGTCTCTGCCACCAGGTTTTCTTATGCAGTAGTGACATGCGTTACTTGCATTCTCAACAGGCGACTTCAGGCCATTTCTGTTGCTTTCTCAACATGGCAACTTCAGGCCATTTCTAGCTTCATTGGCACAGAGTAGTTCATGCTTCTTTATAAGACAGTGATCAGTATCAGTATCACTGAATGTTAACATGCAGTGCTTATGCTTTCTGATTGGAAAGCAGCTGAATCACTACCATATGTTATTACTGTACTGAAAGGTAATCTGGGATAAACTTGGATGCTGTTCCTTGCTTAGAACCTTGGTCTTGGCATGCCGTGCTTGTTCTTAAATATAAATAGCTTATAATACAGCTGCACATGAGAATCAGAGAAAAGATTAAATATTTCTATATCAAGTGTCCAAATGGTATTGCAGCCATGAAATAGTAAAAGGATTGTATGTTGAAAACACATTGGAATGATGAAAGAAACATTTGGAGTTTTGCTACAGTGTAAAGTTAATCTGTGGCAGTGACCCATGATAGTAGCAGGACCTCCTAAAAGCATTGGTCAGACAGGTCCACTTCCTCTGCACATGTAGTTCCAGTTACTGCACCAGTTTGCTTGAGGCCTTGACCCAAGTGGTCTTGGTTTCCAAGGAAGTATGAGGTTTGCCCTGGTGCTTATTTATTCATAGGTGTGCAAAAAGAAATAATAAGGTCCCTTTAACTGCCCTGCTCTCTATGTACAAGGCCAGGCACAGCTGGGCCCAAGACCCCGTAAAATACAGGCAGTCCTTGACTTACAATGTTTCGAGTTGCAGTGTTTCACACTTACAAGGTTTATAAATTGACACCCTGTTTCAACTTTATGACATCAGTTTCGACTTTACAATGCCTGATCCGATGCGACGCCACACCAGCGAATGAGTTCGCTGAGTTGCTCATCTCCGTGGAGAACATCTGTCCAAACTTCCTTGGACATTTTCTTTAAGAAAGCAGACAAGACTCCAGAAAAACCTGCAGCCAAGACTCCTGAGAAGCCTCCAGCCAAGAACCCTTCAAAAAGTCCAACCAAGAGCCTTTCAAAAAGTTCAGCAAAGTGACCTCAAAGAAGTCCTTCCAAATCAATATGATTGCTGTTTACAATATAAATACATTCATGTAGCTATATTACTCATCTATAATTGATCGAGTACAAAATTCTGGGGAATTTTTGTTAAAAACGGTATCGGACCTTGGTTCAGGAACCAATCCCCCCTTTATAGCATTGTTTCTTATGAGAAAATTGGTTCCAAGCTGCAACGTTTTGACTTAAGACGCGGTTTTCAGGAACCAATTGTGTCGTAAGTCCAAGGACTGCCTGTACTTAAAATTGAAAGTAGGTTGTTCTGTCTAAAATCATGGAGCAGAATATGGAGCGAAGGTCCTCATGGCAAGAGACAGTGGCTAAAATGACATCTATTTTCAGGTTGCAGTGGAGGTAGCGTGATTATTCCCCAAGGATTTGTTAAAATGGGAAATTCATAGGGAAATTAATTTAAAATTGATAGGGTATGATTTTTAAAGCAAAATAACTACTTTGCACTGGACTCCTGCTGAGGGTTGAGTTTAGGGGGTTTACGCAGCCAGTCAATGAGAGCTGTAGGGAGAGAAGGAGTACCAAGTATCAGTCTTACGGCACACAAGCTGCTGTTCCTGCTCAGGCTGCATCCCCGGCTCTATTGTTGTGGCACCCCAGTTAAATCAATGCCTGGGGCCTATGTTCCACTCACACACCCCTTGTTACTGCCAGCAGGGCTGTAATGGGATTCCCTCATCCCAGAAGCATGGGTTGCCATAACAGGAAGCATTGAGGATTGTGTTAGGGAGAAAAATCCCAAGGCAGAACTTTTGGATGAGAGTTTTTAAAATCTACTAATTAGCAATAACTCCTGCATCCAAACTTACTGTCGCTGTCGGTGGAATATTAAGGGGCCATCCAAACCTCAGTTGTACAAAGGGGGAGAGCCAGGGAGGAAAGGCTGAAGGAATGGAGAAAATGTTTGGTTTTAGACGAGTCGTAAGAAATGCTTATTTTTGTTGAATAAAAAAATTGATTCCTAAATCAACCTTGTGCTTTCAAATAAAGAGTAGGCAAAATGATCAAACTCCTTTGTGGCATTTGAACAATTTTTTGTTTGTTTTTTCTTGCATTATTTTTCCTCCTTTAATGTTGAGATGTTAATGGCTAATAATTTTCCAGTTTTGTTTTTGTTCCAGAATACAGATTATACCCCAGGTACATGGTGCAGAACAGATGTGCACTTGGAAAATCCAGAGTATCACACCAGATGGTATTTTAAATATTTCCTAGGAAAAGGTAATTAAACTTTTGTAAGTAGCCTTAAATAATTGTAATTATTTAGAAGTGCATGGTATGAACTTTAATTGTATTAAGGAGACTTGAACAGTGTTGTATAGAAGGTGGACTGGCAGACCATATCAGGCCTGTGTCTCAAAGTCTTTATAATCTGAAGACATACCACATACAATTATAGAAAATTAGGGTTGGAAGGGACCTTAGGAGGCCACCTAGTCCAACCCCTTGCTCAAAGCAGGACTGTCCCCAACTAGATCATTCCAGCCAGGGCTTTCTTGAGCTGGGCCTTAAAAACCTCGAAGGATGGACATTTCACAGCCTCTCTAGGTAACCTGTTCCAGTGCTTCAAAAGCTCCTAGTGAGAGTGTTTTTTTCCTAATATCCAAGCTAAACTTCCCTTGCTCCTGCTGGAGACCGTTGCTCCTTGTTCTGTCATCTGCCACCGCTGAGAACAGTCCAGCTCCATCCTCTATGGAACCCTTCTACAGGGACTTGAAGGCTGCTATTAAATGCCCCCCTCAGTCTTCTCTTCTGCAAATTAAATAAACTCAGTTCCCTCAGCCTCTCCTCAGAAGTCATGTGCCCCAGCTCCTAATCATTTTTGTTGCTCTCCGCTGGACTCTCTCCAACCTGTCCACATCCTTTCTGTAGTGGGGAGCCCAAAACTGGATACAGGATTTCAGATGTGGTCTCATCAGTGCTGAATAGAGGGGAAGAATCAGTTCCTTCGATCTGCTGGCAGTGCTCCTGCTCATGCAGCGCAGGATGCCGTTAGCCTTCTTGGCAACAAAAGCACTTTGTTGGCGCGTATTCAGCTTACTGTCCAGTGTAACCCCCAGGTCATTTTCTGCAGAGCAACTGCTTTGCTGGTTGGTCCCAAGCCTGTAGTGGTACATGGGATTCTTTTAGCCTATGTGCAGGACTTTGCATTTGTCCTTGCTGAATTTCATGAGATTTCTTCTGGCCCAATCCCCCAAATTGTTGAGGTCTCTTTGAATCTTAGCCCTACCCTTCTACATATCTACTACTCCCCCAAGCTTGGTGTGTCATCTGCAAACTTGCTGAGGGTGCACTCCATCACATCTTCCAGATCGTTAATGAAGATATCGAACAAGACAGGCTCCAGGACCAACCCCTGGTGCACTCCAGTTGATACCAGCTTTCAACTAGACCTCGAGCCATTGATCACTGCCTGTTGAGACTGACGATCCAGCCTGCTTTCTATCCACCTTACAGTCCATTAATCCAACCGGTACTTCCTCAGCTTGCTTGCAAGAATGCTATGGGAGACAGCATCAAAAGCCTTGCTAAAGTCCAGGTATATCAACGTCCACTGTTCTTCCCACATCTACAGAGGCATTCATCTCGTCATAGAAGGCAATCAGATTGGTCAGGCATGACTTGCCCTTGGTGAACCCATGCTGACTGTTCCTGATCAATCACTTTCTTCTCCAAGTGCTTAGAAATAGATTTCTTGAGGACCTGGTGCATAATTTTTCCAGGGACTGAGGTGAGGCTGACAGCTCTGTAGTTCTCTGGACCCTCCTTCCCTTTCTCAAAGATGGGCACTATGTTTGTACTTTTCTAATTGTCTGGGACCTTCCTTGATCGCGCCAGATTTTCAAGGACAACGGCCAGCAGCTTTGCAATCACATCAGCCAACTCCCTCAGCACCCTTGGGTGCATTGCATCCAGCCCCATGGACTTGTACACATCCAGCTTTTCTGAATAGTCCCTGATCTGTTCTTTCACTGCTGTTCTCTGCTTACGTTTTCCCCAAACTGTGCTGCCAGGTGCAGTAGTCTGGGGGCTGATGTTGCTTGTAAAGACCCGAGGTAAATAAAGGCACTGAGTGCTTCAGCCTTTTCCTCATCTGTCACTAAGCAACCTCTCCCATTCAGTAAGGGACCCATCCTTTCCCTGACCTTCCTCTTGTTGCTAATGTGCTTGTAGAAATCCTTCTTGTTACCCTTAATGTCCCTTGCTAGCTGTGACTCCAATTGCACTTTGGTCTTCCTGATTTCATTCCTGCATGTCCGAGCAATATTCTTATACTCCTCCCTAGTCACCTCCAAGTTTCCACTTCTTGTAAGCTTCCTTTTTGTGTTTTAGCTCACCAGAGAGTTCTCTGCTAAGCCAAGCTGGTTTGTGTCCCTGCCATATTTGCTATTCTTGCTGTACATCAGAATGGTTCATTCCTTCACCTTCAGTAAGGTTTCTTTAAAATACAGCCAGCTCTCCTGGACTCCTTTCCCCCTCATATTGGCTTCCCATGGGATCCTGTCCATCAGTTCCTGGAGGGAGGCAAAGTCTGCTTTTCTGAAGTCCAAGGTCCCTACTCTTCTGCTCTCCTTACTTCCTTTTGTCAGGATCCTGAACTCAATCATCTCGTGTTTGCTGCTGCCTCAGTTGCCATCTACTACTACATTCCCCCATCAATTCTTCCCTGTTTGTGAGCAGGTCAAGAAGAGCACAGCACACAAGAAGAGCATGGCCCCTAGTTGGCTGCTCCAACACTTGCACCAGGAAGTTGTCACCGACACTCCCAAAAACTTCCTGGATTGCCTGCAGACTGCTGCATTGCGTTCCCAGCAGATGTTAGGGTGATCAAAGTCCCCCTTGAGAACCAGGGCCTGTAATCGGGAAACTTGCGCTAGCTGTTTGAAGAAAGCCTCATCTACTACTTCTTCCTGGTCTGGTGGCCTATAGCAGGACCGACACCCCCCCCTCTCCCCCCCAGTCATCCTTGTTGCTTTCCCTTCTAAGCTTAACCTAGAGACTTTCAACAGACCTATCTCTAGCTTCATACTGGAGATCTGAGCAATCATATGGCTCTTTTACATAAAGCACAACTCCTTTCTCTTCTCCCCTGCCTGTCCTTCCTGAACAGTTTGTACCCATCCCATAAATACAGTTCGGGGGACACACAGAGCAGTATGTTGTCACAGCAACTAATTATTCACTGTACAGACTATACAGCATGAACTTCTAAAGCTGAGGCTTCACTAGGTAGGGTGAATCCTAAAATTTGCAAAGTCTTGTTCATAGATTCATAGGTTCATAGATGCTAGGGTCGGAAGGGACCTCAATAGATCATCG
>NW_005841869.1:4852694-4861567 GCF_000455745.1 Alligator sinensis
AGCAGAGGAGGTATACTCCTCTTTGGTAATCTCTCCCTGTTTCCATTTTTTATAAGCTCCCCTTTTAGTCCGCAGGCTGCCCTGGATTTCTCTGGTCAGCCAAGGAAGCCTCCTGGCCCCTTTCCCTCTTTTTCCTCGCATCGGGATCGTCTCCCACTGTGCCCGAAGGATCATTTCCTTAAGGCACAGCCACCCTTCCTGGGCTCCCATCTCTTCAAAACTCCTACTCTGCAGTGCGTCCTTGACTAATCGCTTGAATTCATTGAAATCAGCTTTCCTAAAGTCTAGCACTTTCACCCTACCAGTTACCTTACCCACTCGACGTCTTATGGTGAATTGTATTATTAGGTGATCACTGTCCCCCAGATGGCTTTCTCCTTGCCCCCCATGTAACTTAACCCACAATCCTTCTACTTTCTCCTCCTTGGATTCCGTCTTGATGAGGGTCGATGTATATTGCTCATTGACACAGAGTGCAACCCCTCCCCCTTTCTTCCCCACCCTGTCCTTTCTGTACAGCCTATAACCCTCAATATGTACCGCCCAGTCGTGGGAAGAATCCCACCAGGTTTCAGATAGCCCTACTAAGTCGTAGGCGTTTTCTGCAAGCAGGAGTTCATCCTGCTTGTTTCCCATGCTTCTAGCGTTAGTATATAGGCACTTGAGCCCTGTGACTGATGCCTTTTTTGCCCCCCAGCTCTGATTCCCAAAGGGCCCCTTATTGCTTATATCAGACTTTTCTGCAGTAAATCTGGTACCACCCCTTTTCCTTTTGGTAGAAATGTTTTATGAACGGATTTTGAAGTTTTGTTTCAACTTCAGATCCCTAACAGAATAAAGACATGCGCTTGAAACCCTTGCCTGTTAAAAACTAATGTAATTGCACCTCACACAAGTTTGAGCTTTGTTTTAAAACTGATTCAAAGTTTAGGTTCGATTATTTTGGAATTATATTGGATTATGTAATCCCTTGGAATTGTAAGGATGTAGTTGGATAAATCAGTAGCCCCCTCAGTTTTTAAAGTCATAATCATACTGTCTGTTACTAGCCCATAATTTGTTTTATTATGCTATCTTGTTTTAATATTTTTATTGGTTTAATAAGCTATTTTGCCTTTTATCATAAGCCTCTATGATCCTTTTTTGTGCAGGGTGGCATGTAAGTCAAATAAATGAGGAAAGGGACTGTAAGTGGCATAGTAAGGCAATAGGTTTTAGAGGGAAATGAGACCATAGATATAAGTGAAATGAGGAAACAAATTGGATTAAAAAAGAAGTAGTAGTCAGAAGATGGTGGAGTTAGTGGGGCAGAAAGAGTGGCAAGTGACTATCCCCAGAACGCTGGGGAAAGGTGAACGGCAGGAAATCGGAGAAGAGTTTGCTTTGATCGTGTGAAGAGATTTGTACAGCAGTTTCAGCGGTGGTGCTATGAGTAGGGGGATTTGTGTAAAATACTGCTGGAATCCTAATAATAATAAAGTTCCTTTTGTAAAAAGGAAGTTTTCCTTATAATTTTTTCACATTTGATAACATTTGTCATGTTTTCTTTACAGTTCATCAGAATTATGTAGGTACAGATGCAGAGAAGAACCCTTTCTTTTTGTCTGTTGTACTCTCGGACCAAAACAACCAACGTGTTCCTCAATACCGCTCAGTTCTCTGGAAAAAAACAGTAAGAAACAGATCCTAATGACTGCCTGTCTGAACTTCCCCTACAGTGCATTTCCTTCTTTTCCATTGTATCACAACATCCTTAACATTACTCCTTAGCTACCATGTAGCGATTGTTACAGATACTGGACTAGCAAACCCCAACAGAAATATGGAAAAGCTTTCTCTGAAGGAACCATGCTACGAATATTTCTTTTCTGTCATCTTGGTTAAGTTCACCTACAGGAAGCCTTTGAGTCCCCTCAAGTCCAAGCACTGTCATTACGGTTAACAGTGCATAAAACAGAAGAGGGGAGAGATGCTCTGCTCCAAAGGGTTTCCATCTAGATCTGTAAATAATACTAAGGGTCTAAACTGTTTTGCTCCAAGCATAAGTGGACACATTATAAAGATATTTGAACGTGCAGAGGAAAGCTATGTGGCTTCAGTGACAAGAATGAAGAGGAGGGCTTATGGGGCAGCACTCAAGGAGTAAAATGGGAAGGACACAGGGAGAGTGTTTAGTAAGGCAGTGTGGGAAGAGGGGGCACAGTCGATGAGAAGGGAATTGTAGGTGGTAAGAGCCCTGAAGGTGATGACAAGAAGCTTATTCTTTTTTGCTTCATGATGAACTTCTAGCCCTCAGATCTTGTACTACTGTGTGCCAAAGTCTAATGATGTAAAATATTTAGTTATGTCTTATCACTGATTTTCTCTTTCTTTCTATTATGTGGCAACACAGAAGCACCTGAGCATATTAATTTAGCTGTCTACATATATGCTTTAGTATGTTTCCAAATTAGTTACTTTAGAACACACTTCATGGTTCAAGCTGCTCCCTCCAGTGGCCATTGGCCTGAACTTGTCTGCAGTTTAATTTCATCAGCCCTCATGCTGGCCATCAAGTGCTGTTAGTTGTGTCTGAAGTTCTTTGCATCTCTCTCTAGTCTAGACTTGCCTAAACCATTTTGTGCCATCCCCATTTTTGGCATGTTACTCTTCCTTACCTCTGTTCACATCATTAATAAAGATATCCAAGTAAAACCAAAGCTGCTGTGGCTCATGATTATTTTCCTTTTTTTAGGTTGCTAAATTTTAGTAATGTTCACAGTTAAATGTATAGAAAATGTCAATATATTTGATTCTAATTTCTCTTAGTATTTTTTCCTTTTATAGGGTACTCAGAAAATATGCCTACCCTACAGTCCCACAAAAACATTATCAGTGAAATCTATTTTAAGGTAAGTATTCACCAATGAGTTATTAAAGATATATGTTGGTGTTCTCTTTCAGTCATTCAAAAATTCTTGTTAATATATTTTTCATTATAAATGTAGAATTCAGTGAGACAAAGAACACAGTTCTTAATCAGTGAAGGTACACATGTATACAAAAGCTTTCATTATAAGTGCTGAAGAATGCAAATTCGTGTCTCCATGGTAGTAGATGTGTCCAATTCTAAGTTCCTTCTTTGGGGAGAGAGAGAATTTTCCAGTTAGAAACTGAAATTTGAAAGTTGATGTTTGAGAGAAAAGGAGAAACCAGGCCTAGGAAACTGCAGTTTGGGGGAGGACTCAGACTATGTTGTAGCTAAGTGGAGGGCCAGGGCAAACAAACTTTGTCTAAGTCCATCCCAGCCATGCAGCTTGTCCAATAAAAGATATCCACAAAAATCCTTGCCTCTCACATATTTCCTGGACCTTTTTGGGGGAGACCTTGTTTCCTCTAGCACCCTCAGGGATAACACGGAATAACGGCCACAAGTTGTTGGAGCGTAGGTTTAGATTAGTCATCCGTAAGAACTACTTCACAGTCAGGGCAGCTAGGATCTGGAACCGACTTCCATGGGAAGTGGTGCTGGCTCCTACCCTGGGGGTCTTTAAGAGGAGGCTTGATGCCTACCTGGCTGGGGTCATTTGAGCCCAGTTTTCCTCCTGCCCAGGCAGGGGGGCGGACTTGAAGATCTACAAGGTCCCTTCCGACCCGACTTCTATGATTCTATGACCTTCATGGCTACAACAAGACTTCACCATTATCAGAAAACCAAACAGTCTCTGGGATATCACCTGGCATTTGGGGACTTTTTTCTGCAGTTACCAACTTTCTGAAAGTTGAATCTCCATTTAGGGATTTAAATCAGTTGCAAGCTCTACAAAAATCACCCTGCGTCTTTTAATAGACTTAACCATCTTAATGTATGCAACTTCTCCCCACATTCCCAGCCTGTCACCTAGTTACCTGTGATGCACTAGTTAATAGTGTTACTGTTTAGAATATATATTTTATCTGAATTAACACCTTGGCAGTTCATGTCTTTCAGAGCTGCTATATTGTTTCAGGTTCTCTGCAAACGTTACTACATTAAGTATACTTGCCATTTTAAAGTTTTGTTTTGTTTTTGTTTTGTCATGGCCACAAGAGCTAGAGCAATGATTCTCAACTAGGGTGTCAGGGAATCCTTGTAAAGATGTCTTGCAATAATAGCAGTGTTAGCTGTTCAAACACCTACACGATTCACAAGATGAAGCCAGAGAGTTCAATATGGTGTCAAAAATATTTTTTTTGCAACAGAATAATTGCTGTTATTTTTCCATAGTCAAGAAGTGAGCAAAAGCTAAGAGTTGGTATTTTCAAAGGGGTGCTTTGAGTTGGAAAAGGTGGAGAAGTACTGAACTACAAAGTAACTTTAAAAAAAATAGGAACTGATGAGGTTCTAAAAAACACGAGTGAAGTCTTTCTGTGCCCTATGTTTTCTATTCCTCCCAGCTAGTTAATTTTGCCTTGAAAGGGCTTCATCCCATGTGTATTGAAATGCTTTTTGGTTGGGTAAATTAAAACTAGAGATGATGTATAAAATTGCATAGAGAGGTATTGATAACATAACTTTTATATTTTTCTGCTTTGAGGTTTCTTCTGTTTCATTGATAGTATAGCTTACTATTTTTATCTTTTCCTATATTTTTTTGGTTTTATTTTGAACTTTCCAAATGCTATTTTACCAAAAATATGCATTATTATGCTGCCTTAAAAGGATCAGTGTGGTAACATTTAGCCTAGAACTTTACCTGCAAACAAAATAAGGTTTAAATTTGTGACAGTACAATACCTTACTAGCATCTTTCTCTAAAGGTAAGGCCACCCAAATCTGTTCTGGAAAAGGGATAAGTATCTATGATAAAATGACATACATTTGGTATGTATCACCCAGAAGTCCTTGGTGGTCTAGTAGTTACAATTTGGTGCTCTTTCTGCTGCAGCCTAGGTTTGATCTTTAGTCAGGAAAAAACTTGTGATAGTTAAGTGGCTGCCTTAAGGAGTTTTTAGCGTCACCACCATGAGACGTTTTTAAAGAGTAGAGTAGAAAATTATCTGTTAGAAATTGCTTAGGTATACTTTATCATGCCTGTATTAGATGTCCCTTGGAAGTCCTTCCATCCCTGTTTTCTGTGGTTCCACAAAGATAACGATTCGTTTAATTCCTTGCGCAAAGGAGCACATGGTTAATGGCCTAGTATTGAAAATATCTCTGCCCTTCTACAAAAATTATTTCTGTTGTGTTTCAGTGCCATGAGCCTTGACAAATTTGAAAAAAGCCCTAGAGAAATTCTTCACCCTGAGATACAAAAGGTAAGTGAGAGCTCATGTTTTCCTTTGATACTTTGGACTATAAATTATTTAGAACAGGGCTGTCCAGCTAGTGGCCCATGGGTGCATGTGGCCCACAAAGGATTAGTTTCTGGCCCCTGGCTTGGCTCCCTCCACCTCTCTGGCTGCCGCAGCAGCAGCCACAGGCTCCAGGCTCCTGCTCCCTCTGGCTTCTACTTCCTGCCTCACCCCAGGGGTGGGGTAGAGCAGTCTGGCACAGCTTACAGTCCCAGAGAAGCCTGTTGTGTGGGAACATGGGTGTGGCTTAGGAAACTGAAGGTCGGGCTGGGGTACCTGGGCCCACCCATGCAGTGCAGTGGGGGGCAGAGAAGTGCCCATATGTGCAATGTAATGTTGGGGGAGGGAGAAGTGCCCACATGAGCAGTGAGGGAAGGAGGGGAGCCCCAGTGTGCCTGCTGCAATGCAGGAAGGCCAGGGGCCTGTGCTGGTTTGTCCTCCACCCACAGCAAGTGGCCCCTATTGTGTGCCATGTGGCCCCCAGCCACTAAAGTTGGATGGCCTTGGTTTAGAAGAAAAAATAAGCCATTAAACATGCACTCTACTAGCCGGTACTCCGTTGCAGTAGTTCATGATATGTTTGTTCTGTGGTATTGCAAAGTTTCTGTATGGCATGAACTGCACTTGTCCTGAAAAAAATAGTTTTAAATTTAAAGGTAGTGAAAATAAAGCAGTTATACCTTTGTAGATCATAATGCTAAACATGCTGTTCTCTTTACAGGATCTACTGGTTCTAGAAGAGCAAGAGGTAAATACAGACTGATTGCTTTGAGCTCACAAAACCCACTTAGTGGAAATTATCTTTGTATTTGTTTACAATGACTTAGAAAGATCAGTTATTTCATGCACAAAGTACAGTAGTATGAAGTACTTTGGGCATAAAACCGAGGATTTTTGTAAGTACCCTTGTGCATGTTGAAGTGCAGAGTAGAATCTTGATGTGCAGTTTGGATAAATGAGGAGAGTAAAGTACAAATCTGAGTAGTTGTGTAGCACAGATTTATTCTTCTGCAAGGAAGAACTATATACAAATCTTTAGTGGAAAAATCATAAAGATTTGTTTTTTAATATTGTCTGTGTTGCACATTGTCTCTCTTTCCCCCCTCTCAGGGCTCTGTAAATTTTAAGTTTGGAGTTCTTTATGCAAAAGATGGGCAGCTTACGGATGATGAAATGTTCAGCAATGGTGAGTCTGCATTTTTTTCATTTTTATTCAGATAACTGAGTATTTTGGTTTGCCAACTTGGAAATACAATAGGAGTACACCTATATATTGAACATGGAGGAGCCAGAAAAGAGGTGGTCATTAGCGCTATGCTCATGGTAGGTTTGCTCAGTATTGCAGTAGCCTGCAGAATTAAACCACTGTAAGGATGAGCTGGTGTTTATGTGAAATGTGCCTTACTACTCCCACATCTTAAAATAGTGGCAAAAATGTCTGACACTTTCAGTTATCTTGGAACAAAAACACATTTCTGATATTGCAAATGTACTTTATTTACAATAAGCTCTGAAGATATTTGTAAATTACTTTGGTTCAATAGAACAGTTGCTAGATCCAATTTTCAGAGCTTGAGATTGTTATTGAATAGTTTTATAACAAATAACTCTAATTTCTGAAACTTATTTTTTTAAGTATTTCTGTACATTTTTATATTTGTCACTTGCCAGGCTTTTGGGTGTTGCTTTCATTATATTTTTATGAGGCCTATATGCTTATATTAAATTTTAAGTTGAAAAATATTGTGTTTGGTAAGATTGAAACTTTGACCAGATTCTGGTCTCAGTGCTGTTTTCATTTATTGCTTATAATTTGTATTCTCAAGTACACAAGCCAAATTGTAAACAAAACCTCCATAAGTTTTCAAGGATTTAAAGATGTGGCTATTGGGAACCAAAAGGTTGCTTGCATTTCCCATTTTATCATCCGATTTGCAAGTGTGTGCATCATGATGGCTATCTTTATCCCATCTTGCTCTAGAATTAGCAAGTGGGGAGTGTTGTTTAACAAGGCTGAAAATGTTGCTTTTCTATAGCTACCCACTTGGATGACATGAAGAAAAATGTAGGGAACCAGAGTTTTAATTCATGGCCATACTCTGGGGGGTATTACTCTACTTTGGGGTCAGTGCCTTAGACACAACTGAGTTGTAGGGAGAGAAACTGAGGCTCTGGTCATGGTAAATCAGGTCATGCAAGTGTTCCCAATGTAATGACTTCAGATCAGATGGTCACATGACTGATATTGCATGCCAGAGCATGCCCAGGGGTTAGACCCAGTGTCCTGTATTGTGGACAATCTGCAGTTGTAGCTGTCTCACCAATTAAGTTTTTAGTTCCTCTAACACTTTTTTTCTTTCACCTGTAGAAACTGGAAGTGAAAGTTTTCAAAGATTTTTGAGTCTCATGGGTGACACAATTACACTGAAGGGCTGGACAGGCTACAGAGGAGGGTTGGACACCAAAAGTAAGATTTCAGACACTGTGGATGGTTGCATTTTAAATGTATTGTTACTTTATTCAAATGCTAAAGAAAAAAATTGGTAAGAAATGATAGCAATAGACTTAGGACTGGACTCATTGTAGGGAGAAGGCTTTGTGTTTTCTCTGTGTTGAAAGGAGTTAAAAATCCTCAGTGAAGTATGTACAGAAACCATAGAGCTCCTCAGCAGCAACCAAACATCCACGTGGGCATTTAAAATGATGCCTAAGACCAGAAGGAGCTATTAAAGTATGGACTAAATTTTTCAGATTGGTCACGGGACTGGCATGTGTATATCATGTAGAACAGAGGTGGGCAAAATATGGCCTGTGGGCTGGTTTTGGCCCACGAGGCCATTCTGTCTGGCCTCTGGGGCCCCTAAATTTTGTTTTTAATTAATATTTATCTGCCTCTGACTGCCTGTCAAAGATGACAGGAGCCAGCAGCAGTAGGGCTCAGGAGGAGCTTGGTGGCAGGACCCAATAGCAGCAAGGCCTGCCGGCCCTGCCCCACCCCCAGCCAGAAGCTTCTGCCTTAGCAGAGGCTTTTGGCCTGGGACCCTGGGGCTGTTCCCTGGCTCCCTCATCCTGAGAGGGAAATTCAGGTAAGAATGGCATGAGGACATGGAGGATCACCTACACAACAAGAGCCAGCTGGGCCCAGTTGGCACCATATGTTTCCCAGCTGGCAGCCATGTGGTACTCCTGCTGCATTGTATGGTCCCAACCCTGCAGCTGGAACCGCATGGTGCCAGAGCTGTGGCCGGGGGGGAGTGGTGGTGGTGGGCAGGGAAAGAAGGAAAGCGGCAGGGAAAAGGCAGCAGGGGCAGGTGTGGGGGCTGTGAGGGGTGGAGAAGTGGCAGTGGGTAGGAGTGTGGGGCCCTGGGAGTCGGGGCCAGTGGCAGGGTTGGCTCCCACTGCGTTTTGCAGTTTTGGCGTTGCAGCCAGGCAGAGGTGACCTGAGCAGGATGCAGGGCCTGGGGCAAATCTGCCCATGCAGGGCCCCACCCCCTCTCCGATTCCAGACTTGAAGAGGCTGCTGCCATCGATGGCATCAGGGGGGCGGGGGGGGGGACAGC
>NW_005841869.1:4861598-4865326 GCF_000455745.1 Alligator sinensis
ACAGCGAGTGGCTGGATGTGGAGCCGCCGCTCTGCCCAGGTCCACACTGCTGCTGGTCCGCCCAGCTCCATGGGGCCTGGGACAGTTGTCCCGATTCGCACCCCACCAGGGATGGCCCAGCAGCCAGGAACAGCATGCTGCCGGGAGGTGCCCAGCTGTGCTGTGTTGTTTGGTTCCTGGCTGCAACGCTGGGATCACAGAATGCAGTAGGAGCCAGCCCAGGCCTGCGGTTCCCAGCTTGCTTTTGCTGCTGCCTCTACCACAGCGTGCCTGCAGCTCCCACACTTGCAATGGGGGAAGCCCCACACTGGAGCCTGCTGCCTTCCCCGCCCCCTGCTGCACAGGTCCCCAGACTCTGCCCAGAGTAGAGGGAGTCCTGTCCCCTGCTTCCCTGTGGAGTCCAGCACAGGGCTTCCCCTGTGGGAGTGCAGGAGCTGCAGGTGCATGACACAGAGCCCCCATGATAGAGGCGGCCAGGCAGGCTGAGATTCTCACCCCTGTGTGTAGCACTGCCTGGAGCCCACATCCTGCTGGGCACCAGTGCCTGCGCTGGGCATGAGCTCCCTGAGCCCCCCTACCTGCTGCTGCTGCTGGCAGCAGAGGCTGTGTGCCATGTTGGGGAATGTGGGGGAGTTCCCCACACCCCACAAATCTCACACACCCACACCCTGCCCTCACATCTCCCACTGACATATTTACACACCCTATGCCTCCACACACACACCCCACCATATACCCCGACACACAGTATAAAAGAGTGAGACTTTATTTTTTAGTTACTATGCAATCCCTTCTATATACAGTACACAAATCATGCCAGATACTTTTTGTAATAAAATTAAAATATGTTATAGTATGTGTTTGACGTCTAGTGTATGATTTGTGTTTTTTTCTGGTTCTAACATGGCAAACCCCCTCCCATTTCTGGGGGGCAAGGGGAGGGACTCCTGGTGGCAAAGGTATGGGGTTAGTGGGGCAGACTTCTGGTCCCAATATGGCGACGAGGGGGTTGGGCAACTGTCAAGAGGCGGGACTACCCATGCAGCCCTTAACAGCTCGCCAAATTTGTTAAGCAGCCCTCCAGCCAAAATAATTGCCCGCCCCTGGTGTAGAAGGTAGAGTAGATTTGAACCTATAGACTAAATTAGTCGTTTCCATCTCTCTCTGTCTATCATTATAGATTGATACATTTAGTTATATCTCTAATATATATAGCATAAGGTTTTGGGCAGCTGGAGCTTACTTCATCAGATGCTGTGAAAGGGTGCACAGAGCAGCATATAGAATGGAGATTTCATTGCTGACCTCAGCATTGTTGTTCCTAGGCAGCAAAACTTTAAAAACTGACCTGAAAGGGAAATTGCAGGACAAGGAATTGCCAAACTAGATGGTGTGAAATCTGGTTTAAACAGGGATTACAGATCTGTAGCCTCAGGTTCAGGGTTTATATAGCTGTAAGAACCTTACCTAGAAACTCTTTTGTAGTCAGTTTCCACAGCTATATTCTCTACTTCAATTTTTTCTTGCTTCCTTCTATGTTCTTCTGAATCCCTTAGTTTACTGCTGTTTTGTCTGCTTTTTCACTCTCAACTTAGAGCTCTTTTTCATTCTGTCTTGTCTACTTGAAATACTCCCCTTTGCCTGCCAAGAAAACTACCGTTCCTTCTAATCCACCTCCACCAGCAGTCCCTTTCCTCTTACTTTTCCTTAGATCTCTCTCCCCCAAATTACTGCAGAGTGATTTGTTTGGTCTATTTCCATTTTAAGATCTTCAGGGATGGAATATTTTGGTAATCTTTATAGAGTATGGTATACATTTTTATGATAATTAAATGTATCATAAAAATTACATAAAACAATAAATTATCATTTTTATGATAATTAAAAAATAAGTTTTAAATATTTTTGTTTCTTTGTTTCTTTCTCTCTTTATTCAGACCCTTTGTTTTTTCCCCTACACCTGAATTGGAAGCAGCACTGTTCTTGTTCTTACACTCCCATGGCTGCTATTTTATACTTCCTTAAAAGTTCCTTCAATACTATTCTTCTACCGTGCTGGGGGTGGTGGGAGGGGGCGGCACGCATGGACAAGCATGTTAATATGACACCACACTGCCTTTAATAAGGAAATAATGCATTAGACTTTTGTCCTCCAGCATGTGTTCCTATCCCAATATGTCACTATACCTCCTCACGCTGTCTGGAATAGGGGTCAGCAACCCCCAAAACACGTGCCAGAGCATGGCACGTGAGGCATTTTGCTAGGCATGCCACAGCCAACCTGGGCTCTGGGCAGCTGCCACTGACTATGGAGCCTGGGCTGCTTGGAGCAGGCAGCTGAGAGGCTGGAAGCTGCTGCACCAAGCTCTGTGGCTGCTGGACGCGTGACTTGGGGCAGACGGTGGGAGAGGGGCTGGGGTTGCGCGTCCCCAGGCCCTTTCCTGGCTGTGCGCCCCGAGGTGCAAGTGCAGCCACTACTGCCAAGGAGCCCAGCTGGGGTTCTGGAACCCACTGCGGCCACTTGAAGTCTCCTGGCTACCTGCCACAGCTGACCTGGGCAGCTGCAGCAGACAGTAGGGAGGCTGCAAACAGCTGCACTGGGGTCCGGAGCCCCGTCACCAGCTCCGTAGCAGTGGCAGGTGCACATGCAACTCAGGGCATGTGGTGGGGAAGGGGCTGGGGCAGCACAATCCTGGCTTCTCCCCTGCTTTCCGCCTGAAGGTGCACGTGTACCCACTGCCAGCATTTTTTGAGGAGTGGTCCCCCTGCTGCTTCCCTGCTGTCTGTCTGTGGCACACCAAGTCAAGGCGTGGGTCACGGTTGGGGCCAAAAATGTTGCCAACCCCTTGTCTAGAATTTGAAGAATTTCTACGATAAAAGCTTAATCCTTTTTAGGGTTGTTGGTTGTGCCTGAAGAAGTGTTGGTTGTGCCCAAAAGCTTGCAAAGAACAATTTTTTCCAACTATTTGGTCTGTCTAATAAAAGATATCACATCTACCCAAAGAACCTTGTCTGCCTATCATCCTTTTTAGGTCTTGCAAATCTGTGTTGTTTCCTCCTGGACTGTCTCTTTCCTATTGTGAACAAGGCCCGTGTTTTGTGTTATGGTAATAGAATCCAGGTTGATAAATAGTATAACAGATTTGTACACACTAAAAAGATTCAGATTTAGCTGCCATATTTTTTTACATTCACCATGCCCCCAGATTAGATGCACTGATTGGTTTTTTTTTTGAAAGGCAGAATGAAGAAAAAAAGTTCTTTCTTTGAAAATACTGGTAAGTACAGTAGTATTTTTCCAGTTGAAATATTCTGTAAGGGTAAATCGACTGGACCTGCTAGCAGGCATATTCATTTCGACATAGCTCTACTTTTGATAGTTTGCCTTTATGTACAATTTAAGTTATTCAGTATGGGAAAAACATAAATGACTTCAACCTATTTTGAAAACAGACAATAAACTAGTGAGAGAGGGTGAATTGGAAAAGGAACTGATCTGAGGATGTTCAGTAATAGGATCGAAAATTCCTTTTCCCCTTTGGCTGCCGGTATTGCATAAGTCAGCTGAGAGTACTTCTTTTTTTATTGCAGATGATACAACAGGAATATGCTCTGTCTACACAGTGTACCAAGGGCATGAGATTATGTTTCATGTTTCAACAATGCTACCATATTCTAAGGAGAACAAGCAGCAAGTATGCAATTTTCATATTGATTTTTCTTAGTGA
>NW_005841869.1:4865765-4869164 GCF_000455745.1 Alligator sinensis
CAGGAATGTTTCTCCAAGTTAGAAAAATATGCACAGAAGGCAAAAGTGCACTTGAAGTTGCAGCTAACAAGGGATTTGAAGGGTAACAAGAAGAGTTTCTACAAGTATGTCAGCAACAAGAGGAAGATCAGGGAAAGTGTGGGTCCCTTACTGAATGGGGGTTTGGGGCCGGGGGGAACCTAGTGACAGAGGATGTGGAAAAGGCTGAAGTACTTACTGCCTTTTTTACCTTAGTTTTCATGGGCAAGGTCAGCTCCCAGACTACTACACCAGGCAGCACAGTTTGGGGAGGAGGTATGTAGCCAACAGTGGTGACAGAACAGATTAGGGACTATTTAGAAAAGCTGGGCATAAACAAGTCCATGGGACTGGATGGGATGCACCTGAGGGTGCTGAAGGAGATGGCCAATGTAATTACAGAGCTGCTGGCCATTATTTTTGAAAACTCATGGTGATAGGGAGAGGTCCTAGATGATTGGAAAAGGGCAAATATAGTGCCCATTTTTAAGAAAGCGAAGAATGAGGATTGGGGGAACTACAGACCGGTCAGCCTCAGCTCAGTTCACGGAAAGATGATGTAGCAGGTCCTGAAGGAATCCATTTCTAAGGACTTGGGGGAGAAGAAGGTGATTAGTAACAGTTAGCATGGATTCACTAAAGGCAAGTCATGCCTGACAAACCTGATTACTTTCTGTGGTGAGATGGCTGGCTTTGTGGATGTTGGGAGAGCAGTTAACACGATAGCAAGACTTGATATGGTCTCCCACAACTTCCTGGCAAACAATCTAAGGAGGTGCGGGTTGGATGAATGGATTGCAAGATGGATGGAAAACTGGCTGGATCATCAGGTTCAAACAATAGCAATCAATGGCTTGATGCGTACCTGGCAGCCAGTATAAAGTGGAGTGCTCCACGGATCAGTCCTGGAGCCTCTCTTGTTCAATATCTTCATCAAGGACCTGGCAGATGGGATGGAGTGCACCCTCAGCAAGTTTGTAGATGACAGCAAGCTGGGGGGAGTAGTAAATAGACTGAGGGGTAGAGCTAGGATTCAGAGAGACCTCAACAAATTGGAGGATTGACCCAAAATAGATGTCATGAGGTTCAACAAGGGCAAGTGCAAAGTCCTGCACTTAGGATGGAACAATCCCATTCATGAGTACAGGCTGGGGACTGACTAGCTAAGCAACAGCTCTGCAGAAAAGGACCTGGGGGTGACAGTGGACAATAAACTGAATATGAGCCAACAGTGTGTCCTTGTTGTGGTGAAGGCTAATGGCATCCTGGGCTGCATGAGTGACACGACATCTGGAGTCCTGTATCCGGTTTTGAGCCCCCCACTACGGAAAGGATGTGGACAAATTGGAGAGAGTCCAGCAGAGGGCAACAAAAATGGTTTGGGGCTTGGGGCACATGACTTCTGAGGGGAGGCTGAGGGAACTGGGTTTATTTAGTCTGCAGACTACTCAAAAGAGGTTGTAGAATCTCCATCCCCAGATGTTTTAAGACCTGGCTAGACAAGGCCTTGGCTGGGATGATCTAGTTGGGGATGGTCCTGCTTTGAGCAGGGGGTTGGATTAGATGACCTTTTGAGGACCCAAATAAGAATGGTTACACGTACGTGGCATGTTTCATCTGAAGGTTCCAAAGCGCTTTGCAATGAACAAAGCTCAATTCAAGAGCTGTTTATGATGCCCAGTTGGCTAATGTCAGAAGCCAGTATTGTTTATTTTCATTTTTAGTGACATAAAAAAATCAACTGCCTGCCTTGGATATCTCTTGATATATCTGAAAACAGCAGTATGCTAAGAACTAACCTAAGAAGGCTCTAACTTGAATTCCTGTCTTGCCACAGATAACTGTCCTCTTCTACCACCAGCTCCTGTTTCTGTTAATGAGACTACAGTTTGAGCACCTCATATGACCACAAAGTAATATGATATAGGGAGAAAGAATCTACAAAGCAGACTGTTTTTAATGGTTGAGGTTAGAATTTAGAACTAGTATCGTGAAAACTACCTGCAAACCAAGAACCATTAGTGTAGATCAGAGAGCACTAGTGTCATATACTTCCAGTAAGAAACCTTCCTGCAGTGCAAGACTGAGCATTTATGGAGCTCTTGCACACTAGGCAATCTGCATATGAACAGCTCCATACAGGCAATGCACTTCTGATGCCTAGAATGGCTGCTGGAGGCTGTGCTCCCTTCCTGGGTGCACACAGGAGGGGCGGAGCCCATCCCTCAGCATTGCTGCTTAGCCAAAAGCTAAAGGTTTAGCTGTCAGATTGATACTTCATTAGCAGCTGTGATGGGGACAATTGCTGAGCAGCAAGGGAGGGGCTAGTGGTGCTGACCAGTAGCCTCTGTCCCTGCTGCCTATGGCCAGTATTCAGCAATGGCTTTGGAAAAATCGTTTGGTTTTTTTCCCATTGTGCTTTCTCCAGACAAGCTGCATGACTTACCTGGGGAGCAGGATGTGAGAACATGCAGTAACTAATCTCTGTAAAGCAAGGCGGATATAGAGCTCGGATTAGCGTCCAGGATTAAGGATAACAAAAAGTCCTTTTTCAAATATATTGGGAGGATGAAGAAGGCGCCGGGTAATGTGGGGCCCCTGCAGGATATGCTGGGGCAATCTGGTGGTTGCGTCAGAGGATAAAGCGGACCTCTTTAACCAATTCTTCACCTCCGTTTTCTTGTGCAGGGACCGGGACTTCCCTGCTGTGATAGAAGCCGGACGCGAGGGGATCAGGTCCCTTCCAACCCTAAAACTATGAAATAAGATATGAATTGGGTTGCAGCATCTCTTGTGGCTCAGTCTGAAGTTCAGCAGTGACTGCTTAAGTTTAGATGCATGGTCCTGCAATTCAAGATAATGAGATCTCATTTTGTTTAGACTTATCGTAATGCTCTATGAAGTAATTGAGCACACGTATATTCCATATATTTGGATGCATGTCATGATTTCTTGTCCTTACAAATGGGATTGAAAATTATTCTAAAATGTAAAAAAGCTCCCGGTGCTCTGAAATTACTTCATTGTTTCCATAGATGATATATTCACCAGCCAGTAAGCCAGTGTCTATAGCCAACTTGTGTGAATATTAATGATTGTTATATTTACATATATGAACATATTGATAGTACAGGTAAGTTATAATTATTGCTGCATATTCTTTCTTTTGTAGATGTGTAATAATTCCTACCTCATGTAAATCCTGTGCATTTCTCCGGTGTTCCAGTTTTCATTTTATTTTTGCCTCAGTTAAAAAAAGGAAAGGAACAGAATGGTGTATTTTTATAAAAAGTTTCCTCCGTGGACTTCAGTTTGCAGCCAACTGCCATTATAGAAAAAAACCCATCATCTATCAGTTTCTCTGTGAATCATCGTTCTTTT
>NW_005841870.1:0-2265 GCF_000455745.1 Alligator sinensis
TCACCTCTGCCACAAGTTCTGATTCCTTGTGGTATCTGAACAATTTTAAAATGACTTTCAAATCATGTTTAGGGCTGTTAGATATTGGGACACCATTGAAAGGCCAGACCATACACTTTTGGAATGCTAAAAGGCTACATACCTTACTATATTATACATACCTTTTTTTAATTGACCTTTCAATTAATTTATTTTGCTTTTTAACAGCATCTCATTCCTGTAGCTCTACAACCCCCCCAGAAATGCCCACTTAGCTCTCTTCTAACTCTAGTCTTTAATACAGATTTATTCCTTAGCTTAATCACTATATTACTGAGACTGTGGGCAGACAAAATTATACTGCTTTGCAAGGAGAGGCTTCAGCTCATAAATGTGCATCAGCTGATCTGTTGTGATTATTTAATTTGTTTCCTTCCCCATAATAAGTGAAGTTAAACCACAATAACTTATCCCTGTACAAAACACGAGGGTAAGTATTGCAGTGCATCTTCCAGTTACCCCACAATAACTGACCAACAAAAGTTACAGCAGATTGACTGACTTCTCCCCTGAAATTGTTTCCTCTGTCCACACAGAGTTTTCTCACTAAAATATGAGCTGACTGACTGAAGACTTTTCTCTCCATATTTGATCTTGTGAAAAAGTAAAAAGCAGATATTAAAAATAGCAAATGTCTTAAATGTTTGGCTCTTCTTTTTTTTTTTTTAAATGGTTTCTTTTGTTTTCATTCTTCAGATTTTCTGTTTAAGTTCTTAGTCATTGGAAATGCTGGAACTGGCAAGTCCTGTTTACTTCATCAATTTATTGAGAAGAAATGTAAGTATACTTGAGGATAGTGAGCGCTTGACATTTTATCAGTACAGCATTTTAAACTAATGACTATCTATATTGATCTTAATTCTTTGCTAGCTTCAACCACTTCTAGGCTGTAGTTAGCAAAATGTATTTCCACAATCTAGATGTGGATTTCCTGAGAAGTGTGTGGCTTGAGCCGTGTTATAAAACTGCATAGTATACTTAATCTCTGTAGTGTAGAGCTTAATGTGTAGTCATAATCCCTTTCTGCAAAGGCCTGGCAAGCCACGCTAAAGCATGTTAATAATGAGTCATTTTAAACAAATAACTAACACGTTTCTAATTACAGAGTGGAGCTGGCTAAAACTCATCAGAATACATATTTCTTTGTATGCTTATGCAGAAGGCTCTCAAGTTATTTTACATATCTAAGTGGACAGATGAGGCAAAGAGTAGTTGCCCAAAGATGCACAGGAAGTCTGTTGGTCAAGATCTATAATCCAGGTTCCCTAACTCTCAATATCTTTGAGTGAAAGTCATGAGACTTGGAAAGCTAGAAACTCTGCTTTTCATGCTAAGTAATTGGCAGTGGTTTTCTTTAAATCTGCTGAGTGTTTACTTGTTTGTTTTACATTTATGATGATAATTAAAAATAAATACCTAGGGTTCCGAAATACAACATAGTAAGATGTGGGTGTACCTTGTACAGTTTGTGGCCGATGAATAAGCTATTTTAGCTCTTGAGTGGCCCAAGAACAGATGATATACATTTATCAAGCAACCCTTACATGGCTTCATATTTGCACTGTGAAGGTGATCATATAGTTAAATATGAATGCATGTTTTACTGAATGTTTTGTAATATCAGTTGTGAGTATAGGTGAAAGTGTATACAGGCAGTCCTCAGACTTGCGACCAATTGGTTCCTGAAAACCGTATCTTAAGTCAAAACATTGTAACTCGGAACCAATTTTCCCATAGGAAACAATGTTATAAATGGGGGTTTGGTTCCTGAAATAAGGCCCAATACCCTATTTTCACCAAAAATAACCCAGAATTTTGTACTCAGTCAATTACAGATGAGTAATATAGCTATACTAATGTATTTATATTGTAAATAGCAGTCATGTTGATTTGGAAGGACTTGTTTGAGGTGACTTTGCTGGACTTCTTGAAGGACTCTTGATTGGATTTAAAGGGCTCTTGGCTGGAGTCTTCTGAGGAGTTTTGTCTGCAGGTTTTTCTGGAGTCTTGTCTGCTTTCTTAATGAAAGTTTCCAAGGAAGTTTGGACAGGGAGATAGGTGACACAGCAAACTTGTTCAGTGGCGTGGCGTGGCGTAGGATCAGGCGTTGTAAAGTTGAAGCTTACATCAGAAAGTTGAAACAGGGTGTTAATTTATAAAGGTTGTAACTCGAAACATTGTAAGTTGAGGACTGCCTGTACTTCTCTTCTTCACACACCCAATCCT
>NW_005841870.1:2296-8041 GCF_000455745.1 Alligator sinensis
CCCCCCCGCAAAGAGAAATAGAGCCAGAATATTTGTAGGCAGAACTGAGATTATTTTTAGTGTTCTGCTGTTTGTATTGATTTTGCTTTAAAAATAGATCAAAGCTTTAGAAAACATGGTCTACCAGACCATAACAAAACACTCCAAAACTTGCTAACAGAAAAAGCTTTAGTAGAGAAGACCTTTGTATTGACCTTGGCTGCATAGGCACATTCAAATGAACTGGGAAAATCCTCCTGGGTTTGTTCTCCTGGTAGGCAAAACTTATCTGGAGATGCCTGAATAGACATTTGAATGCTGAGCCCCTGGAGAGCAGAGAGCTTGCAGTGCTGATACTGTGCAGCCACAGGGGCCCTATGCTCATGTCTTGGTGTGCTGGTTAGACTCCCTTAGTGTGCCTGGAGACAGAATGGCAGCAGTGCATGGGGCAGCCCTGGTTGGCTGACCCAGACTGCTCAGGGTTAACCTATGTCTCCCTGCAGCATAAATATGTTAACACCCAGGATGATTTAACCCTGTTCGTCCTCAGGCTGTTTTTCTCCAGAAACAGACTTTTTTCTCTGGGAGAAAAATCCTGAGCATCTCTACAATTGTGGTTCCTCCTAGGGATGTGAAAGGTTAAGCGATTTAATCTTTTAACCAATAAGTGTAGTAATAACCAGTTAGTTTACTGGTTATCCTTTAGTTCCAGGCAGGCACCATCTGGCAGGGAAGGGGAGAAGTGAAGCCTCACAGTGCCCCAGCAGGAACCAGAAGACAGAGGGCAGGAAGGTGGGGATGGGGACTAGTACTCATAACCTAATAGGAAAACAGCAGCAGCCTAATGACTCAAGTAAGCAATTAGCTGCTCATTCATAGGCGCCCCTCCCTCCTAGGGCACACCCAGATTGTCTAGCTAGGCTTGCTGCCTCCTGTCCCCACTGTCAATGGGCTCCCAGCAGCAGCTGTGTCCAAGCTACTGTGTTATTGGTTAAACATTTAACCTATGTAATTAGAGGAGGCTAAACAAATATATTTAAACTATATTTACATTCCTAGTTCCTCCTGAGAGGGCAGTGACTTTCTCAAGAGAAATTGAATGTTTGTACATGGCCCTTGAGCTGTTAGTCAGGATGTTCAAAAATATTACAAGTATAAATTGGTAATACTGAAACCATATGATTTATGTATAATTAGTTTTGTCTTTCTAGAAGTGTTTAGTTACTCTGCATGTTATGGTAATATTTTGAAAAATTGCTTTTGCCTAAATTTGAATATGCTTTGCAGAAATAATATACTCAAAATTTACAGTAAATATTAATTACTCCTTTTAATAGTGCCTTCACTGTTTATGCTCCTGTTTTCCAAATGAGTATATTTGAAATATTTAAATAGATAAAAAATCTAATCATGCACTTCAGTTGTTCTCAAAATATTAAACTTGTTTCCCTTTCTATTTTAGTCAAAGATGACTCAAATCATACTATCGGAGTGGAATTTGGTTCAAAGATAATAAATGTAGGTGGTAAATATGTAAAATTGCAGATATGGGACACAGCAGGACAAGAGAGATTCAGGTATCTTTTTGTTTATTTATTCTCTGTGGTATTCAATTGGAACTTAGAGGTATTAGGGACTAGATTTATCTGTGGTGTAAATAGGTACAGTTGCTAAGTTATCAGCATTGTCTGCTTTACCGTGGTTAAATGGTCCATATTCTGAGTTTGTTTAAACTGAGGTAACTTCATAGATTTCAGTGGAACCAATACTGCCTTGTATCACCTGAGATACTAGCTGTCTTATGGTATGGTTAGTTATCAAATTTAGTGCTCAAAATTTATGTTAAGAAAATATTTAGCTTGATGAAGAAGGTGCCAAGAAACTAGTCATGTCAGAACATGCAGTAAGACCGATCTCTGTCTTGATCCCAGTATAGTCTTTTGTGAAAGTAATCTGATTATTTAATATATCTGTATTCTAACAGTTATACTTAAATGTACCAGCTTCTTTATGAGAGGCAGTGCCAGTCACTTGTATAAATCAAAACACCAACATATCTTTAACAACATTGTACCCTGTCAGTGGCAGATTTGGGAGATTGGAGTTGATGCAGGTGCAGAGATTAGTCTCAGAGCCACTACTGCCCTGCTCTGGTCACAGGCTGTAGTTGCTGGAGGGTGCCAGGGACAGTGGTGATAGCAAGCAGGTTGCTTCTTCCTGCACCTGCTCCTAGCCACCCACTGCCTTATCCGTTGCTGATGAGGACCAGATGCTCAAAGGAAGAACCCTCCTTTTCTGCCCCCCACCCTATCCCCTGTGTCATTACTTATCTCCAGCTGATGTGGAGCTGTGAGATGCAGAGCCATTTCTACCCCACTCCGGATGTACTGTCTCAGGTAAGTAGGCTGGCCATATAGAAATTTTGGGAATCTGGGACACTGCCCCCCTTCTCATCCCCCATGCTCTCATAAGCTGGTGGGGATAGGCTGTGTGCTGGGCAGGCAGTGGTACCCACGTGCCTGCCTGCAAGGTGCTCCACGCCACTCCAACCCCTGGCCAGACTGCACCCTGTGCCTTTGTGTTTCCAGGACACCCATTATAATTCCCAATAGCTAGCTAGGACCAGCATCTGAAATTTGGGACTGCCCCACTAAAATGGGGCATATGGTAACAGGCTTGGTAGAGGAAAATGGCAGCAGCAAGCAGGTTTCTTCATCCTATTTCCTGCTTTTGTCCCCTCCTATGTGTCCCCTGTTCTCTGCGAATAGACACTGGAAGGAGGAACCTACCCCCTGCCATTCCCACTGTTCCCAGCTGAGACAGGCATGGTGGGGAGCCACTCCTGTTTTGCTCCAGCCACAGGCTGCAGGAAGCAGCTGGAGTGTGGGGCAGGACTGACTCTAGGATCTCCCTCCTGCTTGTCAGCCCAGGGACTACAGCAGAGGGTTGATGGATTTCTTCTTCCAGTGCCTGCTCTCTGCCCGGCTCTCCAGTGTCCCCTGGAGGCCTTGGTCACGCGTAGTCTGAGGTGCTGTGTCATACCCCTCTTAGGAAATCCTGGATTTGCTCATATATCCAGTATATTTGGTCATGCATCAAACATCTACTTAATGCCTAATGTTTAAATGCATCTCTGTCCAAAGATGCTAAAAGATTGCCATATTATTCAAATGTAAAATGACCCCAATTATAAGACAATTGCCAATAATTTAGATTCTATATATGGAAAATTTGTAAATTTTATAGAATTTTTTAGTCTAGAATCTGATTATTGTAGGCTTGTCTTAAATTTGTCCCCTTCCCACTGCTACAACAGGGAAAATAAATCTGGGGAAGTCATGTAGCCCCATTAACCTCTTCCTTCCTTCCCCCCCCCCCCCCTCTTCTCTCTGCAGCTCCTTCCCCCTCCTTATTGTCAGGCCCAGCTCTCCCTGAGCACATGGAAATGAGGAGCAAATTTGAAATAACTGATCTTGAAATAAATCAGTGATTTTTCTCCTTTGGGTTAAAACTCCACATTTCCCATAGCAGATGGAAAACCCAGATCCCTGTATAATCCGTTGACACTGTCGAGCATCTTTGCAACCCTGTTTTTTATCGTTGGGACCCCAAGTTTAGGAACTGCTGCAATAAAGGAAAATGAATTTCCAAGGCGATGGCCCCAGACTGTGAATGCTCCATGGCAGACGCTGCCTATTTTTAAAGTGAGGGCAAGAGGGGTAAGGAGCACTGTTGATTCATGTTAGATGAGTGAAACTGCCTTGGAATAGTAAAGTTACTCTCTCATAGCCAGGATATATTGTTCAGGGCCTATAAATCAAACCAGCACTTGAGACATCATTTGGTAATTGCTGCAGGTCACAAAATACTGGTGACTGGTGCTTCTGCCAAAATATAGTGCTTAGTAAGTGGTCACCAATATTGTACAATAGTTAAGTTCCTAAGTAACTAGTACCTTAACACCAGGTAGAATACATCATCATAATCCGGTCTTTACATGGTAAAGGTATTCCAGAAACGTAACTGTAATTCTTTTTCAGGTCTGTAACAAGAAGTTACTATAGAGGTGCCGCAGGTGCTTTGCTTGTTTATGACATCACCAGGTAATAACAATGAACAACTTTGGTTCTTTTTTCACTTAAGGTTCATATTATAGCAGATAGTGAAGGGATTCCTCCAGGAAGGACTTCCACCATTACATTAGACCACTCCCTGCCCTTTGAGGGGTGACGGCACTAGCTTGTGGTCAGTAGTGTCCAGTGCTACAAAAAGGTCCAGAAAAATGAGATTAAATGTGGTCCCTCCTATACACTTATAAACCATCCATCTGTGCCATTAGGTTTCAATGACTTCTTATTGTGATGTGTGTAAAATACTGGCTTCAGTTACAGGAATTTGTGGTTGCCATTTGGTTAACTGCTCTGTGACTTTGCTCAGAAATGGAAGGGTTGTCCCTGTGTAGTAATTTGGTTATGTATTTAGGATGGCTTTCTTAACTTTTGGTTGGAATGAATAATGAGAGGAGAAGGAAAGATTTTTCTCTGAGGTATTGGCTAGTTTGGTTAGGAGTGGTGAATTAGTCATGACCCTTCCACAAGTCACAAAGAACATGGGTTAGATGAGTCTTTTTAGTGTGTCAGACTTAAGAGTGGGATGTGCTGAACTCTAGGAAAGTAGGTGAGCTCTTGTTGGTAGTTTTAAGTGGAGCTAACTCATCTGTTGAAGGTCGTAGACATTTGGAATTGAAGAAGTGGTACAATGCCTTGGTTAGTAACCAGGGAGAGGATTTGGCAGTTTAAGTGGAGACTGTAATGACAATACTTTGACCTGTAATGATGTCACTGAAGGCCTTGGTTTATCCTGTCTGTTTTTAGCCTTCTTTCACCATCTGTTTTCAAGTTTCTGCCTCTCCTTTCATCCTGGCCAAAGTCTCAAAAAAACAAGGAGCGTTGCTCAGGTGATGAATAAGAAAGAGCTTTAGGGGGATTTGATGGGTGAGGTTAATGTACTATGATGATGGTGGTGATTCACGTTTTTGAATCTGTGTCCTGAGAGTGGAATGTAGCCTGTTTAGTAATATATTGGAGTCCATGAGTGGAATCCAGGATCTGAGGTCAGTCTTTTTGCCTGGAAGCTGAAAGGCCTTGATCATTGTATTGATGAGTTGAAGATCTGTCCATGGCAGTGGCCAGGTTGTGAGCCTAACATCTAAGCCATAGAACTAGTTTTTAAGATCTATGTAGCATTCATCATTGCAAGAGCATTTTAGAATTGGTAAGCTGCAAGCGGTCACAATTATCTCACTCCTTTATATTTTTTGTAACAGTGTGGTTCTGCAGCCTCATCTCAAGATGCTTTCTAAAGTAGCAGCTGAATTTTACATAAATCATTAAATTAAGTCTCCTATTCTTTTCTCAAAGCTCATGCACATGAGATTGAAACAGTGGATGTGCTGTTGATGCAAAAAGGTCTTTTGCTAGTCTTGCCAGAAAAAGAATTTAGAAAATCTCTCAATCTGTGTGTTGGCTTTTGTGTGTAATAAAGAACAAGTATATTTCCCCTTCTAGTAGACACTGAGTCATACTTCATAGAAGTTAACACGGCCTTAATGTCATGGATAAGGGGAAACTCACTTGCAAGGATCTGTAGATCTTCAAGTTGTAGTTCTGCATTCACTTTGTTGCTCCATGGAGCTAGTCATGTCAGATGCTGTCTGATGAAGCTTTACTCCAGTTTTTAATTGGTTTCTAATTCAGCTACGACTCT
>NW_005841870.1:8072-9215 GCF_000455745.1 Alligator sinensis
TGCTGTCAGAGTATCTTCTAAGTGGAATATGCAGAAACCATTCAAAGAAATGAAGTATTCAATTGTCTCTTCACAGTTTTTACCTGTAAGTCTTTTCCTGTGCAAAGAAAGTAAATTATTGATGCATGTAATTGAGTCAAAGGAAAAATCACTTGCCTAGGGTTGTGCAGCAGACCAGTGGCAGAGCCAAGAATAGAACTCCAGGCTCCTGAATTCCAGTCCAGTGCTCTCTCCACTAGGCAACACTAAAAATATCCATAATATAACAGAGTTGTTGTTATTACACAGCCGGGAAACTTACAATGCACTTACTAATTGGCTGACGGATGCAAGAATGTTAGCAAGTCAAAATATTGTGATAATACTGTGTGGAAACAAGAAGGATCTTGATGCAGATCGTGAAGTTACTTTCTTAGAAGCATCCAGATTTGCACAAGAAAATGGTAGGTGTTTGTGCCTTTTTAAAAAATCTAGTATTGAAGTAATGTTTTTTTTTCCTATTCCTCTAATGATACAGCTTTTGTGCATCAAAATACTGCTCGTCCATATGTACCTTACTAATATTATCAATGTGATCCCTTTTCCTACCACTTCAACAGACAGATCTACCTGAAACTAGGGTAGAAAAGAAGGAAAGCTCCATGAAGCCACCTCACCAAGGATTCTCCCAGTCCTAGCTGTTTGCCATGTTGAGCAAAATTTTTCCATCCTTTCTCCCCATGCATAACTATGCCAATCAGTTGGAAGCAACTGGTTATAAATCAGTTCTAGAAATGCTATCTCCTTCAGTCATCACGCAGCTTTTCTTTAAGATGGACCAGCCCTGACCACATCTACTTCCAGGGACTTTCTAAAGGAGTTTCTAACTGAAGAGGATAATCCACTGACTGTATTACCTGTTATCATTTGCATCTATTGGGCTAGGCAGAGAATGAAGGATCCTTCTAATTTGTTATCACAGAGACAGCCAGTCCTTGTCCATGTGGTAAGCAGCAAGATGCAGACATGAAGGGATCCCTTTCTGCATGAATACTACTACTATCTGGCTTTCAAGTTGAGGCTTTTTCCAGCGTATTCTTATTTGAGACTTAGGAGACGTTGTTTTGTTTTGTTTTTAAACTCCCCCTCCCCCCCCCCCCCCCC
>NW_005841870.1:9758-32884 GCF_000455745.1 Alligator sinensis
TTTTTTTTTTTATCCCCCCCCCCCCCCCCCCCCCCCAACTCCCCATGTATGATTTGAATATGGTTCAAATTAAACATATCAGGCAATGTCACACATGTGAGGACATGAGTCTAGGAAATAAACCCTTTTTATTTTCCTGACCAGTGAGGGGAAGACTATTGGGTAACTTACCCCGTAAAGTAGGACACGCAATTGGTGGTAATATGTAATACCTCTTGGAGCTGGTGGCTGACTTTCAGGAGAATTTTGAATATAAAACTTCAGTTTCAAAAATGAATGGTATGGGGAAAGGGGGAGGACTTTACCTAAAACAAATATATTACATTAGAGGACCAGATAAAGGTGAAGTTAGCTTAGAGATAACTGTTTTGCTGTCAGGCTTGGTTTCTAGATCAAGTGATAGATGTAGAATCAAATGGGCATTCAATTAAAAAAAATAGTTTGGGGTGTCCAATATGGCTTAAATTAGCAGATAACTTTTTCCAGTAGATCATAATTTCTTCCTTTAGATGATAATGCTCAAAATAGTACTTCAGCCATGTTTTGTTCCTGTTCCATGCTTTGGGGCTGTTATCACAGCTCCAAGTAGAGTAGCAGTAAAAATTATGAGTGGTTTGTTTGTTTTTTTTTAAAACTGTTTACTAGAAGGCATTTATGCTGAATAACAGAATGGGGAAGTAGAGAGAGCCAAGATAAAACATAATCACTTAAAGCATATACCTGTGAGACCCTGTATTAGTAAAATCCTGATGAATACATTTTTAAAATTATTTTTATCATGTATTCTGGTTATATTTTCATTTAATTCTGTTTGGATATTAAACCTAGATGGGCTTTTTCAGTTGACATCATAGTCCGATTCCTGTCCATTAGTATAGCACTGTTGCATTTGGATTTCCAGCACTCTAAGGGCAACATTTACATGTCAAACCAAAACAGTTTTACTGAAAACATTTTCATATTTAATTTCATTTAGAGCAGGGCTGTAAAACCTGTGGCACAAGCAGCCTTTATGTGGCATGTGGGAGAATGGGGAGGGGACAGGCAGCATAATAGCAGGTAAGATGAGAAGCAAAGCAGCAAATTGGCAGGGAGCAGAAAACAGAGCAGCTCATTGGGTAGAGGAAAAGGATCAGAGTGGGGGAAGATGCAGAGCTAACTTGTGGCATACCTTCCCAAAGGTTGGCTCCCACTGATCTAGAGCAGGGGGTGGCAACCAGGGGCATGTGCCACAAGTGGCAGGGGCAGCCTGTGTGGGGGGCTTTCAGCAGATTAGAGAGAGGACAGGCAGCACAGTGGCAGATAAGTCAGGGAGAAGAAATCAGAGCAACAGATCAGGCAGGGAGCAGAGGATAGCAAGGAAAAAAGAACAGGCAGGAAGCAGCAGGTTGGCCAGGGGAAAGGGACTGGAGTGGCATTTGGGGAGATTGCAAGGCTAATTTGTGGCACTCCTGACAAAAAGATTGCTCCCCCACTGATCTAGAGCTTCTGCTTTCAGCAGCGAATGTGGGAGACTACAGTTGTTGACACAGAATTTTCTTATTCCAACTACTGCAGCAGACTTTCAAAGTTTAACTTGAGATTTTATTTTTCTGACATCCAAATATAGAGCTGATGTTTCTGGAAACAAGTGCACTAACAGGGGAGAATGTTGAAGAGGCCTTTGTACAATGTGCAAGAAAAATACTCAATAAAATTGAATCAGGTAAATTGAAATTAAGATACTGATTAAGCATATGTTTTCAGCTTTGGTCCTACAGTTTCACTAAACTGTCTAGCAGTAAGTGTTCAGTGTGAATGTACCAGTAAATCAAATACCTCTATGAAATTTTGTAATTGACTGAAAGAAAACACAGTTAAACATTGTAACAGGCTAATCCATTTGTTTATCAGAGCCTATATGATTCTTCAGGCCACTTTTGCACCTATTCTTTGTGTATGGGTGCAGAATAGTGTCAAAGGTATTGGCTAGATCATATAAAAAGAGTGAGGCTTTTGAGAGCACTTCTAGTAAGTGCCCATGTGACTTCTGGTTGAAGTCAATTCATTTTTAATTATTCTGGAACTGCCAAAACACGCTGCATGCTTCACAATACAAGTGGGGAGGTCTAGGTCAACAAGAGGCTTCTTGGTACTCTGACTTTGTCAGCAGAGTGGTTCCAGTTTCTAGTCTGTTTCTAACTTTCATCGTGTTTCCTGACTTGGAATCTTTTCAGACATGAAAACTCAATTATGTATGGACACAGTTTAAAGTGTTTAATGCCAAGAAAATATTTGTATTTAAAAGCTATTTAAAGAAATAGTTTATTACTTTTCTAAGTTATTTGCCTTTGTTTCTGGCATCTTGATTTCCTTTGTTTGAAAATTAGTCTCTAAAATTGGAGAATGAAATTCAAACCAGAAATAATTTCTTTTTTCATAAAAAGTAGATGAAATACAAAAAGAACACTTGTTGCAACCACATGACTTGTTTAGGAGATGCACTGTGTTCTGGGTTGTATAATTAGAGCCTGCTACAGAAGATTGAGACGTTTACAAGTTTATCAAAAGTAAACAAAATGTAATAATTTCTTGTAGAGATGGGATAAGATAAGGTAGGAAAATACAAATGAACAGTCTTATCTGATGTTACCAGTTTGCTTGGAATATATTTATGCATCCACACATGATCAACTCCATTAAAAAAAATTCTCATCAGGTGAATTGGATCCAGAAAGGATGGGCTCAGGTATTCAATATGGCGATGCTGCCTTGAGACAGCTGAGATCACCACGTAGAGCACAAGCCCAAAGTGCTCAAGAATGTGGATGTTAAGAAAACTGAACAAAAAAGTCCTGAACGCTCATTTTAGATGCAAGAGGTAAGCCTCTTTGGTGGATTACCATACCTCATTTGATGCCTTAATACAGAGCCTTCCAATTTTGTGGTATTGAACTTTTACCAGAGTGAAATTGTAGAACTTGGTAGCATCAAGCAAAATAATAAATAAGGGCTTACTTCCAGTGTTGGGTTGTTTTGTTTTCTTCTCCTAAGTAGAAGCAGTTTTCATGCTTCAGGTCCTTATTGAAATCTGAAATAATTTGCTTTTTATTCCATAGTATTTCTCAGAAAATCCAAAAAGCTTATCCTTTGGCAAGTTCTACTGCCAATCTTGTACCTTTTAAAAGATGCTGATGACTGGACAAGGGCAGGCTGTTTTTACAATGTGATCACAAAATACTACCAGAAATGTAAATATTAAATATATATAGTGCAGCCCCATATCTTATTAAAGGCCTTTCATAATCATGCTTTAAAGAATGAGTGGTAAAGACTCATCCTGCTCTCAAAAAATAATTAAAGTACAGTATTTGGTTCCAATCTTTGTTCTGCTCTCCCTACAAGGAAGACCGGCGCTTGGTGTCTTGCATTGCTTCACGATATGGGCAAAAGGGAAGAAGCAGCCCCAAGACTGTTCATAGCCTCTGGAGGAGAGACCTGTTTTCCAGAGATATCCAAAAGGCTGGAAGGGAGGGCTGGAGTGTTTCCTTCTAACTCTCCTGTTAGTAGTTGTGCGGGCGAGGATCAGAGGGACAGATTCCAGTAGAGGTCTGCAGCTGATTGCTTCTTGCAGTAATGCTGGACTCTTTTTCCACCAGTTTGTTGTTGCTTTTAGCTGCTACGAAAAGAGGAGATTAAATGGGCTGTGTACAGCTGGCTGTACTCAGAACTAGAAAATTAGTGCTACTTCAGAACTGGAGAGGGAAAACTGCCAGTACACCATCTGTGTCCTCTCCAGTACCACACAGGGAAAGATAGGATAGAAAGTTCTGTTCTAGGGGTTAGAATATTGTTTCAGCTAACAGTCTTCACCAGGAACACTTCCTTTTTTTTCTCAGCAGTCTCCTTCAGGTACCAAGGGATTTCATGAGGGACTTTTCATCTGGCCCCTTTCAGTCGAGTTGATGTGGGTGGGTGACTTGCCCTAAAGACTAACCCTGGGTAGAAGATTTTCTTCTGTTGTTCTGCATCTGTTACCACCTACCTTGAGCATCCTGCTGTGCCTCCCTGTTGGTGACAATGCTGTTTAATTGTAATTGGCTACTGGGAATGACATTTTTTTTCTTTGCAAGGAATGAGAATGATCTTAAGAGTTAACGTGAAGCTAGGCTATAATAAAGCCTTCTGTTTACCGATTGCAAAATAAACCTTTGTACCTAAAAGAGTTTGGCAGTCTGTCTCTGCAGAACTGAAGGAGACTGGCAAGGAGTAGCCTAAGGGAGATGGATTTTGTGTTTTACTTAATACCTGCTTCATACTCTGGATTGAGCAGGACAGAAGCCAGGGTAAAGAAGGGAGAGGGCATCCATTTGGAGTCATTTTCACTTAATTGTGGCACCAGACAATCTTGCATGTGCATGGATCCAATTGTTGTATCTGTTCCTTAAGGATAAAGTCCCTAAAATGTGCCCATCAATGATTAAAGCTTTTCTGTTTTACAGCTGTCCGTGCAAATGGTGTTTGGAGAAACAGACTGACAAAGCTTGAAGGCTATGCAGTTTTTTAAAACATCTTCCCCACTGTATATAACCAGAACAGGCCACTGCTGGAAAAAGAGTACTGTAGGGTAATATGCAGAAGTGTGCACATGACACAGCAGACTGCAAAACAAACCTAAATATTCAGTGGACAATACTAAACTCATACCTGTAAGCATTTTCTGTTACATTCTTTTGTCCCCTCAACTTCAC
Organism: Alligator sinensis; assembly: GCF_000455745.1. Lineage (NCBI taxonomy): Eukaryota > Metazoa > Chordata > Crocodylia > Alligatoridae > Alligator > Alligator sinensis. The sequence goes on from NW_005841870.1 coordinate 14,489, forward strand.
TTCAGAGTATTACTGTATCCTGTATATAATGTAACAGTAAAGTTCCAAAGCATGATACACTTATGTATGATAGAATGTTGCACTAAAAGCAATTTAATATTTTATTTTTTTTATCATAACTAAAATTTAACTGTGAGGTAGGCTTTATCATGTTTGTGTTTATTGCACAATCAGTTGTATTTATGACCTGAAATACAAAGCCACTGGCATTGACTGTCAGTGATTTTTTTTTTTTCTCCACCTTCCCCCCTTCCTCCCCCACTCCCTTCACTCTGCCACTTCTATAAAGTGTTTACATGATCCATTCTGCAGTACAGTTAAGGACTTAAGTTTACGAATCCGTCATGTTTGGAAAGGACATTTTTAATGAAGTACATCTGCCCTGTTTTCTGACAATTCTTAAATAAATGTATGTCAAAAAGTGTTCTGTCAAACTTTGTAGGTTAACAAGTGTTGCAGCTAAGTCCCTGAAATGACAGCTGTTTGACATTTAGATCTTGAGAGGTTTTTTTCTTTTTCTCTGTGCTGGTTTGCTATGTAGAAAGGGGGTCATGGAGATTGTTTGTCTGTGTGTTTTGCATCCCTGAATGTTTTTTGTCTGTGTTGCGATTCTAGTGCAGTGGGATGACTTGGAGGACCATCGCTGTAGGAGTTCTTTTTTGTGCTAATCCCCCTAGGTTACACTTCTCTCTTATACTATGTATAATCATTAACTCGGGAGGCATGGCTGGGCAGTTCTGCTCCCTGGACGGCAGCAGCACATGTGGCAGTAGCTGGGTTGCCACAGCCAGCATTAGTGGTCACTTTTTGTGCTCCCCTCTGAAGTCGGCACCCAGGGCTGGTACCCTGTTCACCACCTCCCTCCATTAGCTATATTATTGGATTAACTAAGCAATCTACTGTAAAAAGAAGGTTGCTGAATCTGTATCTGCAGAGTTCATTTGGAAGCAAAGCGTTTCAACCATACAATGCATAAGAAGTAAAATCAATGACCCTGAATGTGTGAAACTTTCAAATTATTAGGGTTTATTTTAAAATGCTTTTATAGTATTTGCCTAGCATAAATGTAAAAAGTATCATTCCACCTAGCCTCTTGTGATCCATCTTCTACATATTTCCCCTACCAGCATGGTATGGAGTGCCATCCTTCCTGTCTCCAGGCCCCACTGAAGCTACTTCATGATGTTGGGGATTAATTTATATGAGAAGAGAGTGGCTGCATGTGGGGGTAGGGTTTTTTTTGTCTTATTCCCCCACCCCCTAATACCACCAGAACATTCAACCTGATGGATTAGCTTTAGCATGAAGGTGCTAAGCATTCTTTGGAATATCCCTCTCACCCCTTTTATGGTGGGAAAAGGATTTGTGGTAACAGTTGCCACTGGAAATTCTGACCTCTTGGCATTTGAAGCTGTAATGAAGAGGTAGGAAAAGGCTGAAGAGTTGGAAATGGCACAAGTCCCCGACTGTGTCTACCTTACTGTCTGGCTAGGGGTGTGCGTGTTAGGAAGTGAGGGAAACTGCAGCTTTGTATTGCAAGTTAAGGACCTGTAGAACAGAGTGGGTATTTCCGGGCATGCTTAAAGGTGATGCTTAATGGTGAAAAAGGGCACAGAGAGATCCTAATTATATTACTAAAAATCCAGAGTGACTGCATTGACCTCGGTCCTAGCTGGAAATGATGTCACTTGAGAAATCGGAACACGCACAAAAAATGGTTCCACTCAGACAAGACACCTATATTGGAATGTCAAGGGCAAAGACTGCTTTATTCTATGGTCTATATGACCTGTCTCTAATTAAGCAACATTTTGGGGTAGCATATGTGTGTTTCAGGGCTAAAGCAGAAATGGTGCTATACTTCCAGGGGCTGATGCTAGCACAAAAACAAACCTAGAGTGGGGAGATCTTTTAATGTTGATGTAATGCTTGGCTTAAATACAGTCTTTCTGAGGCAAGAGATTTGTCAATTCCCCCTCCTCCCCCCCCCAAAAAAAAAAGTAGGCTGTGGGTCTCTCTAAATTAGCAGCATCAAATCAAAAGAATTCAGTGTAAGCCCTTGTCAAAGATTTGTGCTGGAAAACCTAGCTTGCAGGCCAAGGCTTTTGATCATGTCCCCTCTCTCCATATAATGGTCAGCATGCATTATTGGACTGGAACGCCTGCTGAATATGCTGTATACAATGTAGCATGCATGTTTATTACACACTTGACCAGACCCGCTCCCAAGCAATGTTCCTTTCCAGGTATAGTTTGACATGATTAAGCTAACTAAGTGCTACATTTACCAGAGCCTCGAGTAACTCCAGAGGAACTTATTAAATAAATATCTGCCTTGATCCCATCTCCTGGATTGTCTTCCTTATTTAGCATCTGGAAGTGGCCATCTCCCCTGTTACTCCATTTCCTCTCCCAGAATAGAGAAAGTAACTGGTACTTCAGACTCCCAAAACTAGGAAGCATTGATACAATCCCAGACTTGAAAGACCCTGGCTGTAGCTTTGATTTTTTTTTTTTTTTAAATCTACTCCTTTGGGAGGAAAGTCTGTCTATGGGCATTTCCCTATAAGAGCTTCCTGCCACTTTCTTGAAGATGGGAGAACTTCCTTTCCCTGTTTGTTCTGCAGCCTCTAGGCAAGAATGGATGTGGGGAAACATTTTGGCAAGTGTCAGGGTTTTGCCTTAGCATCACAAGTCACTTTTTGAACATGGTGAGGAAGGGTAAATTTGCCTATTCCTTAGCTCTGACGTAGCACAAGCCAAGACCTCTCTTGCCAACATCACCATTCTTAAATATTATGGTGGTTATAGGGCATTTTGATTAACTAGTTATTCTCATTCTCAGTCCGCTCAGTTGATGGGAGGGAGAAAGTGTTGCTTACCTAATGGACTTTTGTTTCACCTTCATGTTTCTGTCACCTTTGGTCTCTAGTTTCACTTCTTCCCCTTCTCTTTCCTTCACTAATCTTTACTTTCCTCCTCTCTTATAATGTAATCATTCTCTGCATTTGCAAATGTGAGTTTTGTTTTCAAAATGATCTTAAGTAACAAGTGATCCAGCTTTAAATCTGGAATGGTAGAAACGATGCCTCCTAATCTTCCCTCCAGTCCTTTGCATACAAGAGTAGCCATCGGTTATACCCACTCTGCTTGACAATTTTTGGTCATTTTTCTGGAATGAAAAATAAGCTAAGCACAGTTCTTTGTACCAAGTGTCTTAATCTCATATATCCCTTATGTGTGTTAAAAAGTAGCTTTGTTACAATGAGTTCATTATATATACTTGATATCAACATCTAAGTGTTTCTAAAAATAAAGCAGATCCATGCAGTCTGAGCGCACATTAACACAGTTAAAGTGCATGATTTATCTGTCAGATTACTGTGCTTCATATTTCACTTTAATAACATGTTGATAATAGGTTAAACTAACATTGTTTTATGCTGAATACAACCACCACTGGGAAAAAAAACTCTTCATGATGGAAGAGGTGTAGTTTATAATTGTGAAATGGTATGTGATCTAGACTCTTCAATTTTATGCCTGTAAGGCTAGAAATTTAATTTTTTACTCTTAATTTAATGGTTTATGCAATAAATAAAATATTGGCAAGTTTAAATGGTAAAATAATCCCCTCCCTTTGTATGTGTGTGCATTCCACTATGATGAAGTCCTTACTCTAATTGACTTACCAAAGCAAGATGGCCTAGCAAAGCTTTATAGAAACTATGCCAGGCAACTGAAGTCTAGACTTGGTTGTTCTTTACGGAGGTTTTTAATTGTTCGAGTTGTTTTAAAGATTTATATATTTTACAAAACCCTTTGTCTTAACTTTTAATGAGTCTGTTGCTGGACTGTGCCAGTACATCTGACACTTGTATCTAATCTTGAATAAAGAACTCTCTGGATATCATGAGTGTTTACAGTACCTCTTATTTCTGGTATAACAGTCTTACCCCTTTCTTAAAGTTTGGTGATGGTTTAATAATTGTTAGACCCTTTGCAGTGATTTAATTCCTGCTAAAGGCATTGTGTACTCAGTGTTTGGCTACAGAAACACTAAACTGTGCTGTACAGAATCCAGAATTAAATCTACTATTCCTGCGTGGGTTTTTGTTCCCAGTCTCCTCCTCTTCCCCTCTTTCTGCCACCCCCCACCTGCCCGCCTCAGCATGTCTAGAGTAGAAGTTTTCTTCTGCTATTCATATTCCACTACTGGTGTGAATGTAAACAAAGCAAGGACAGAGCTAGGATGGATTTAGTTGATAAGTCTTCAGATACCTGAATGATGGTTATAAAGACTATGGGCATTGTCTGTGCCTCTGACTGCAGGAGATGAGACGAGTAGCAGTGGTCTCAAACTGGAACAGGCATAATTTAGGGCCATGTTACAGACTACCTTTAAAACTGGTAAAGACACTTAAAAAAACAGGGGCATTCACCTGCTAAAGGGTGTTAATCTATCATAAGTACCCTCAATGTTTTAAAGATAAGCCACTCAGAATGAGGTATATCCTTAAAATATTTTCCCCCTGCCATTCTAGACTATTGTTTGAATGGTCAGGGGAGGTAAAATGCTTTACTTTCATTCTGCCTGCATCCCAGGATGTACAGCCCCCAGCCACTCCAGCCCTTTCCCTCCTCCAAAACTCTAGTTGTCTTCCTACTACAGAGGTGGGCAAAATGCAGCCCATGGGCTGGATGTGGCCCTCCAGGCCATTCTGTCCAGCCCGCAGGGCCCCTAAAAATTTAGAAAATTAATATATATATCTGCTCCTGGCTGCCTGTAATGTGGCCCTTGATGGCTTGCCAAAATGCAGTAAGCAGCCCTCCACCCGAAATAATTGCCCACCCCTGCCCTACTACCTCTTCCATGCTGAGAGCAGCCTCTCTGAGTAGCTTAATTGCAGAGAAACCATGAAGCTTGTGCAAATGTGCTTCTCTTGGCTGTATGGCCTGGCTCAAACTGATGCTGCAGCAGGGAATAAAGCCTCAGCAGCTCCATTCCACACAGCTGCCTGGGCTCAGTGATACCAGAGAGCCTAGGGGAAGGTACTTCTCTGGGCTTCCTGGTATTAAAACGGATATGGTAGCTCTGCACTGACAGCCAGACCACCAGGGGCTAACTGTTAAATATGTAAACATAATTCACAAAATAATCTCATAGATTACAAGAAGCCAGGGTGCTAAAAGCATCTAGGAAGAGCACACACCAACTGCTGAAACTTCCTTAGCCTGACGAAGGGTTTTTGAACCCGAAAGCTTGCTTAATAACTTTTCTCCAACTATTTGGGTTGGTCTAATAAAAGATATCAAATTCACCCAAGGAACCTTGTCTGCCTCTACCCTGTTGGGGCCTTTGAGTTGTTTGCAACAAAAGAATTGGTCTATTATTTTTTCTATAGTACAAAAAAAAAAAAAAAAAAGTGAAAACTAAGAGCTGGCATTTACAAAGGGGTGCCTTGAATCCACTGAGGGGTGCCTCAAGTAGCACCTTGTTGAAGGTATTTAAATGCATCTGATTCACTGAAGCTATAAGGGTAGAGACAAATAGCTGCTGGGAGGCCTGGCTGGGCACTTCCAAGACTAGACAGCAAGCACCTACCAAAGCCCTACTTTGCTCTTATGCAGAACTTGCCATTTATGCATTTCAAAGTACTTTGTAAAGGAGGCTGATCAGAAAACAGGCAGAGACTTCCCAAGACCACTTGGTAAACTAGCAGCAGGACAGGGCCAGAACTCAGCTGTCCTGACTGATGAATTGGATCATGAGCTGGGCAACACAGTTTCTTGCCTGTTTGGACCCTGTCACCATGTGAACAATATCAAGGATTGTATGATGGAATGGAGATTCCTTTCATTCCCTCCAGGCTGTAGTTCAGGTACGTGGGTGAAGGTTTGCTCTGCTTCTGCTTATTCTATATCTACTGCGTGAACGAATTCAGGACTTCCTTGTCTATGGCACCTTTAACCATCACTGAACCAGAGAAAAACCATTCTTGCTGAGTCTCCCTTCTCCATTCACCTCACTTTACCTTACCCTGCCCCCCAGCAGTGCATCAAGTCCTGACTCCTGTTGCTGCTTGCCAGCCCTCTAGTGGCAAGCCAGTTGTGCAGGTCAGAGATGGCATTCAAACCTTAATCTGTGACTGCTCTGAAACTGCTCTATAACAGCATGACAAGGTTCTTTGGGTAAATCTGATCTCTTTTATTAGACCAACTCAAATAGCTGGAAGAAATCCTTTTATAAGCTTTTGGGCACAAACACCCTTCATTGGGCTGAGGAAGCATCTGCAGTTGGTCTGTCCTTAGACCAACACAGCTGTAACCTACACCCCTGTAATAGCATAACATTTCACAGATTTAAAATGTTATAAAGGTAACCTGTAACAGCACCCTCAGATTGAATATTAGGAGGAACTCTCTCATTTGAGGGTGGTAAAGCTTTGAAACAGGCTACCCAGGTAGTGGAATCTTCATCCTCAAAGCTTTTTTTGAGACCAGTTTAGGCAGTTGGGTCAGGATGGTTTAGTCCGAGCCAATCCTACCTTGAGCAGGGGGATGAACTAGATGGCATCCTGGGGTCCCTTCCAACACTACTTTCCTGCGCTTGTATGACCCCCCTGGTTGTCTCTGTGGGGAAAGGGAGATACCAGTATAGGCTTTTTTTAAATTTGGGTTTTAAAAAAAGATGGGAAGTAACATCCCAAGAAACTTAACCTGTTTTGAAGTTGCAAAGTCAAGCTCTGAAAATTTAAGTAAGGTTAAGTACAAAAGGCAAGAGAATCAGCTACATAAGGGGCTGAATTATGATTGTTTTATTTTCCCGTAGGAGCAAGACAACATAATATCGATGCATTTCTAGAGTCAGCTAGCTAGAACTAACTACTTCAGTCAGAAAGCACGTAGCAAATGAGGCAGAAGACCAGATTAGATTTTGCACTGGCAATTCACATACCAAACTTCACCCCTGATCTTTGCACACCCAGCTTGAGAAACTGGGGGTCTAATTTCTACATGAGCTATGCATGCATCTTGGCAGCTTTGCCAGAAAAAAATATTATCAAATACTAAGTCCTCAGATGTTGGGTCCCTAACAGTAGTGGATGCTTGGTTTTCATCTGTGCCTCATCTTCATCTTTCCAGGAGTGTTGCAGATCAATTTAATAATATTTTAAAAACTTGAGACAATGGCTGAAACATGAGCCAATGAGGGAAGCTTCAGTGCTGGGTTTCCAGTATGCATACACAGTCTCCCCCCAGATACAGGATCTGTGGTACTAATCCAGTGGGCAAAGCAAGGGGACATGGTTACCTGAGATATTGTTGTCTTCACCAGGAAGTGCTGGACTTGAAGTTTTCAACATAGCTACCTTAATCTATTTTGTCTATTTGGAGTACAATGTGGCTGTCCTCCCTGCTCAGACAAAATGCTCCTGGTAGTTTTTACTTTGATAACATAATTCCCAGCAGTAGCACAAGTGAAGCTTGTCAAACTTACTGAAGTTACTAGCTGATGCCTACTAAGTTAATAGATGACCCCCCTTAGCCTCCCATCATTACCTTGCCTGTCTGTAATTCTCAACTTCTTTTTTTGTGCCAGCAGCTGAAGAGTAATGCATGGTCACTGAGACAGCTAGGATTTAGTCTTGCCCTTGTTAGACCCTACCCTGCCACTACCTTGGGGCATCACAGCAACATCAGTGCCATAGACCAGGGCTGTCTAGTGGGGGCTCATAGGCTGCATGTGGCCCCTAAAGGGTTAGTATGCAGCTTGTGAGTTCCTGCCTGGTTGCCCTGCTGTTGCTTTTGCCAGCAGGAACCAGATTGTCCAGGCTTGCCTACCCTGCTCCAGTTTTGACATCCTGCCCGGCTCCTGAGGAACAAAGCAGGTGGGGACCAGGGCACTCATGCTGTGCACACAGCAAGGGAGGGTGCTGTGTTGCTCACACTGCAGGCAAAAAAGGCATAAGCCAGGCTGCCAGCACTGCAGGTCAGTGCATAACTAGGAGGGGAGCCTACTAGGCTGCCTATGAGGAGAGCAATCCCCAATTTGTGGCCCCTAAGACTAGCCCAGGCAGCATATGGCCCCTGGCTGCCCAGCTGTTGGGCAGCCCTACCATACAGTATTGAAGCCATTTTCACCCCTCCACTAACCTGTGAAAACAAAACAGTGTTAGGGGCCCAACGTGGATTAAGAAATCATGTTATACTGAACCATGTGTTTGCTTTGGCCGTCTCAAATACTGCAGGAATAAAACAGCAAAAGGAAGAAGGGAGCAGAACCTGGAGGGTGACAACTGTAAAGAGTTCAGGAGAGACTTAAAACATCCTGTCCTAATCCCACCCCGTAACAAAATACATAGCCCTATGTCACGGCAGGGTCCTGTAGGAGGGCCGTGATCTCCTTAAGGCCCCCTCTCCGTGTCAAGTTGGCCCAAGGGCGCCCTCTATTTCTCGTGTGCCACGTCTTTGATGGTTTGAGTTGGCTGGGAGGCTGCCTTACGCCCTCTTGGACACGTAGACTCCTGGACCCCTCATGGGTCTTGTCCTGCACAAATGGGTGCTTTTGGGGCACCCTAGCCTTTTGGGCTATGCGTGGCTCCAACCACCCATGATACCACGCCCCAAGCCTCGCAGATGGAATTGACGTTGGTCTGTCTCTGTCTATATTCACGCCCGTCTCCCGGGCCTTCTCTGGTGTGCGGCCCCCCTCCTGGGGTTCTCCGAGTGCTGCCCCCTTTCCTGGGGCCTTCTCTAATAAGGCGCTCCCCTCTTCAGGGCTTGCTGTGCCCACCTTGGGCTTCTTAAAATGCTGCCCTCCTCCTGGGGGCTCTCTGCGCCCACACTTGGGCTTCTCAAAGGTGCGCTCCCCTCCCTGGGGCTCACCATGCCCATGCTAGGGCTTCTCAAAAGTGCGCGCCCCTCTCTGGGGCTTGCCACACCCACACCAGGCTTCTCAATAACGCCCCGTCTCTGTGGCTCGTCACGCCCGCACTGGGACTTCCTAGTAGTGCCCCCTCCTAGGGCTCGCTGTGCCCGCACTGGGCTTCTTAAACAGCTGTCCCCTTCCCAGGGCTCGTTGTGCCCAACTTGGGCTTCTCTAAGTTGTCCCCTTCCTGGGGCTCATCACGCCTGCACTGGGCTTCTCAATCGTGCCCCCCTCTCTGGGGCTCGTCACGCCCACACTGGGCTTCTCAAAACACCCCTCTCTGGGGCTTGCCACGCCCGTGCTGGGGTCCTCACACTTCATTGCAAGTCCCCAATGAGGCCTCCTCCAACCCCTTATAGCCTCACCCAAACCACTGGTGTAATAAACAACAAAATGCTACAGAAACTTGAGCCTCCTGGCTATAACATAATGTAAAGCCGCCTGGCTAAACCACGTTGCACAAATGCCCTAGAGCTGCCATCCATAACTCTGCTCAAGCAATACCTGCGGGTCTCGCTGTTTCTCGCATCCCTACTCCGGGAGCTCCTGCCTCTCTGGCTGCTGGTAGGAAACTGCCTATAAGGACCAGGCACTGCCTCCTACAGGCAGCTGACCACTGGCAGGTGTGGGTCATTTGCTCCCTCCAGTTGCCCTGGCAACCCACAGGTGGGCTCCTATTCCCTGCTAGGGCTCTTTCTCTGGCAGTTTCTGCCCTCTCTAGGAGCAGAGCACCTCAGTGCTCTGCGACACCCTAAATCAAAAGCAATGGGGCTTAAGCATGAGAAATTCTTAACTACTTGCCTGTCAGATCTGAGGCTTTTCCCAGATTAGCTGGTAGCTGAGCCATGGTTTGAGGCAAACTAGTAGAGTGAACTTGTGTCCAAGAAATGCTTGTCTACTCCATTTGCAACTGCAAAGGTAACAAGATTCAAGAAGACATGCATGTTGTGTCTGTACTGCTGTGTGAAGCCACTCAAGATCATTTCACTCAGTTTTATTCACAAGTACAATCTGACACTGCAATGTTAAATACACTGTTTATACACAAAATACAGAAGCTTTATAAACAAATACTGTTAAGAACCATTCTACAAAAAAGAAGTCACATATTGCTTCAAGCTTAGATGGCATTTCTTCAGCTTTTAAAGTGAATTCAGTGCTAGCAAAACAGAATGAGGCAACTTCCTCATCCTTCCCATCCCTTTCAAGGAGGGACCAATTGTAGGGTTGAGAATCAGGCTCTAATTATGGCTTTGTGGCTGAGTGCACTGCCCGTTCCAGAAACTAGACTGAAACAAGCAACTTGCTGTACACAGACCCTCTTAACTTTTGGTCACTTCTTTGCAAGCTAAAACCGAGTCCATTCCTGAAGGTCTTGTTTCAGTGCCAAATTTCACATCATCATACATTTTAATATTAAAAAGGCAGATGTACTCTTCCTAGAATGAAAAAATTAGTTTAAATGTGCATCTGCTACCTGGATAGAAGGACAGTCAAGCCTGTCCGTTGCAAGTTTGTTAAATTTGGCCCTAAAGCTAGGCAAGTGTCCCTGTAAGTATCAAATTACATGGTGCGAGGAAGATGTGAGAGCACTAGGACTGAGCACAAGCATGCTACTCTACTGTACAAGGACATTCTTTTACACAGTTTTTATTGTAACACTGCACACTGAACACACCGGCTTCAGAGCTTGGTGTAGTTGAAGAAAGTGCATTACACCAGCAGGACACAATCACTGCTTTACTATGTGGAGTGCTTTCGAGCATCTAGTGAAAGACACTGGAGTTTGTCAGGACTTAGCAAAAAGAACTAGGAAATAACTGACCACAAAAATAATCGGAACAAAACTCTTTTTTAAAACAAGAGGGAAATGCTTGAGGCTGCAGTAAGTTAGCATGGCATCTTTAATTCTTCAACTGCCAGGAGACAGTTGAAACTGGAAAAACTGAAAACCTCTTTTTACACTGTCTTGGTGCAAAAGCCATTCCACTTCACTGAACATGTATGTCAAATCTAGCTCACATTAGCCAAGTATTAATAGGAGTTTCTTGCTCTCTGAAAAGCAGCTAGCCTTTCATTAGGGCTCTCCTTCAATACCACATTCCTAAATTTAATATGGAAGCTGTTTAACTGCGAAAACCATTTTCAAGAAAGCATTTTCGTTACTCTCTGCATCACTTTGTACCAACAGCTGCAGGGTAACACTTGGGACTGCAAATTCAAGTGGTCAGCTTGCCTGTGCAGTTTCCTAAAATTAAGATGCTTTGCATCCACAACTGACTTGGCAGCAAGCATGGGGTCAGCTTTATACCCCTTGAAGTCATAGCTTTAAGTACTATGATAGATCCTTTCCACCCCCCACCCCCAAGAAGGTCATCTAAAGAAGTTGGGTTAGGTGAGGTGGCTTTCCCAATAGATGTTTTTTGCAGGAAAAAAAAAAAAAAAAGTTGCTTCTGTTCAGGCTGCATATATGCACACGCCCCAGGTAAGAACAGGGAAAATACAGCACTCAGGTGTGCAGGGATCTTTTAAGTTAGAGCTAAAAAATGACATTTGACAGTCATGCAATCTGACTTTGTAGCACTTCTGCCTTCCAGCAAGTTAAATGTTGGTAGAATAAGAACTACTGACCAGACTATCAGGGGACAAGTAAAAGACAAGCCTGAAGCAACTTTAATGCTGCGGCTTACTTAGGTTTCTCATGCCATCTAGGGCATATAAGCAAACCTTCTTCTTCCTCATACTTTGCTTGATTTGACACCTGCACTGAAAGCATAGAACAGTAGGCAGAATGGCTTTGACATTAAGACTTGCATCCTTCCAAAACAGAGATGCATCCAATATTTTGAGTTAAAAACTTAAACACCAAAAACAAAAAACAAAAAATAAACACATTGGGGAAAAAAACCCAAACACACACTCCCCACACATTTTTGTTCATCCAATATAGCTGCTACTAATCTCTGTTACTATTTTAAGGGATAAGATGCCCAGTGATCTGGAAGTTTACCTGAAACTTGGGGACTACTTAGAGCAAATATTTGAGAGAGGAAAAATAAAAATAAAAATATTATTTCTCCCATGAGGTTAAGAAGTAATCTCCAGTAGAATTGGATGCCCTCAGAAATGCAAGCGTCTTTCAGGAATTTCTAAAAAGAACTGCACAGAGGAGAGGTCGTCTTTCCAAGTTAGAAAGTCTCTAGTGCAAGGGTTGGAAAAGTCTTTTAGGAACAGTGCACCAAATTAAGCCAAGTTCAAATTCAGGCAGCTGGTTGCAACTCTGACACCCCAAGGTGGTGGGGTGGATTAAAGATAATAAAATAAAAAGGCTTTAGTAGACCAGATCTAGCCTACAGACTATAGGTTGCTGACCCCTGCTGTAGTTGGCAGTTTGAGGGCAGGTTAGAAGACAACATTTTACAAAGTTTTTCACTCTTAAATTTTGCAACCCAAGTGAAAAGGCCATCATTTAAATTCCATGAGATGGAATGATTTAGTAAGTTAGTTTTATTACTCTGTATATGAAAAAAATAAAATTATAAAATTTAAAAACCAAGGCAATAGGAAAGCTGTGCTTGCTCCATCAGCCTTGGACTCTTTCAGTCATCCCCTTATGAAAGGGGAACCTTGATATTACCTTTCTGCACACCGAGTCTCAGATAAATCACTGCCTTCAGTTTTTGGAATCCAATGTCTGCCTTCCATTTTCCAAGGCTTGTACAGTGAAGCCAAACAGAAACTGGTAGATGCATTAGTTTTAAAAATCTGCTATACCAACACACCTCAGGACAAACTTCCCACCTCAAAACTAGCTTAAGACGGTCTTTAAAAATCCTGAAGTGTTAAGGTCAAACCATGGTAAAACATGTTCAGGGTTCAGTAATGTGTTCTGTATAAAAGAATGCACCTTGAAACACACACCACACTTCAAAGAGGTCTCAAAAAAGCTCACAACTATTATAAGCATCTTTTTTAAAGCTCACACTTAGTATTCAAAAGGTAAAAATTCCATTTACAGCAACCTGATAAAAGGTACATTGAGGATCTAACATCAAACAAGTGCTGGCTGTCCTACGGAATTAAAAAAGAACCCATGAAATAAAAATATCTAGAGATTTTGGTAGTCTCTGGGTTTCCCAGGGATGTTTTTTTCCCCCCCTTGGTAAGGAGTTATGCCTGTACCTCGGGGGAAGATTGGACCCCATAAATAAGTTAATTTGCAAGTGTTCATCAAAATTACAAATCTAAACCTTCTATCAAAGTATTAACTACACTAAACCAGGTGGAATTGAGTCCATTTTTTCTTGGAGCATTGACAGATTCACAGATGCAAGTGTTAAAAATAGGACTTCACTATTCAGAAACCAGCTTGCTCATTAGAGTGCACACTTTTAAAAATGTAATCTGAAACTGGTATTCAAGTGATTAGACCCAAACATAGATAGATGTGTCCCCTAGCTTAATACAGTGGTCCCTGGTCAATACTGGTAGAGTGAGTAACTGTCTACTGGCCGACAGCCATTAAATAGTGATTGTCTACAATCGACCATTTGGTGTTCGTTGTGAAAACAGCAATTTAATCCTGTGACTAATTCTTGCTGTGCAATAAGTAATCACAGGATAATACTGATGTAATCCACGACATTGTAAAACAATGAAAAATAGGAGCATACCAGTAAGATTCACTATTAAAATAATTTGAGAGAGTATCACATTAACATTTTTGAAAGCCTGAAAAAAATAGACGGGCAACTTCTGGCAGCTGTCTGCAGAGACAAACACAGATCTCCTATCATTAGTGAAGCTTACTAGAGCCACACTGGCTTTCTGGTTAGCCGCCTGAATGGAAGTGATAAAGTACTATTTTAAATAATGCAAAGGCACCTACATCACACCCACATACACAACTTAAGAGAATTATGAACGTTTGTATTAAGGGGTAGCTGCATGTTTGTGACCTACATTTAGTGGCTGTAAACATTTGCTTAGATATTTAATGTTTTGAAATTGTTTTCTTAACTTGAAATGCCTCTTCAAAAGATTTTTAAAAGGTGGAATGTTTAAAAAACCATCTTCAAATGTTATGGCTCCAACTATACACCCTACTGTGAGGTAGGTGACAGAGTACAAACATTGTCACAAACTGCTGGAAACCCTTATAAAAACCTTGCATAAATAGTTTGGTTCTTTGCACCAATATCCTGATTTAATTTTTTCTTCTTTTAAAATGTCCCAGGATGTTTTTTGATTCACCGAGCTCTTGCCGAGTAGCATCTCATGTACTCTGTCATCCAAGGATTATCTGGTGGGGATGATTTTGTTCTCCAGGCTTTCTCCGCATCTGCAGAGCGCACTCGCCTCTGAGACAGCTTCCGCTTCTCCACTTGCCTTCTGTTCTTTGCTCGTAGTGCAGACTCATGAATCTATCAAAAACAGAGCGAGTCAGTCTTATTAAAAGAAAAAAAAAAAAATTAAAGGGAGTTTAATTTCAAAGAAAAAAAAAACAAAACTAAAAAGGTCTACCTTCACCTTTCCCTCCCAAAGCCAAGAAGGGGAACACCACCATTCCCTAGTAAACTATTTGCAAAGGATTCTAGAGGAATTAATGTACAGAACATCTTGATAGAAATTACCATTAAAAACAACAGGAGACAAACATCCTGTTGTCTGATTAAACCAAATTGTTCCCCCACCCTCTTGTTTTCCGTCTCCTTCAAGATATCACTGAAGGACAAAAGATGTCTTGACCATGCTGCATTTACATAAAATTATGTTAAAGTAAGTGAAATTGAGTGTAAAAAGTTTCACAAGTTCATAATGGCTGTTTCTTAAAAATGAAGTTATATAGTACAATACACATATCTGACTTAAGTTCTCTCTTGGAATGTCTCTAATTTAAAATAAAGGAAAGATTCATTTGAACACTAAATAGGAAACCCAGAGACCACCAGAAGAGATTTCCATGGATTTTAAGGTACACAATTAGTAGCTTCCCCCCATCCCCCACCTGAATTAAGGGCAGATTCACCAACACCAGCCAGCCTTTAGAACCCAAAATATATTAATTCTTAGTTTGTAACCCGCATCTTGGCTTGGTGGGCAATACTAACTTTGCAAGTAGTATATAGGAAAATAGAAGCCTTGTTCTCAATTCACAACAATGCTTAAAAAGCTAATTTCACAGTTGTCCCTCAGCTCCAGGCAGCACTGCTGTAGAGAATCTCTCAACCAACAAGCAATCAGGACTCATGGGAGAGCTGATATCTTTTATTAGACCAACTAGATTTTTTTGTTGTTGTTGTTACAAAAAGTCTTCAATTGCAACCTTTTGGGCACAAACACCCTTCATCAGGCATTGGAGAAAAGATTGTAAAGAGTTCTCCTGGGTAGAAATGAAAGTTCATATTCCATAGAAGAGTTGAAGGTGGGATAAAATCTACTTGGAACAGTTCATTGTATATGCAGATTAGGCTCAGAGAAAAAAAAAAAGTTGGAATAGTCTGGTTGCCTCAAAGTTGTTTGGTGGCAAGCAGGATGTAGTCATATTTTCTTCTGGTTATGATATTTCATATTTCACAGGGGAGTAAATAGATGCAATGCTCTTCTGGGCAGGCATTTCTTGTCTAGTAAGGTGTCTCGGAGCTCTGTGATGATGCAAATTACTTCAAACAAGAGCAGGATTTCATGTTTCAGGTGGTCAAAGTTGCTTCCTCTTTGTAAAATTATGAAGATTTCATCTTTTACAATCTTTTCTCTGATACCTGATGAAGGGTGTGCGCGCCTGAAAGCTTGCAATTAAAGACTTTTTTTTTTTGCAAAAATCTAGTTGATCTAATAAAAAGATACCACCTCTACCATGAGTCCCGATTGCTTTTTCCTCTAGACCAATATGGCTACAACCTGGATACCTTTCAACCAACAAGACACTTTCAAGAATGCTGTGACTACTGATTAGTGCAAGAAGGAACAGTTAGACCAAGCAATCTACTAGGCATGTGCGAAGCTTTGGTTGCCAATTCTATTTGGAGAAGATTTGGCCTAATTCGGAGGCTGAGTCACCAGATCAGAATCCAATTGGGAGGCAAAAAACCCCCACTCTGAATTGACTCAGAAAACGATTAGGAGATTCGGCAATTCAGAAGGCAGTCTGGCAGGGAAACAAAAATTGGGAAGAGGGAGGGGGAGCAGGGACTGACATCTGTAGCTAGCCAGTGACTGTGATCTTTCCCCGAATCCCCTTCCAATCACAGTGCTCTGGGGGAAAGATGCAAAAAACAGCACATAAGCCTCTGTCTGCAGCCTTTCTGTCCCTTTTGTGAGCCTTTTTTACCTGAGCAAAAGAGGGGTGGGTGGCTGGCCCAGAAACAGGTGGGTGGGCAGAGATCTAACTGGCACCAGGAAGGCCCCCTGTTACAGGCTACCATCCCTGCTGTTTTCATCCCACTGTGCAATACACACAAAGTCACACATGTCACGAGTTTTGCTTTGAACAGTTTGAGGTGCGGTTTCCCAGAAACCCTTGCATCCATCTCCTTAACACTTGGCAGGCTTCATACCCTCAGAAGGGGCTACCATCCCTGCTGTTTTCATCCAAATCTGCCAAAAAATGATGAAGTTATAGCTATTTCTGTGATTCCCCATTATAGTCCACGACTGAATCTCTCCAAATCAGCACTGACTCTTTCAAAGCCAATTCAGCCGAATCAATTCAGGACAGCGATCTGAATTGAATCACTGTCCTCCAAATCAGCTGAATCCAAATCAAATACTTCCCTATTTGCACAGGCCTACAATCTACCAATGATAAACCCTTGACTCAGTGCTATGAAGGCAGATAGATCATTGTGATAGTGAATTTACATGCAACTGTTCTGTCTATCCAGAAAAGTTAATAACTGGTTGACTTGAGTATTAAACAGCTCCACTGGAGACCCTGGAACTGAATTGACATGGTTCATATAGTAGAACCTGGATACTTCACAGGGTTAGGTTCCTCCTCCCCCCACATGCAGGAGTATGCAGAGCTGCAGCAAACTGCTATGTAGGCCTGCCGAGATGCTCAGACTGGTTGCCATGACTCATTTTAGAAAGCACACTTCTCCAATCAGCTGCACAGGACTGCCAAGCCCATTCCAACCGAGTGGAAGAGCAAAGTACAAAGCACAGCAAACAGCTGGGCAGCTCATGTACAATTTGGTTTGAACTGCTCATAGACAATCTGGATTCTACTGGGTCTGCTATAATTATGTAAATTATGATCCGATTCCATCACATATATAGTCCACGTACAAGATTATTTATGCAACGTTGTGTTCTTCCATTATAGGAACAAAAATAAAACACTAGAACTATAAGTTGTAAGGGTCCACTTTTAATTAGTTTTGCCATTGCTTAAAATTTTATATATTCTAATATTATAAAAGCCTACGTCTGTCTGTCTGTAACGCTTTATTCGTGCTCCAGTTGTCTGACAAACAGCCAGAGTGCGAACAAGTGTTCAAACAGGAGCTGGCAGCGTGCTGGAACACCGCCGTAATGGTGGGACATAGGGGACGAGAGGGGAAAGGAGGCCTCGCCCCCCCCCACGCCCTTATTCCTTGCAGGTGACGGCGGCAGCAGTGCAGGAGGGAGTGGGAAGGCCACCAGCTCTGGGCTTGGCCTGTCCCGCCCCTCCCCTCCCCTGTTGTCACCGCCTGCAGGGCCCGATGCGGGACAACGTGGTGGCAGTGGGAGGAATAGCAGGCATGCTGTGCCACTCCACATTCTACAGGACAGACTGGAAAAAAAGTTATATATATGCCACAGAAATCACTTTTTATATTAAAACTACGATCACTAGGACTTGTCAGTGATGAAATTATTATTGCGTTGCCAGAGTGGTCCCACAGAAGTATATGCTTGCCCATATTTCTAGTAGCACAGCATTACTATCAAACTTCCCCTCTCACATATGCATTACATCTATCTGGAATATGTATTCCAGAGCAAAATATTATACCCCAGGAGATGAATTCAGTGCAACTGTTGGCTATGTGCAAGGCAACATGACAGCCCATTTACTCGCTCCACACCCCCATCCTCAAGTGAGCCCTGTACACACCACAGTTACAGTTGCACAAACAGCTATATAATTTCAGAGGCTTTAAAAAGGTGTCATTTTGCTCTAGAATCACACCTTTGTTTTAAAGACCTTTCTTTTGGGCACCGTAAGGGCAAATTCTCAGAAACGGCTTGAAACATTGGGACTGGAAGAGTCAGAGCCAGAGTCCCATTCCCAGAAGGTGGCAGTACTCTTATTCATCTTAAGATCAGCATGTCAACCAATTTGTTGTTTCCCTGTTGAGTGTCACAATAAAGCTTTGGTCAGTGACTTAAACTCATTCACCACAGCTGGAAGTGGCAATACTGGGGCAGATTACTTCATTCAAAAGATTGCTGGGATAAGAAAATGAGGAGTTTAAAAA
>NW_005841870.1:32894-64368 GCF_000455745.1 Alligator sinensis
TGACTGGTGCAGACAGCATTACATTTTGGAGTGAAAGAGGTCTTGCCTTCACAACAAGATGTTCAGCGGCTTTCTGTCCCCTCCAAGAGAGAGTCAAAAAGCCACAACTCTTATACTACACACATCAAGATCTCTATCATTCTTGCTCCTCTACTCATCAGGGGTTGTGGTAATGACAACAACAGTTTAAACCTGATAAAGACAGAGATAGAGAAAAATAAATAAATACACAACCATTGCAAGGGGTACTCTACTGATTATATAGTGTCAGACCCAGGAGGACACAGTCACTTTGGGCGTTTATACAAGTGCTCTGGGAGGGGGAGGCTTTAATTAGAGCGGCTCCAAGAACCATTCTAATTGAAGTGTCCAGAGCATCTCGTGTATCAGTGTCCTCATGCTGAAAAAGGTGACAGCAGGGGTGTTTTAACTAAAGCTCGAACGAACTTTAGTTGAAGTGCCCCCACTGCCATGTTTCCAGCGTGGGGATGCTGATAAATGAAATGCCGGAGTACAGTAATTGCTATACTCCAGCAGACTATTAAAATAGAGTTTGCTCCAAATGCTGTAATTACAGCGTGAAGCAGCCTCGCTGCTCATGTATAGGCACCCTTAACATCCAGTGCCACAGGACATCAGGCACTGATATACTCCAGCTACATTTAGAGGAGAGAGAGCCAGCTGCTAAGGGCTTAGACTGTGCCTACCAAAAACCCTTATTAAGCTCAAGAGAAGTTGGGAGCAACAAATCAAGGGCCAGGCCCAAAGAATGAGGTCAGTGTAAATTATTATGCAAAATATATACTACAATAGGTACAAGTTTTGCCAGTTTGCACAGTGATGCTCATCCTTCACTGGCCCGTGAGTTAGGCCACATCAGAATGTTTCTTCCCCCATCCACCCCAGTTTTAAACTTTATAAATGTGAATGGCTACAAACAGCATGCCTTGCGATCTACTGATTTAAGTGGAATGAGCTACCATTATTAAGAAACAACTTTTTAGTCTACTGCAAAATTTAAAAAATTAAAATTAAAAAAAAAAAAAATCATTTTCATGTCATTCTAGTCCAAGGGCATTATTCCAATGGACTCAATCCTCAGTAGTTCAACCACTGAGATCATTGCTACAGTTCATCTACCTGTCTGCCTGCTCTGAGACATTTGTTGTTAATGGCCTGCCACCTTTTTCTGCTTCACTTTTGCTTTCATGGAGACCAAAAGGAGGAGCACATTTATCTCAGCCAGTGTTTCCTGAAGCATTTGAAACTGCCAGAAACAAAAACTAGGCATTAAAATCAAAGCTCGAAAGTATTGTTTGTTTTCAAATATGGCATTTTTAAATTAAATTAGCAATCTAAATCACATGCCTAAACCCAGTGATCTGTCACTATTCATGTATGACTATTCTTAAATCCACCCAACAGAAAGCTACGGAAGTAATCTATACATTTGAAAGTTATGACAATACCAAATTAGAGTTCATTTTGATTTTAAGGGAATAGGAAATTTAATTCATAAGCAGCTTCTCCCCTCCCCCACAGCACCAATGTAACATGTCCATGTGAACAAATCCAGAGGTTTTAACTCTGATGATATAGGTTACAGATCACACCCTTTACAAGCCATGGGGCAGAACAGCCCAGGTCCAGTCTGATGTGGGCCACGTGGCTTCAGCAGCATAGCAGCAGTGGGATGCTTTCCCTGCACCTATGCCAGGGCCAGGCAGCTGAGCACACATTGCCACCACTTGTCCCAGCCCCCCTGCTCCCTGGATGGGGCACAGAAGCAGCTTCCAGCCAGCAGGGAGCTGTGCCGGAGCTTGGTAGCTGCATCCGCACTGCAGCCTTTAGGAGGGTAGGTCTGCGTGTGAGGTGGGAGTGCAGGGACAAGCTGTGGTTGTATGTGCACAGCCGGAATTTACCCAGCCCACCTCCTTGCTGCTCACCTCTGGCACAGGCAAAACCCTCCAGCTTTGTGGGCCAGATCCAGTGGCTCTGCAGACTGGATTCAGCCTGCAGACCTGATGTTGCCAACCCTTGGTTTAATTAAAAGCATTTTGTAAAACAGTATTTTTGAGATAAATAAACAGTACAACCACTACAGCTAAGGTCAGAGTATTCTAGTCATAGCTCCCACTGAAGTGGTGCTGGTGAATTTATATTTAATATCCCAGGGAAAAATCAAAAGGCAAAGACCAGGTAGGTTGCATTTCTTGTCCAAGATTTCCTGGGATATAAAAGTTTAATTCTATTGTTCTCAAAGGGAAGAGTCACTCAGACCACTACACAGACTTAGCTGTTCAAGTAGGAACTTTTATCCAAAAGCCACACACTTGTATACACCAGGATAACAGGTGTTTAAAAGGCTTCCAATCCTTAGAAAAGGAGCATCCCTAGGATCAAGTCAAGATTTAAGAGTGACTGGCAATTCTGGAGGCCTCATTTTAGTGTCAAGCCAGGCATAGCCAAAAAGCCTACTTTTCAGAGGACATTTGCTTAGCAACACCCAGTGATCAAGACTCTGGGATGTCATAGAATCATAGAAAAAGTGAGGGTTGGAAGGCACCTCAGGAGGTCATCTAGTCCAACCCCTGCTCCAAGCAGGACCATCCTAGCCAGATCATCCCAGCCAGAGCTTTGTCTGGAGTTCTGAAGACCCCCAAGGATGGAGCTTCTACCACCTCTCTGGGTAACCTGTTCCAGTGTTATACTACCCTCCTCCTGAGAAAATTCTTCCTAATATCCAACCTAAACATCCCTTGCTGCAACTTGAGACCATTGCTCCTTGTTCTGTCATTTGCCAACACTGAGAACAGTCCAGCTCCATCCTCTTTCAAGCCCTGCTTCAGGTAGTTGAAGGCTGCTATAAAGTCCCCTCTCAGTCTCCTCTTCCTAGACTAAATACGCCTAATTCCCCAAGTCTTCCCTCTTAAATCATGTCCCTCAGCCCCCTCACCATTTTTGTCACCCTCCACTGGGACTCTCCAATTTGTCCACATCCTTTCTGCAGTACTGTGTTTGGTTTTGGGCCCCCCACTACAAATGTGACCTCACCAGTACTGAATAGAGGGGAATAACAATTTCCCTGGACCTACTGGCAACATACCTACCAATGCAAACCAGTATACCATTAGCCTTCTTGGCAGCAAGGGCACACTACTGGCTCATATTCAGCTTGTTGCAGAGCTGCTGCCCAGCAGTCAGCCCCCAGCCTGTGCTAGTGCATGAGATTGTTCAGTCCCAAGTGCAGGACTTTGCACTTGTCCTTGTTGAACCTCATGAGATTTCTTTTGGCCCAATCCTCTAATTTGTCTAGGTCACTCCGAATCCTAGCCCTACCCTCCAGCATATCTACTACTCCCTTCCAGCATGGTGTCATCTGTAAACTTCCTGAGGGTGCGCACTATGCCATCTTCCAGGTCACTGAAGACATTGAACAAAACCAGCCCCAGGACTAACCCCTGGGGCACTCCACTCGATTCTGGCTGCCAACTAGACATCGAGCCATTGATTACTCCTCTCTGAGCCCAATCCTCCAGTCAGTTCTCTCCACCTTGTACTGCATTAATCCAGCCCATACTCCCTTAGCTTGCCTGCAAGAATGTTGTGGGAGACCATATCAAAAGCCTTGCTTAAAAAAATAAATAAATAAATTTAAAAAAAAAAAAAAAAAAATCAAGATATACCACATCCATTGATCTCCCCACATCCAGAGCCAGTCATCTCATCATAGAAGTCAATCAGGTTGGCCAGGCATGACTTGCCCTTGGTGAATCCATGCTGACTGTTCCTAATCTCCTTCTTCTCCTCCAAGTGCTTAGAAATGGATTCCTTGAGGATCTGCTCCATGATTTTTCCAGGGACTGAGGTGAAGCTGAATGGTCTATAATTTCCTAGATCCTCCTTTTCCCCCTTTCTTAAATGTGCGCACTGTGTTTGCCCTTTTACAATTATCCAGGACCTCTCCCGATTGCCATGAGTTTTCAAAAAGATGATGGCCAGTGGCTCTGCAGTCACAGCAGCCAACTCTCTCAGCACCCTTGGGTGCATCTTATCTGGCCCCATGGACTTGTATATGTCCAGCTTTTCTAAGTAGCCCCTAACCTGTTCTTTTGCCACTGTTGGCTGCTCACCTCCTCCCCAAGCTGTGCTGCCCGGTGCAGTAATCTGGGAGCCAACCTTGCCTGTGAAGACCAAGGCAAAAGAGGCATTGAGTACTTCAGCCTTTTCCACATTCTGGTCACAAGGTTCCCTCCCCTATTCAGTAAGAGACCCACACTTTCCCTGATCTTCTTCTTGCTGCCAACATACTCGTAGAAACCCTTCTTACCCTTCACATACATCCCTTACTGGCTACAGCTCCAATTGCACTTGGACCTTCCTGACTTCAACCCTGCATGCCCGAGCAACACTCTTCCCTAGTTATTTGTCCACGTTTCCCCTTCTTATAAACTTCCTTTTTGCGATTTAGTTTACTAAAGAGTTCCCTGCTAAACCAAGCTGGTCTTCTGCCATACTTGCTAGTCTTCCTGCACTAGGCATCAAAAACCCATATTCCTGGTATCCCTTTTACCAGAGATCCCCAAGGACTGACACAGCCCCTTGTCCAATTTGGTATCAAGTGAACTTTTAATAGTAACCCCTAGGTTTATTACAAGTATTTCTTCCTTGCAATACAACCTGGCAAGCAGTTCCTTTGGGCATTACAGCAGCAACCTTCGGTGGTACCGGCCTCAGATCCCCTGCTGGGTGTGCGGGATGCAAGTTTCAAACAAGAAGTCCAAGGTTGCTCCCATCTCCCCAGGGTGGCAACACAGAACACGCGTGTTCCTTTGTTTGTCCGTCGCTTTCGTAACTTCTCTCATCCCAAATTGTCCAACCCCTGGTACGGTGCAAGCCACATTCCTTATAGGGAAACTGCTGTCCCTTGCTCGCCCAGTGCCCAGTCACAGCACTCACATCTCCCAGTGCCACAGGAGGCGCTCTGTTCAATTTTGTTGCTTAGTTCTGGAAAGGCCTGTACTATAGCTAAAAGCCTTAGCATAACTCAGTTTGCCCGCTACACCATTGACCTCAGAGAATTCAAAATGTTTCTAATTTAATGCCTCCCCCACCAGTCCCCAAGTCGTCCCTTCTCATTAATAAAGCAGGACAGCACTATGCTAGGGAAGCTTTCAAGATAGTAAGGCCCCAAAAAAGAGCCCCAGATGCAAGTTAAAGAAGTTTTCAACACTGTTACCAATAATAAGGAATTCCTAATACAGGACTGTTCAACTTAAGTACAGCTGGGAGATGCCACATGGATGGTCCACAGCCCCCCTTCCTCAAGACCCTCCTCCATTACATGACAGCGAGAGAGACTGTAGCAGGCACCCACAGACCACCAGTTGGGCAGACCCATCCTAATTGATTACATGCATGTAGGTGTCACTGCTTTCCCCTGCCTATGCAGGATTAAAAAAAAAAAACCACAACTGTAAGGGCATTTGAGAGTTTACTGACTTCACGTACAGAGGCAGATGCGCAGACATTGTGAGTTTTCTGGCTTCCTGTATCCGTCTGCTTTTCTCCCCAACCATATAAAGCAAACGGATGTTTATTCTCCTTTGGCGCTTCTGTCCTTTGAGGACTTTTAGTTGATTTTCGATCATCACGACTGGACAAGGCACTTCGACTTGGACGCTGGCCTGCACGGCTGGTCGATTTATCAGTTTCTTTCACAGCAGTCTGTTCTGCAGCTTTTTCTTGATTTTCTCCCTCCGTTTCTTTTTCTAAAGGAGAAAGTTAAAAATAAGTTTGGTTTTAAAGCTTTTAAAAGCCAAAACGGCATGCCCCTACATGCAGATACTAGCTATCTAGGGAGAGACAAAGAGAGAGATTTAAGAGCTCTTCTTAAAACAATGTATTAAACAAAATTAGAACAGCTGCCAGCTTCAAGGCACCAGATACAAGCCTGTATGTCCCCAAGAGAGATGCTTTTATGTAGCCTGGGGTAATCTACAGCGGGATCTGTGACAACCCGGATCGCGCCAGGATGAGGTAGAGAGACATGCAGCTGACCTAAGCAGCAGGTGCTATCATAGGGCTGGACCTCTAGACAGCAAGGGAGCAGAGAGATGGCTGTTTGCTAAATGCAAATAAGTTTAGCTGCAAACCAGGGCATCAATGGAGTTGATACTTGCTCCTCATAACTAGTACTTCAGATTGAAGTTACTTACCCTAGTTCAAGGATTTGCAGCTTAAAAATGTACACTATACTATTTACACTCCCTCTCATCTCTATACTCTCATTTATACACAAATGTGTTCCCTTTATCAGCGATCTTCCCGTACTCCAAATAGGATTGCCTACATTGAGGATCCAGTGAATGTGCACTCATGATTAAAAATAAATAAATAAAAAAAGCGAGACCAGAGCTACCCAACAGCACTTATCTGACCTCATGGTACTTAGCCTCTCCCCTCCTTCCACTCCATCAGCCTGCATTTATTCTCTTGCAATCCCCACCATGCAGCCAACAAAAGTGGGCTCCCATATGGCATTCAGTCTTTGCCAGCCTGTCACTACAGCTAGGGACAGATTTGAATAAAGCACATGAAATATGCCCCCTTATACTGTAGGGATACTAAGCAGGCAGTTTGGACTCCCTTATCCAAAAGCTCCTGATGCTTTCTAAGGAAGAGGGGGGGGGGCAGCTTAAATGCAGATTTGGTCAGCATGTTGCCACACCACAAGTTGTGGGAGGTGGTGCTAAGCACCACACTTAGCCCAATGGGTCCAGCACCTGCAATACTGCCCTCTGAACATTTTTTTGAGTTTTGAAGTAAAAGTCAGCAGGATTGCATGCATTTTCTGGACATGGAAAGTAAAGGCCAATTTGCCAGTTACTGTCCAGTACTGTAAAGCCACAATAGTGTTCAGTAAAGGGAAAAAACAAAAACAAAAACACCCAAAACACACCATCTGGGCTCCTAAAAAGTAAAGCTTTGCATTACTAGCTGGTCTATTGGCTTGGCAGGAAAGTTAGGACCATTGTTTGCTTTTAGGTTCCCGGGTCCATTCCAAACCCAGACTACAACCTCCCTAGCTACAATCGTTATGCCAACCTCTACTTGGTTTAAGCCACCCTTTGTGACCCAGCCCCTGCTGTGAGCTGCAAGCTGTGGGAGGCATGGGTGGCATGGAGCAGTTCTGCGCTCCCCATGGGAGACTGGACTTGTGCGGGCTAGAGATTGCCAACCCCACCCCCTGCACTGGAGAGTAATGGAAGTCTTGCACTATTTTTATGGACAGCTCCACTCCAGTGCTGTAAACCCTGTTCCCCTCCACCCTCCCACACCTGTTTCTTTGCTCCACTTCCACTTGGCCCAACTGAAAATCCTCCCAACTCACAGTTCTGCCCCCAGGAACAACTCTGCACTGGGCAGTCATGAGCCCCAGCACTCTACTTGCCCTGCATTACTAGGATTTCACCCAGCTGATTCAGCATGGTTAAGAAACAGTGCTCTTAATAGGCCTGTTAAAGACTTGTTTATGCAACAAAAATACCCTCATGTCTCAAGTGCCCCATTTAGAAACGTTTTCCTCAGAGTGAAATGCCACAATTTTAAGAGCACAGACTTTAGGGCAACCTTTTCTGCCCTAACTTGAAAACCCTTGAGAAAATTCACTTCTCATCATCACTTACAGCAAAATTCAAAATGATTGGCATGGTAAAAGTTAGTTGCAGAAGGACGCTGTGGGCATAAGAAGAGATGTCTCAGTTTTGAAATCATTCCATAATATCTGACTAGTTGTACTGTTAAAAAGAACCATCTAATGAAAACAGTTACCACAGCAAGACCCAAAGCTGCTACATACAACCCAGCTGGCCTAGCATCTGGGCACAAAAGCAAATGCAAAGACCTCTTTGCCCCTTAACTTCTCATTTTAAGCACTACTGCCATTATGTGGGCAGCAGCACCCCCCTTCCATCACCCCAACCTACCTTTGACATATGGAGAAAGACATGTCAACTGCTTCCCTAAACTCAAGAGGGTGCATCCCTCGCGTCATATATTTGCTGTACTTTGCTAGAGCCTTAAAAAGGGGAGATCATGCAACTTCTACATCCTCTTATTCCAGATGCCTTCACAACACAGAAGCCCTACACTCAATCACAAAAAGTGAAAGCCAGCCAAATTCAGAGGTCTTTGGCCATACATGGTTAGTGCCCAAGCTGAGCCAAACTGACTGTAAAGAACACCCATCATTTGAAGCTCTTGCTGATACATTTGCAGAGCAGGTTTTCAGTTTCACCAAAGAGCAAGATGACCCTGCTAGAGTCTGAGTACTCAGGTGGTATGGGAGAAAGCAGTCATTTCAGAGGAAAAAGGAGTCACAGAATATTTATTTTGAGGCTCAGGTGGCTCTGGCTATAGCCCAGTGATGCCCAGTAAAAGGGGACTCTTGCAATACCAACAGATTGAATAAGGATGATTAATGGGACACAGTCTTCATTCATGTAAAACTGGGGAGGAAGGAGTGGAGTGGGGAATTAGTTTAGATCAAGAATTATTTAGCTGACACGACTTGGAGGAATCAGCAGAAGTGGGGAAAGTGGCAATCTATATTCCTGCCTCTGGAGCTTAAAAAGGTCTCATCTACACAGTGATGAGCAGGGATCCAGGTTTTCCATTTGTGGAAAACATGATTTTTTTTTTCTTTTAAAGGAGAAAAATGCAAGAAACTCTAGGTTTCCCCTTGCAGGCTGGGAGAGTTCCAGTCTGCAAAGGGCTGCTTGGGGCTGGTAGCAGAAGGAAGGCAAATCACAG
The DNA here is from genome assembly GCF_000455745.1 of Alligator sinensis. Taxonomy (NCBI): domain Eukaryota; kingdom Metazoa; phylum Chordata; order Crocodylia; family Alligatoridae; genus Alligator; species Alligator sinensis. The sequence continues at coordinate 41,709 of NW_005841870.1, forward strand.
GTAGGGGCACGTATGTGGCAGCCAGGCAGCATGGTTGAGAACAGCTCCCACAGCTGCCTGCAGGTAACTCTGGGCTGGGTTGGGGTCGGGGTGGGGGGGGCTGCAGCATATTGAGGCAGTGATGGCAGCTCACTCCAAGCCCCCATGGTGAGGGAGGGAGTGGGGCAGGATTGGCAGCTGGGACCTCTGCCCAGCCAGGGTGGTATACATGGCTGCAGGGCCCAGCCAGGGAGTGGGACAGAGCCATGGGCAACCCATGAGGGAGGTGGGGGTGCAACTCCCTGCTGCTGCATGCATTCCCAGGAAGGAGATTGGGCACCATAGGCACTAGGTCAGAAGGGAGTGGGGGGACCTGGCATCAGAGGATGAAGTGGGGCAGCAAGACTTTTCTGCTGTCACCACCACCACTGGGACCCCTGGCATATCAGGGTTGCTCAGCACTACAGAGTACCAAGGGGAAGAAACACCAGACACCACTGGAACTGTATCCTGGTGAGTGAAGGGAGCAGGAAGAGCTCCGATTTTCCATATTAAAGAAAATAAATTTAAAAAATTAAAAAAAAAAAACCCCCATAGAATCAAAATGCCAAAACACTTAGGTATTTAGAATGCATTTCATTATAAATGATTGGAGGCACTGGTAGGCTTCCAAAATGACTTCAAAATTGTAAATATATCAATAAAATTATAGGTTCAACTGACTATTTATAAGCAGGAAATGCATATATCCTCCCAAATCCTCCAATTAAAAAAAAAAAAACCAACCCAAAAATCCATGTTTTCCTGCAATTAAAATTAAATACATATACAGTACATAGAAAACAAGGATCCCTGGTGATGAAGCAGCTTTGGTTCATTCACTTGAAAAGCTGCCATTTCACTGTAGCAAAGGTACCCTTCCCACTTTATGATGCCATTTTTCTATTTACCCACTGCATCCGTGCAGCTTTGCTCGCTCTCACTGCTCAGCAGTCTGGGCAGGCATCCGATGACCCATTGTTCTACTCTTGAATTTCCATGCTGTGTGTTCTGGGATACAACCCAAGAACTACAGGTATTCTGGGACTTATGTCACTCAGGTGACAAACCCTCCCAATTCCTCTTGGCATCAATTTGAAACTGCACTGCACTGAGTGACCTGGGACTAAGTGCTGCGATCACGACCATCAGCAGTACAAGCAGGATGACGCCCCTGGATGCTGAGTTGTGCTGTGATTTCACAGGGCTGTCAACACTGCAGAAATACCCGTTCTTGTAGGGGCAAGAGGATGAAACCAAGAAGTTTCTTTTGCAGAATGTATACCCAGGACTCTTTCATTTAAGAAAACTGATGCTGCTGAACACTGACTGGGAGCAGCACCATACCTAGGCTCCCGGCAGCCCTGGGTGAACTTTTAGTAAATCGGGCCCCCCTTTGCCAGAGATCACAATAGTAATAATAAAAATCGGACAATGGGGGGAAAAAAATACCATTTTTCAGGCTCCCTTTCTGTGCAGGCCCCAGGCAGCTGCCCAGTTTGCCTATGCCCATGTCCGGCCCCAGCTGGGAGAAGGCAGCACTGAGATGACCAGTTCTGGTGGCAGAACTTCAAGGAAACAAAAGGTCACTTTCCTACCAATTTGCACAGGAATTAGGCAGCAGCTACTGCAGCAGCTCTGTTGTAACACAGGAGATTCCCATGGCACAGAAAAGGTATTTCCAAACACTTGACCAGTCTAGTGTAGCTAGGTCACCTGTCAGTTTTATTTTCATAGAGGTTTGAGATACTGAATGAGGAATGTGCTGCAGCTCATACAGGGTTTTCTCCCCTCACATCAGTCTGCTGTGCTAAACAGTGTTTTTAGCCTCCCCGCATCCCAAGCATCCCCTCCCAGTAGAGAGCCTGCAAACTCCTCTCTTCCATTACAGGTCCCAAAGGAAAGTCAGAAATGCTCATTACACGTACAAATCAGTCTCCATGCCAACAATTTGATTTTTTCCCCCGCAGTGCTATTACACCACTCCTAGCTTCTCCCTCTCTGTGGTTCCCTTGGAGAAAAATTCTTTAGTCATTTTTTGTGCTATATTAACAGGTTCTCTGTATGTTGGGGGTAGTAGGTAGAAGAGTAAGTATCATAGCTATACAGGCACTTCCAGGGTAATTGTTTGTTTGCTCTTTCAATAGACCAGAATAAGGACTACATAAACAACCACATTTTTCTTTGCCATATTATTCCCACATATCAGCATGGGCATACACTGCAAATTAAAGAGTTCTGCTGTAGATACTATGCATCCAGATACTATTCACTGCAGACTCCCTTCCAGTCTCATTCAGTCCCGCCCCCATTCGCCAAGATTAAAGAATCTTTAATTTTTTTAGATCTAGTTCACAAAAAAGATTTACTCTAAGGAACTGCTGCTCACAATTTCTCTGTAGAACTTGAGTTCAAGGCAAATACCCCCCAAAATAGGAGAGAGAGAGAGAGATTCAGCTGCTTTTTGTTTTGGAGAAGCTGACTTACAAACTGAGGCAGGGTCATGCTGAAGACAAGGCCCTTCAATATGAATGAACTGTGTCCAAGTCAATATTGACTACCCTAGGGAAACACACTAGTCCTTATTGGCATGGCTCTGGAACTTGGAGCAGAGGGTGAATGTTCGCTCCCCCTTTTTCGTTTTCACCATCAGTGGTAACTGAATACACTAGATATGGTGGGGGGAGAAGGGGCATGAGAGGCCCCTGGCCTAGAAGCTGCCTGTTGGCCAGTTCTATCCTAGACTAAGGCGGCACTGGACAGGACTGCAAGGAGATAGGGGCAAGAAAAAAAATGTTCTCTGTATTTTATATGCATGGAAGCAAATGCAAGATGTGATTGCAGAGTCAGAAACAAAATGCATTTATTTTCCTTGAATAGTAGAAGAGAGCCAGACAAGAGTTTTCAGGCTAACGCCACTTGTACTGTAAGCCAAGCTACAGCATCCCATCTACACAAGAACCCGAACCATTTAAAAAGCACTGGTATAAAAAGGTACAAGTGTGTGGGAACAAAGTTGATTTATTATAAAAGGCAAGGGGGGTGGATTTTTTTTAGGCAAGTAAGAGTTCACGGAGTTTTGGTAGAGAACAATTTGTAGTGGAAGATAAATCAACCAGTGTTTTCATTCAGTTTGACAACTGCAGTGTCAGAACCCTCTTGCAATAGCTGAAAGATGCCTTAGGTGCCAATGCAGAGGTTAGCATTGGAGATGTCCACGTGGGCTCATCAGCTAATGTCCAAACAACACTTACTTGGCACAGATCCAAGAGGAGGAGCAGTGCTGTCCCTAACATGAGGTTTCTGCAGAGGTGGAACAAAACACTACCTCCTCTTCCTCAACTTCCTTCTCCCCTATCCATGAATTGAAGAGTTAGTTTGAAGAGGGTCCCAGCGTTAACCTGCACAACAGTTTTATGCTGAACAAGTCTTTAAAAATGTTACACAGTAACTGAAGTTTCAACATGACTACTATTATGGCCATTATTCCTCAGAGAAGGAAACAGCAGTAGTGCCCGTGAATTTTAGCACAGCAGCAAAATATCCCAGCACTAGAACAAGATGTCCTAGCCACTGAACAATCTGGTATTTGTGACTTAAACCAAGAAGCACAAGGGGTCTAGCACCAAGCCAGCTGACTGGACATCTGAGCTCTGATAAATGACCAGCCACTAGAATTAATGCATTGTACTCACAATAGCAGCTTGCCAGGAGAAGCTGCTGTTATCAGAAAACTGAAGTGTGTGGGTGGATAATAGTCACAAAGCTTGGAAGAGCTAGCTGATACATGGCACCCCCACAGCACTGGTAGAAACAGATACTACCTCTTCATGAACGTTATGTTTTCTACTACTTCCTTTTTGCCCTCTGAGAGTTAAAAGGCACCAAGCAAAGATGTTACATATACACAACACGCTTGCTCAGCAGCTAGGAAATGTAAGTTACCACATTACCCAGCATCAAATGTTCATAGCATGACCAAAAGAGAAAAGGTCTCTGGTTTTGGGTTATTTTAGTTACCCTTATTTTTCCCTCCACCTTCTTAATTCAATAGCCTATATCTATCTGGTATCTACAATAGGTCTGTTTTTAATCTGAAGAAGAAAGGCCTAACAAAAAAAGTTTAGTCCACATGAAAAAGGTCCTGTTAACCACTCAGCCCAGGGCTAGTAAATATGTAGCCAACATGTATCCTCCATCCTTACAGTTCTTGAGAAAGATTAAATTATATGATTGCAACTTTTGTCATCCGTTGGGCCCTTAGAAAAAAGTGACAGTGTTGTTATTAAGTAGCAAAAACTGTTCTGCAATCTAAATCGTTACAGAGACTTTGCATAGTCAAACCAGCATGGGTTCTTTGGTTTTTGCGTGGCCTGTAGCATGAGCTTCCCAACATGCAACTTGAAACAAAGTGGAGTTTCGCATCCCTCATTACTGGAATGTTTCCTTTTAACTCACATATGCAGGCCACAACCTTCACAGCTCAGATATTCACAGGAACACACAAGGTGCATGCATAGTACCATTCATTCCATCCAGGAAGAGCACACACCAACTGCTGAAACTTCCTTAGCCTGACGAAGGGTTTTTGAACTCGAAAGCTTGCTTAATAACTATTCGCCAACTATTTGGGTTGGTCTAATAAAAGATATCAAATTCACCCAAGAAACCTTGTCTGCCTACCATAAAGTGCTCTTATCCACTTGACAGATTGCTACCTGTGAAAGTAATTACAATTCCCTATAATACCCATTGTCAACCTTCAACAGAAACACTTTTTTAAAAAAATCCTAATCTGGGCTAGAATATCAAAAGCATTGATCGCTATAATATATTCAAGAGGATTTGGGGGCAAAATACTCTTGATACAGTAATGAAGAGGCTGCAGGACTTAGATCTATGATCAGAGACCAAATTAAGTGCAACTATATCCATCCAGCTATGGGAGGCCATAACATAATGGAGGTGGTGGGGGAAGATCATGGCTTTGCTGCAATATGTACTTTTTTGAAGGTCCAGTTTGCAAGGTTCCCCAGGAAAAGGACCAACTACCTAACAAGTTTCTCAGATATTCATTTAAGAGGCATTATAATTAGAGATCGAAGCCCACATGCGCTGCTTGCTATTCCAGCATATCTTCGTAGACATTTTATGGAACTAGAAAAGTCTCTATAGGTTTCCACGTTAATTGTTACATCCTTCTGCAGTGACAGAGAAGCTACTGTAGCCAATCTGAAGTGGAAGTGTTCTTAAAACACACATTACCAACATGCAGCCTTTCTTGCTCCTGCTGCTATTACTGCTGCTTCTGCCAGAGAACCTGCTTATGTAATTACCATGACACACTGATACCATGGCAACAATATACATCAAGAAGCTGCGAGTCAGGTGATAGTTACCATCAGTTTGTTTATTTGAAGACATTTCACAAAACGTAGCTTGTTTCTTGCACTAGCCTTGTGCCGAACTCGTTAAGTCCAGTCAAAATACATATATGGTCTTAGGACTGCTTGTCACTAGACTTATGTACACCACATCTTTCACTGCATGTTCAAGCTTTCACTTCAAATCATATAGGTTGGGATGCAAGTGATCTTGAGGTCATCTAACCTGACCCCCTACCCGAGGCAGGATCATCCCTTATTAAAAACTATCCCATACAAATCCATAATTTAACCTCTTAGAGAAACCACAATCAACCATGACACAACACAAGATGCCTATGATGCCATAGGATAAAGCAAGGGGGACCACAAAACGTGACTTTCCTTAACCCATTTCAGGTGGGTCCTGCAACGTGAGACCACAAGATACTGGACACCCGCAATACCCTTCCCACCACAAAGTCTCAGGTTCTCAAGGGCCCTAGTGACCTTGAGCCCTGACCTTCCTTACACTTTGGCATTTGTGCCTTAATTCAGTCCAGACCAACTATGACCAAAAACAGTTACCAGACACTGGACAAAGCTTGCTAGTTGTTGGCAAGGGCCCACTATCACCACAGGCGGCAGGCTGATCAGCCATTAGGCAGGAATGAGCAAAGCACCAGACCACACTCCCCCTAGAACAGGGGCGGGCAGTTATTTTGGGTAGAGGGCTGCTTACTGAGTTTCAGCAAGCCATTGAGGGCCACATGACAGGCAGCCCAGGGCAGATTAATATTAATTTTCCAAATTTTTAGGGCCCCCGTGGGCTGGATAGAATGGCCTGGTGGGCCGCATTTTGCCCACCCCTGCCCTAGGAGCACGCAAGGTGAACAGGACAGCCTTGAGCCACTGTACAGTGACCTGTGCCAGTGTCTGACAGGATCAATCCAGCCTTTATCATAACCTGCTTAAATTGGGGACATTACATAAGAAAAAACATAAAGGCATCGATTCATTCTGGCTGCACAGGAAGCAAACTCCCCCAACTCCTTGTTTCTCTGGCAAAACGATCTTACAATCCTTCTTAAATTAAGAATGTCAAGCTGCAATTCATTCTGTGATGAACGAACAGCCGTATCATGGCCAGAGCACAGCTAAGATTCCTATACCAAGGGCTGGAAGGGACTATCCGGGTGGCAGAGACCTGTCCCAGGTGCCTGTCAGGGCATCCCTCACAGGGAAGGCAGTGTCCAAGGAGAGGGGCACAGCATCACTGACCACTGCCCTCCTCCCATGACACCTCTGCACCGGAGCTGCGTGCTCCTAGGAAAAGTGATGCTTTTGCTCATTCCTGCCTAATGGCTGATCCGCCCGCCATCCAAGGAGTCAGTGTGATGATTTCACCTCTGCACGGCAGATGTGGGGGAAAGGGAGCAAAGCAAGAGCGCAAGTGAACCGCGGTCATTTCTCCCTGGGGATCTCCCAGGCTTCTGCTGCCCCCCTATTCCCGCTACATGTCGGGGGCAGAGGGGGGGTTAAGCATCCCCCGCACGCACGTACCTTCCCCGCGCGGGGGCTCCGCCGGGCTACTCCTCTCCGCTGCCTCCTGCTGCTGCTGCTGCTGCGGGGGACTGGCGGAGCCGGGCGGCGATGGGGAGCCAGAGCCGGAGCCGGAGCCAGAACCGGCGCTGCCCTGCTCCCAGCCGTCCCAGAGCCAGGGCCGGTGCGCCTGCTCCAGGAGGCGACGGCTGAGGCGGTAGCGCAGCAGCTCCAGGTAGCAGGCGCCGCACGATTCCCACTTGGGCTCCTTGTAGCGCTTCATGTACTCGGTCTTGACCCTCCGCGCGGGCACCATGCTGCTGCCGGCCCGGGGCAGGACAACGTAGGGCTGCTTTGCCAGGCTCGGCCTCCCCCCCCCCACGGCCCCCGCCCCCCCCCCCGCGGCCCCTCCCCCCGCCCCTCGCGCTGGAACGTTTAAACACAAACAGCCACGTTCCGTGCCCGCCCCCCTCGGCGCTCGGGCCAATGGTCGCGCCCGCAGCGCCTTCCCTCGCTGGCGTCACAATGGCTCCAGCTAGGCTCTAGGCACAGGACGTTCTAGGGGCTGCTGCGCGGGGCGGCGCGGCCCGGCCCGGCCCTTCCTGGAGGGGGCAGGAAGGGGCCGCGCTGCTGCGGATTAAAGGGCTGCGGTGCCGCCTCCGCGATGCCAGGGCCTAGAGAGAGGATTAGCGGCTCCAAGCACTTATTAACAGCCACGGGGATGGAGCACAAAGCCGGATCAGTGCCCCCGGGAGACCAAAGCCAAGCTCTGATGGCAGCTTAGCTTCGCCTCCCCTTCCCTCCCCCCCAGCAGCAGACCCCATCATCTGCAGCTGGTTTCCTTCCTATGTGCCAGGGTCTGACTGCGCACACTGGCCTCGAAGTGGCCCCAAGCCAGCCAGCCTGCCAGCAGCTGCCTGAGGCCGTGGATGTGTTGGCCAGGATCTCAGATTTCCCTGGCGAAAATGCCTTGGTTCCTTGCAATGGCAGAGAGAAAGCCTCGAAAGCTGGAGCTGTGCGCATGGGGTGCAGCTGCGAGGTCAGCGGGTGGCTTGAAATGCTTCCTCTGAGAAGGGTGGCCTGCCCAGTTCACCTGGGGGAGGCTGAGACAGTGGCTGGATGAGCGTTCAAAATAGCAGCGCCCTTCAGGATGTCACTGTCAGTCAAAGCATGTAGGAAAGGAGGGAACGCTCCTTCCAGGAGCCAGCACAATCTACAGCTCATCTTGGGCCCTAGTTGGGGCAGTTGCCTCTTCCCCTCCAAGCTACACCACCTAGGCAGGAGGTCAGCAGGAGGGAGAGGCAGTGCTGTAGAATCCAGTGAGATGTCCAAGGCCTGCTCCTTCCGTCTTCAAGGAGCAGGGGAGTTCTGCTAGTGAGGTTTCTTCTCTGCCTGTAAGCCACTGCTCTTCAGGGCAGGAGCAGTCCACAGGCCCAGTCAGGCTTCCCTCTATCATTGCTGTCTGGTGTTGCCAAACTGTTCTCTATAGCCCTAGGGACCAGCAACTCTAGCTCTAGTGAAAATAAGTATCTTAGAGTCTGGTGTGTTACGACACAGCTCTGGGAGCTGAGGCCCTAAGCACACACCTGAAATGTAATCAGGCTCTGCTGCCACAGGGGAACTTAGATTGTAGATGTAGTCACAGTTTTGCTGGCAGAACCTCAGTTCTGGCAGCAAAACTACCAGCATACCATATACCATGTTGACCAGGCCTGAGCGCAGGAGTCAGGCATCAGGGTACAACAGAGATGGGAGCTGAGCACTACCAGTGCTTCCTTCATATATTGCTTCCCTGGCAGGCTCCCCTTTCCCGATTCATGGACCTACTCAGACTTAGATCAGTTTACAGCACCTGGACCTGGTAGGCTGCGAGCCAACATACTAGTCTAAGCACACAATGGCTAAAGCTCAGTCAGTTCACTGACAGGTGAGAATGAGAAGCAATGTCAAGACAGTATCCACATTTTTCTGTCACTGCAGAGTAGATGGAATAAGTAAGATAAGTCTGCGCCAAAAGAGAAGATCAGAGTGACCGCTGAGGCCTGACTTGTTTGGGGATTTCAAATGATCCACAAGAACATCAAATGCAAGCCAGGATGGACACTGGTGGATGTTGGCTGATGAATTGGAGGTAGGCTGGAAGTTTTTGCACTTTAATTCATTTAAACAAAAAAAAGTAAACATCTGTAATTGAGAACTGTGGCCATTTAATATTTTTTTAACTATCAATTTATTTCCAACTTTTTGTTGGTCTAACAGGAACCCTGTACAATTCAGAACAATAGTCTTAGGGGAGATGGACAGATTGCCCTCAGCTGATAGCTTTTTACATCTAAAAAGGCTGGTAGTCACACAACTTAAGTCATTTTGGTAAAATGAGTAATTGACCCATAAAATTACCCAGACAGTAGTGCCTGGCTTTATCACTGAGAACAATACTACTGCAATACTGTTTATATCATGTCTCACTAGTGCTCTGTTTGAAGTGAGCAGTACTGACACATCTTGTGTTGGCTACAAATGTCCAACTCGGGATCCTTAAAATTCTGGTGTATTAGGCGGATTGAAACACTGTAATGAGTTAAATCATAAGCCTTGGGGCTGGTCCTTACACACACACACAGTAGCAAGTTACAAGAGTCAGGTATACCTATCCCACAGGTGCTGGAGTCTGTCGTTGAAGCTTCTTTCAGCGTGGTGTTATCTTCCAGAAGGGGGTCGCCGGCTGGTCCTTCTGGCTGGATAGGTCGGGTGCTGGTCAAGTTGGAGATCAAGAGGGCGCTGCTGAGGGTCACTTTTCACTGCTTTTTATCTGTCCTTGGCAGACTTTAGTGACTCCCCATCTTTCAGGTTTGCCCAATCCAGGAGTCGTTGACCCTCGTAGGACTTCCCCCCCCCCCCCCCCCCCGCTCGCCTTCAGCCCAAAAGTTGGTCCCGGCGTTGATTAACTCAGGCCAGGGCTTCTAGCCCTTGATCAGTGAGGTTTAGAGATTTCCTGGTTGTTACATTGTCTTCTATTGAGTTCTTCCATTGGTTGATCTGCAGTCTCCCAGGTGTTAATTGCTGCCTGCTACCGTGTTACACATTCAATCAATCACTGATTCACTCGCTCTTTCAGGGGCCAGCCTAATATAGAGAAGGGCAGTTTGATTCCTGCCCTTGTTAACATTGCTACAATGTATAACTTACTTATGAAACTAAACACATTTAGTTGAAAGGTGAGGAGTATAAAATATAAGCTACAAAAGTAATGCCATGGCACACAAATAGATAAAAATACCAAAATACAAGGGGAGATACAAAATGCGCACACACAAATTTCAAAATACAGTTCCTTATCTTAAAGTGAAAGAAAGAGGAAGGAAGAAAAGGTAGAAGAGGAAAAACATATCCAAGGAGGGGAGAGCAACTGCAGGCAAGAGGAAAAGGGGCTTTCTGCTACGCTTGCATACTAGGGTGATGGGCAATCTGTAAGAAGACGGGACTCCCAGAGCCCTGTTCAGTCTGTAAGAAGAAACTGTGAGAGTAGAAGAGAACCATTGGCAGCAGGATCAGATAGTCCTTTAATGCAAGGGTATCAAAGACTTGACTTGCCAGGCTACTGGAAGCTGTGGGGCATGGCCAGGGAGGAACAGGACATGCCACAGAATTAAGGCCCTGTGTCCATGGGTCTCTCCCTAGACCTTCCAGGACAAACTCCTCCATGCAGCTTCCTGACCCATCCATTGCCTGGCCATCATTCACCTACCTTTTCTCCTGCATGAGCATATCTGTGGCTCATCGCACTTTGTCTTGCCAACATTAGCATGTTGACAATTTCTGTATGATTCTCAGTGCGTGGAGTCATGAAACTGCCATGCTTGAGTCTGTCGGGATAGGATAAAACATCCCATCATTTATTGCACAATTACAGGATGTTTCATCATTGCTACACTTGTCAACACCATCAAGACCAGAGATTCTGCATTTGGAGTTATGGGCAGAATCGGGTGACTATGGCCTTGCTGGTGCTGCTCAAGTCTCTCACAAGGTAATGCTCCATTCCTAGCCTCTCAGCTCTTATCTTTCAGCCATGCTGGGATGATATGGAAAAATCCAGCTGATGCCATGAAGTTGTTACTATAAATATGGCTGAATCACGGAATGCCTCAATGTGTAGCCGCCTGTGCCGGCACAAGGCCTCTAGTACTTATCTGCCAGGCCAGCAATGTTGGCAGATAGTTAATTTTCATTCCAGCATATGGCACTCTTACTCAACAACAACTCTGACTGAAATGCAGCTGCTGTAACAGCAGCCCTAGACGGTTTAGGCTGAAGAAAGAAACAGGAAACCTGTAGTCACCAGAGATCCAAGTTTTCCATTCACCACAGGAAAATGTGTAAAAACATTAATGTTATTATTTTGAGGAAAAAAATGCAGATTTTCTCTTTTAAGGAGAAAACCGCAGATTTTCTCTTTTAAGGAGAAAACCACAGATTTTCTCCTTTAAAGGAGAAAAAATGCGGGAAACGGTGGGTTTCCCCATGCAGGCTGGCAGAGTTCCAGGCTGCAAGGGGCTGGGGGGAGCAGGAGGAGGGCAGCCAGGCAGGTGCCATGAGAGCAGCTCCCTGCAGGTAAGTCAGGGCGGAGGTGGGGATTGAGGCCCCCATAGTGAGGAAGGAAGATAGGCTGGGGTGGGACTGGGGTTGGGGTTGCTACTCAGCCAGCGTGGTGTGGGGGGCCTGGGACTGGCGCAGGCAAGGAGCAGGATGGAGCCGTAAGTGGCTTATCTGGGGGGGGTGCGGCCCCCAGCCGTTGCGTGCACTCCAGGGGGTGGCGTAGGGAGCATGTGCCCCGCCAGATTTGTGCACAGGGTGGAGTGGCTGCAGGCTGGTGGCTGCAGGCTTGGGGCTCCCCTCCCTGCTGCCCTCTATCTGGGGCCTCCATGGGCCAGTGGGCAGAAGCCAGTGGGGCATGGCAGAGCAAGGTGGGGAGGCTTGGGCCACTGTTGGGAGCCCCACACCATCATGGCAAGGTGCCCTCTACCCACCCAGCAGCAGCAAGGGTGGCAGCACTGAATAGTGCCCCCTGCTGCTGCTGGGTGAGCAGGGGGTGCTTCGCCACGGCAGCGCGGGGCTCCCAGCAGTGGCACGAGCCTTCTCACTCCCCCCTGCTCTGCCCTGCCATACCAGACCCTGCCTGCTGGGCCACAGAGGCCCTCGGGGGGAGAGCGGTAGGGCAGGGAGACCCGAGGCCAGAACTGCCAGCCAACATCTGCCCCCCTCCACAGACTGCTACAGCCGTGCCGCCCGTGTGGGAGGGGGAGCTGGGCTCTTCTCTCCACTCTGGCCACAGCAGCTGCTGCCTCCCACAGGGAACAGCCGGGCCTGGGCAATGCTGGGAGGGCAGAAGGCTGCAGACCCAGGTCCTGGACCCCAGCACCATCCTTGGGGGGGAGCAAATCGGGGTGACTGCCCCAGGCCCCTTGCTTTGGGGGGCCCCACAGAGCCAAGCGCAGTGGTGTGGCAACTCCATGCTGCCGCCAGCTTCACATCCAGTCGCTCACACCACCCCCACCCCCGCCAAATCCACCACCAGCTTCCTCGTGTCCTGGGGTGGGGCACCGCACCCTGCTTGGATCGTGTCTGCCTGGCCACATAGCCCTGGCACCTGATGGCCCCCTCTGGCAGGACTTGGGGTGGGGTGGGAGGGCTGTGAGTGAGGAGTGAGGGGCAGTAGCAGAGCCAGGGCGCTGTGGGTGGGAAGTAAAGGGCAAGAGCAGGGCTAGGGGGCTCTGGGGCAGGAGTGAGGGTCACTGGCAGGGCTGGGAGGCTGTGGCTCCGGAGTGAGGGGCAATGGCATAGACAGGGCACTGGCACATCAGTGCTGCTCAGCACCACAAAGCAGTGTGGGGTAGGGGAGGGACAGCCACAGCTGGACCCACATCCTGGTGAGTGAAGGGGACAGGGGGAGCTCTGATTTCCTGATAAAAAACCCAAAATCAAACACCAAAACTTCTAGGAATTTAAAATGTATTGTATTATACTGACTGAGGCACTGGCAAGCTTCCAAACTGCTTTAAAATGGTAAATATATCAATAAAACATTGTGTTCAACTGATACCTATATATACAGTGGGGTTTCATTTTAATTGCAGAAAAATGCAGCTTTGGAATTTCCAATTTTAGAATTTCCAGTTTTCAAACAGAGAAAACCAGGATCCCTGGTAACCACTACAGGGTGCATCCATCCTCCATCTACATGTATGTTTTAATGCAGTTGACTAATTAGCTCCCCAGTAAAACTTCACCATCTATATGTGAGGCACTATTAGGTCAGAGTAAACTAATTAACTCCACCGCAGGCTAGTGCTGCCCAACGCAAGTACTATTCTACAGTGAAGTTATTTAGTACAATGCATATGTAGATGATGACTGGGGCTGGCTGGGGCACAAGGGTGCTACAGTGCAGGGGCTGCCTGCCAGCTAGCCCCACACTGTAGCACCCTCATGTCCCAACCAGCCCCTCTGCAGTACACTGAGCTGGGGTGAAGCAGCTCCAGGCTGGCAGGCTCTCCCCCTAGACTCCCTGGCAGCTGGGACTCTGCTGCCTCAGCTCAATGTGTTACAGTCCCAGGCGCACACATAAATGCTGCTTTTAAGGATAAACTCTGGCAAGAAATAACAGAGTTTATTCAGCTGTGATAATTACATATGTAGATGTGCCCACAGTGTAGTGCTGGGAGGACTACAGTGTACTTAGCTGTAGTTTCATTGTAGTGCTAGGAGAGCCTTAAACTTTGATGCACAAAAGCTACAGGGATCAAGTCTAATAGACCAGGAAAGCTTTTTTGAGAGTGAAATGATATTAAACCTTGGAATAACCTAGCCTGAAGCATTGTAAATCAGATTGGTTCAAACAATAGGAAGCAAACCATGGAGGATAATCATGTAGTAGCAGGAAGATGGATGGATAATATAATCTCTATTCACAGGCTATGCTAAATTCAACTGAAACTAAAGTGGGAATTTATGAAGGCAAAATGTTCCTGTGGAAGGGCTTTTGGAAAAAATATCTGAATGTCTTTGAAGTGTTTTGAGAGCTTCAGATGAAAGGAAATAAAGAAGTGCAAAGTGTTGCCACAAAACATGAAGGACTGTAGCAAAGCTGATAATTTACCAAATATAACTTAACTTTGCACACATGACTTTAAATGAGAATCTTTTCAAATTTACCACAGGCGTTTCACACCTGATCTATTACATTATCCCAATAATGTAGAATGTTTTATTATTAGTAAGTCTTCAGTATGCCTTTAAGTATTAAGTATTTTTTTAAAGGGACAAAAGTGAAACATGATTAAAACCATTTTCTGTATAAAAGTAATCATTTCCCTCTGCTAGTAATGCTATTCTGGGTTACTGAAAATGGAAGAATTTAAAGATATAATTTACTATTTTGATCGCATGTTGGTACCAGTTGCATTTAATTTAACATGGGCATTTCTTTCTTGTCCTATGCCATAAAGATGTTTCTGATGTGAGTATTTATAGTTTTGCTAAACAAAGCCCACTTCTTTGGCCATAAGCTGAAAAATGAGATTTAGTGCCTGTGAAAAAGCACTTTTTTTTAAACAACTTGGTCCTATTTATCCACTAAATTGCTGAAGAGCTGCAGAAAGTGAAGTATGATTATGAAAGCCTGTGCTGCTTTTAAAAAAAACATTTGCTATTTTGAGCCTATACATTTGGAAAGTCATCACATATCTCCATGAAAATAAAACTGCCTTTGCAAAATTTAAAAAATGAAAAATTGGTTTGGCAGCTTAACCCCCCATTGGAATCAAAACACTTCCAGATTCCCTCACTTGCAATCCTAAGGATACAAGACTTCTATGGGCAGATTGTAGGATTTTGAGAAGAGGAGTACAGATGGTGAGATGCACCATCCCATATAAAACAACACATTTTTCTCCAGTTAAAAATAAGCTAGAAGCTTTACTAATATGCTAGGGGCCCAGGGCTGTGTTCTTCAGTTTAAGATTGAAGCAAAAACAACAATAGCTTATTGAAATGAGTTAAAAAAAACAATCTGCAGAGGGACAGCTTGATTGGTGGAACATCAAGACCATTAAAAAGAAGAGAAGGTCATGAACTCCTGTGGAATGAAGAGTTTAGAAGGGATCAGGTAGATTATAATGAGCCAATTGACTCCCTCAGCACTGCCCGAGTAGAAATGCTGCTGCAGTTACAGTGTAAATTATGTTGCAGAAAGTGTCATTGTTCCTTGTCTGTTTCTTTTCCACTGTATTTATGTTATTATCTACTTAAAGAAGCTCAATAATTTATAGCTTTCCTCTATCAATAATTTCAAATAATGTCAAAGCTCTTTTAGATTTTTCTGTATGAAGGGTGCACTATACATATAAATTATTATGTACTATTCTTAGGTTAGAGTTCCCATATGGATTATCCCATGCATTGATGTCCAACTGGATTTTCTGGGGTTCTTTTTTGATGTTTCTCCCTCTGACCAAAATATATGTTAGAATATGAGAATGGAAGAGCCCTCATACAAAATTACTTTAAACAAACAGATCTATGATGTTATTAAGCAAGGTAAGGAGCTTGCTTTACAGCTACTTATGCACCAATAATCCTCATTCCATCATTCAGCAACTATAGGCATTTGGAAGAGATCATAAGTATATTTAGGCATTCTACATGCTACAAAAGCCTCTCTCTCTCTCTCTGTTGAGCAATAGACCAGAGGCAGGCAAAATACAGCCTGCAGGCCAGATGTGGCCTACCAGGCCATTCTGTCCAGTCCACAGGGCCCCTAAAAACTTTAGAAAATTAATATTTATCTGCCCCTGGCTGCCTGTCAAAGATGACAGGACCCAGCAGCAGTAGGACCCAGTGGGAGCCAGTGGCAGAACTAAGCAGAAGCAGCCACAGCAGCAAGGCCAGCCTGGCTCCCCCCCACACAAAGCCAGAAGCCTTTGGCATAGGACCCTGGGGCTGTTTCTGTCTCCCTGCGCCGGAGGGTAATTCAGATAAGAAGTAGGCAGTGGGGAGGGAAGCAGGGGAGGACTGCAGACAATCATCCCAGTCCTCAGGTCTGGGCCAGCCTGGCTCCTGTGGTCCCAGCACTGCACGTGGTGCTGGAGCAGCCAGCCTGCCAGCTGGCAGACAGTTGAGGGTGGGGAGTATGGAAGTGGCTGCAGAAGGCAATGGAAAGGGGCAGCAAGTGGGCGCGTGGGAGCACAGCAACAGCTGGGCAGGAACGCAGGGCTCTTGCCCGTGCGACAGGACCAGTGCCGGTGGGGGCCCAGGGCAGGGCAGCAGGAACACAAGGTCTGGGCTTGCAGGGGCTCTGGAGCTGGGCTGGCTCCCCCCTCTGCTGGTGCAGCTCAGCCCAACTCTATAGAGGCCCTGCCACCCTGCACCCTACCAGTGCACTGGTGCAGGCCGTACACTTCTGCCAAGCTGTTGCCGTGCTCCACATGCCCGCTCGCTGCCCCTTCCCCCTGCCTTCCACACCCATTTCCCTGCTTACCTGCCTGCTGCTGCTCTGGCACCACGTGGTTCCTGGCTGCAGCACTGGGCTGCAGGACTCTAGTTCCACAGACATGGAAAAAGAGTTATAGGGAGTGAGAAGCCACTCCTGGCAAAAAGGTGATGAGACATGATGATAAAGACAATAAGCGATCATTTCTAAGCAAGTTATGAACAAAAAAAAAAAAACCAACAAAAAACTGGGTCACATACATAATCATTGCTAGACACAGATGGTAAAACTGTAAATAGCAATGTAGGAAAAGCCAAAATCTTTGAAAGGATATTTCTGTTCTGTATTTAAAAAGAGGATATATTATCCATCCTATGTGAATGGGGACAGAATAAGAAGTTTGCCTTCTGAAACAAGAGAGGATACAAGGTAGCCTTTGCTGAAATTAAGGATTTGCCAATCTTCTGACCTGGACTGCTGAGGTTAGCACAAGCAAAGGAGGGAAAAGTGATTAGATAAGTATGTTAGTCTGGGACCCTTCTACCAATCTACCCACAGAAGAGATAGCAGGAAAGAGTTCTCATCATTCCTTCCTTTGCCTGACACCATCTGCCAGCTGTGGAGACTAACAAAATCCCACACTGATAATCTAGGATTGATGATCCTGTAGGCATGAACTGTTCAGGGAACAGGTTACGAGCAGCCTAGTACAGGAATTGTTTCTCTGAGGGAGGAATGAAGGTCCAAGGGCTAACTACCAGATTTGGAGGGAGAAACTGGAGCAGCATTTATAACACAAATTGATGTCAGAGGCTGAGCTACCAAGTCCAGGGGCGAACCTACAGGTAGAAGTCCAAACACAGAGCAAGCCAGGGGTCCAGAACCAGAACACAGATCTGTAGGGGAAATCCAAAGACAAAGTCTGTAGAAAAATCCAAAAATCAGGGTCAGGAACCAGGAAAACCAGAGAATCAGAAAGCTTGCCACAACAGGCTAAGTCAGAACTGTTGAGTGGCCTGGAAACCCTTAGCCCTAGCTGGTATAAAATGGATAGGCAGCACCCCTGGGAGCCAATCAAGAAGCTCGGTTTCTAAAGTAGGGTGGAGTTTGTTATCTGAGGGATTACTGCAGGTGTGACTGATGAGGTACTCTGTCTTCCTGACATGAACACTGTTGCTGAACTGCTTGGCACTCAGGGATGATGTCGCTCTTGCAGTGGGAGAGCACATCAGGCCTCATGCAGTACTTATCAGTAAATGTAGTAGTTAACAGAGAGCTGAATGCATCCCAAGCCCTGCACAAAAGAGAGACCAAAAATGGAGCTCCAGCCCCAAGGAGCTCACAGCATAAGAAAGGTCTAAAAAAGTTTCATATGAAAATCAAAAGTACTTTACAGATGTGAATTAAAACTCACAATTCCTACGGTCCCAGAGTAATCCTACTTGGGAATAAATAACATGCCCAAAGTCACATAGCAAACAAATGTCAGCCAGGGAAGGGAGCAAATCTTGATTCCCAGGCCTATCATTTAACCATCAGAAAGCTCTTTCTTGTACATGTTGAGCATGTCTACACAAGACACTAACTGCGCAGTAGCCTAATAATACTGTACAATAGTGTGCTGGGCAAAAACCATGCTAATACACTACTGCACAGTAATACTGGGCTACTGCACAGTAAGCATCACTAAAAAGCCATGCACTGGTGCTACTGCACAGTAGCGTGTTACTGTGTGTTGACTTAGTACGTGGTTAACCAGGTGCTAAACTTAATGTGCAGTAACTATGGTGCATTAATGAACGTGTAGATGCGCCCGATAGGCATTAAATCTACAGTCCAATTTTTGCCCAAAAGTACAGGTAAGCATAAATGTAACTGTCGCAGAGCACTGAGGTGCCCTGCTCCTAAAGATGGGAAACTGCTAGGGAAAAAGCCCTAGCAGTGAATAAGGAGCCCAGCTGTTGGTTGCCGGGGCAACTGGAGCTAGCAAGCGACCCACACCTGCCAGCGGTCAGCTGACTGAAAGGGGGCAGGGCCTGGCTCCCTTATAAACCCTAGGGGCGGAGGCCAGAGGCAGTTCCCTGCTAGCAGCCAGGGAGGAAGGAGTTCTCCCTGAGCAAAGCTGAGAGGCCAGGCCTGACTGCAGGTACAGTCTGAGCTGGGTAAAGGATGGAGCATCCATGGGGTGTTTTGAGTAATGTGGTTATAGCTGGGAGGCTTCAGTTTATGTTATAGCTGAGGGGGCCTGTGTTTGTGTTGCTGTTGGTGGTTTGGGTGAGGCTATTAGGGGTTGGAGGAGGCCTCATAGGGGACCCCAGTGCCAGTGAGGGTGCAGCAGTTGGGGTGCACTGACCCCAGCCCCAGAAAGGGGGCAGTTGAAGCCCCAGAGAGGGGTGTGGATGAGAAGCCCCAGTGCAGGTGTGGAGAGCCCCAGAAGGGGGGGGGCAGCATTTGGGAGAGCCCCAGAAAGAGGGGGGCAAATTATAACAGGGCCCAGACAGAACAACATCTATTTCACCTGTGAAGCTTGGGGTATGGTACAGGGGTGGCTGGAGCCATGCATGGCCCAAAAGGCTAGGATGCCCCTGAAGCACCCATTGCAGATCAGGACCCACAAGGGGTCCAAGAGTCCACAGGGTCAGGTATTGCAACAAACCGTGTCCAAGAGGATGTAAAGCAACCTCCCATATAATTTTTCTCCATCAAAGATGTGGTGGGTGAGAAGTGAGGGTGCCCTTTGGGCCAACTTAGCACAGGGAGGGGGTCTTGAGGAGATCACAGCCATCCCACAGGACCCTGTGCCATGACAGTAACAAACTGCATCATGTGCAACATCAGGTCTTCACAGCTTAAGTTTAAAATCTTGGGTGCCTTTATTAGACTCCTAGGACCATATTTGGGCTCATAAAAACATTTTGCCAGATTTTACAAACACATTCCCCGTTCTCAGGGGCTTAAATGAGAAACCTATTCTGTTTCTCTGGTTAAGTATGTATTAACACATCTAAACATGTGTTAGTGCACAGTAACTAATTAGGCATAAAGTTGATGCCTGCATCATGCAGGTACCAAATTTATGCTCAAGTTGGTGTAAATCACCATATTTACTGTTCAGTACAGGCATGAATATGTAGATGCATGCTCATACTGCACAGTAATTTCAGAGTTAAATCCTACCCTTGAACTGACTGGCTTCCAATAGCTGTGCTGCTATGATGAGACTTCTATTTTCTCTGAGTTATTTGAACTAAGAACGCTTTCATTTGACTTTGCTTACATCTATTAAAAATCCATTGTAAGAACCAAGTAGGGCAGTCTTATTTTAAAATATCATGTTACTGGTAAATAAAGGCCTTAAAAGAATATTCTGGTTGCAAAGCCAAGCACTTCAAAAGTTAAGAAATGCCCTAATTCAGGTTGCCTGGACACCTTTTAATTTTGGCTCCCTTATGCACCATCCCTTTGCTACAGCCTTTAATTACTTGCTCACAGGCTATTTTTTCCACATCGCCTCAGTGTCATTTGGTGAACAGTTATCCAGTGTTCCTGTCTACTCCCCTCACTCCAGGTGTGACCCCAGGTTTTCTTTATTGCACATCATCCAAACCCTGCACCAAACACAAAATTAGCTATTTCCTCTGGCTCATGTTTCCATGGTGCTATTGCTGCATTATCTAAGCACTTCACAACCAGTAGTGAATCCATCTTCACAACATCCCTGTGAGATGTGATGGTATTCTTATCTTGATTTTTACAGCTGGGATGGTGACACAGAGGAAGATTAAAGCCAACATTTTAAAAATCAGGACTCCCTGATTTTGGGTGCCCACTGTCTTGCAGTCGGCTCCTGATCTTTTTTTCCCAGAGCCTCTGGCATATGGTTTTAAGAGCAGCTCCAATGGATTTTGGATGCGGTTGTTTAAAATCCTGGCTTTTGCTATCTCCCAGCACCCAAATAATGAAAAATGTACTTGTGACAAGTCTGGTTTACGTGACTCATCCAGCATCACATGGCTGCACTGTGGCAGCAGCAGGGACAGGATCCGTTTCTCCAATGCTGCTTTAACAATTAGACCATCTCTTCCTGAAAAGCCCTGCCTCATTTGCCGCCCCCCCCCCTGCAATAAGCATTAAATGGGTCCTACAAACAACCATCTTCTTCCATGACTCATGTCAAGAGCAGGTTCATCTTCTGCACTGAATGAAGCTTGGTTCCTGTGGAAAACATAGTTTTCAATGATGTTATTAAAGGCTGTATCCTAACACCTGCACAAAGAACATGATGCTGGTGGGGAAAAGGGGAAAGTTTGTGGCTGCCTATGGCCTCTTCTTGTGGAGCACAGGGACCTCCCTCAGGCATATGCAGAGAGAGAGAAAATTATTTTATGGCGGGGCTGAGCTTGCGCACATGTACCTCTGCCCCAGTAGGTTAGTCTGTGGAGGAAGGGATGCGGGGAGGGGAAAGGGCCATGGGCAGCCTATCCTCACCCTACATGCAGATCTGGGGCATGTGTTCCCCCACCCCATGCCCTCCTGAGGTGAATGCAGCAGTGGGAGCCACCACCCCCTGCCCTGGGTACCTCCTGGATGAGCCACTCATGGCTCCATCCCATGCCCTGCCCTGGCTGTGCAGGGCCCACCCTGCCCCAACCCCATTCCCTCCCTCACTGCTGTGGGGGGAGGGCAGATCATGGGTCCTCAGCAGTGAGGAAGGGAGCAGGGAACAGGCAGGAGCTGGGGTGAGTGGGGGCCATGGCCAGGCCAGGTAGCGTCATAAACAGAGGCCTGGGAGGCACATGCCCCCCTGGTCTGTGCATGGGGTGGAGGTAGCTGCCACTGTGCACTGGGCTTTGAGCCCTGCTGCCCTGAGAGCCATGTGATGCCATGTGCATCCTGCCACTGGGGGGGGGCAGGGGTCACGGTGCAGCCCAGCAGCGGCAGTCACTCCTGGGGCAGCTGCAGCATGAAGCAAAGCGCAACATGCAGCAGCAACCACCTCTACCCTGTGCACAGACTTGGGGGGCACATGCCTCCTGGGCCTCTGCTTGTTCCACTGTCCAGCCCAGCCAGGACTCCAGTCACCCCAGATGCTGCTCCTGCCTGTGCCCCACTCCCTCCCTCACTGCTGGGGCCTCAATCTGCCCCCCCGCCCCTGTAGCAGTGAGGTGGGGAGTGGGGCTGGGGCCAAGGCAGCCCCTGCACAGCCAGGGCGGGGTGTGGGATGGAGCCGTGAGTGGCTCGTCCAGGGCAGGGGCAATGCATAGGGGGTGCGTGTGGGTGCACGTGCACCCCAAGCATGGTGGTGCACCCCCTAGAAAAAGGCACTGCCAACACTGTCGGCAACACCTGCAGGTGGTCGTCACTCGCCACCCCACCACTAACACCATTAGCGGTGTCTGCAGGCAGTCCGTGATCCCTGCTGGCTGCCACCGCTGCTGCCAGTCTCAGCTGCAGGTGGTTCCTGACCCTTGGTTGGTGCTTGCTACCTGCCTCCCCACCACCGCTGACAGTGCCGGCGGTGTCTCTGGGAGCTCCCCCACTTACCGCCACTGCACTCCTGCTGCTGCACTCCCACCACTGCCGTGCCCCCCCAGCTCCTGGGGGTACATGCTGTTCATGGTCCAGGGAGTGGGTGGAGGCTCCCGCTGCTGCACACATGCCAGGAAGGCATGGGGGCTATGTGCCCCAGATCTGCATGCAGGGTGAGGACAGGTTGCCATCGGTGGGATGCACATGGCATTGGAAACATGCCGCTCTCGAAGCAGTGGTGGTAAGATGCAGAGGCAGAGCAGAGTCCAGCCCACATCAGCAGCCCATCCTCACCCTGCTTGCAGATCCAGGGCACACACCCCACCATGCCCTTCTGGGTTGCGTGCAGAGGCAGGAGCCCCCTCTGTGGCCTTAGACAAGCCACCAGGCTCTGATTGTCCCATGACCCAGCCTGGCCAGGGCCCCATTCATGGTAAATGGGGCCCTGGCTGGGCTAGGTTGTGGGACAATCCCCACAGTGCAGGAGGAAGTGGGGCAGGGGCAGGTGTGAATGATTCACTCCTGCTCCACTGCCTCCTGCACAGTGGGGGTTTTGATCTGGCCCCCACCAAGCCCAGTCACAAATAAAGCAGATTGAAACTTATCTGCCTTGCTGGGCAGCCACACACCGGGGCTGCAATCCTGGCTGCACAGTGTATCTGAGTGTGCGTGCCCCTCCTCCTGCTGCAGCAGCTTGTGGCTGGGGGGTGCCGCCGGT
>NW_005841870.1:64378-90658 GCF_000455745.1 Alligator sinensis
GCATTGTGGGGGGCTGAGCCCCGGTAGCCCCCGCATCCTTCCCCCTGCTGCCTATGCTTTCAGGGCATTGATTTTTTTTTTTTAATTCATGTGGGGTGGTGATGCGAGTATGTATATACCTGTGTGTGGTGCTGGTCTATGAAGGGAGGCCATAAAAATAACAGGTGACATCCTACTGGCTTTTATGCCCTTTAAAGATATAGATCAATATCCCAATGTAGTATTCATGAAATATCCCTGAAGCCTAGAATGGTACAATGTGGACTTGTCTTCCCATAGGCTTTGGATCTGTTTTGGAGGGTCTACCTCTAAGAAAGTCATTCAGGTTCCATTTCTTCCTCAGTCCTTTGTCTCTCTGCTGGGATTCCCAAATGTGGTTTGTCACTCGCCCACTAGGCGAAAGAGCAAGACCATCAACTGAATGTAGCAGACCATCAAAAGGCCATTCAGTGGTTGCAGCATTTGGGACCCAGGAACCCAGATCTTTTTTTAACCTGCTAAGGAAGATTCCACAACCCATTTCCACATTACAATGTTTCACAAGTCTGACTATTAACTTTTGGTTTCCTGTTGTTTTACTAGTTGCTAGAGGTATCTAAGGTAAGGAGGAGATCCTCTGGCTGAGAGCTAACAGGCTTAATCACATCAGCCTCTCCAGCTGTTGCATCCCATTCCCTGATAGCCCAGAATGGATGTTGTTTATCTTCTCATCTATGAGGACATCACCAGGATGAATTTTTTTTTTTAAAAAGTAGCCTGCATGAGTAGGAAAACATAGGTGACGTGATAAAATCCTCCCTTTCTGCAGCTGCGGTCATGCAGTTCATTGTGCTGGAATGTGGGGAATGAGGCTTCAGTGGCACAAGCAGGTTTCCAAGTCTCTAGCTAGTCTGGTAAACAGGTCAGGTGCTCCAACTACAGAGGGCACACCAGTGCCAATTAGCTGGATGTGAAACACCCACTTTTAGCAGATCCAGATATGACTTAGCTCAAAACCTTCAGACATTTTCATATTGGAAAGAAGCCAAACTGGGTGACCTGTTCAGTTCCTACTCCCCACCCCCAGTTAATCAGTCCCTGAAAAAAAGTCCTCAGTTAAAATATTTGTTGTACAAATAGTTTCACATTAACATTATGCATCAGCACCATGCTTAGGTTATGTTGTGCTTCACTGACGCTATCACACAGGGAAAAGTGCAAAGAGAATAAAAACTAAAGCATGCAAAAATAAAGGAGAAAATAGAAATACATAGCAGCCTCAGTCTTCAGATCCTTTTTGCTGAAGGTAGAGCTCACAACTTAGGCCTGAGACATGATGAAACAGGCAGACAAAAAAATGTAGCTGGCACATGAGGCTGGACTTGTGAAATAACAAGAAAGAAAGCAGAGTTCAGCTCGAAAATGGACATCTCAGCTCAGGTCACTGGATTGACCCATGCCAGACAGTAACAAAATGCTAGTATTGTGGCAGAGGTAGGTTTTACAGGGAGATTTATAAGAACAGATGCTAATATGAAATAAGCAGCTCGAAAACGTAATGAAATAACCCTTAGTGTCTTCCTGTTTTACTCTTCAGCTATAAGCCATCCGTAATTAACCAGTCCTTTCTTTTCACCCTCCTGGCGAATACTAGGGTTGTGCGAGGCTTTGGACGGAGCTTTGGATCCAGAGAAGTTTCGGACGCTTCGGGGTCCGAACCAGCACATGCAGGTCAAAGTGCTGCCTCATTCGGCTTCCCGGAGCAGTTCGGAGCCGCCTCGGAGATCCGGCCAGAGGGTATAATGGGGAAACAATAAAATATCTATAACTTTGTTGTTTTTTGTTCCATTTGGATGGAATGTTCAGGGGTGGCAGACTCTGCAGAGAGGACGAAGTCTGCCAAGTTTAAAGAGGCTAGGTGCAGGGGTTTGGAGGGAACGGCACCCCAAATTCTTGAAAGCAAAACTCATGTCACGTCTAGGCATTACAACATAGCAGGGTCAAAACTGCAGGGGTGGTAGCTCTTACTGAGGCCACAAAGCCTGCCAAGTTTCAAGAACATCAGTGCAGGAGTTTGGGGGGAACTACCCCTCAAGCTGCAGACAAGCAAAACTGGTGCCATGGGTGCTTGTGGGACTGACTGTCTGCCTTGGGGCAGGGAGGGGAGACTGCTGCAGGTCTGGCTGCTAAGCTACTGTGTTCCCAGTTACCAATCAATCAATCGTTGATTCACTCGGGGACCAGGGACTCGGGGACCAGCTCAATACTTAGGACCTAGTTACTACATAACGGCTTAACAGACATCAATTAGCACCCACAAAACCAGGCTAAGGAGAGAAAAGAATCAAATCAGACAATCAACTGCTCCAAGACAGAGACAGTCTTGGCATGAGTTTTGCCCGTCAGCAGTTTTGCATGGCCCAGAACCCCCCTGCACCAATCTCCTCCACAGCTGGCAGGCGTCATGGCCTCAGCAGGGGCCATCATCCCTGCAGCTGTCACCCCGCTGTGCCTTAACACACGCAATGTCACCCATGGCACGAGTTTTGCTTGTCCGCAGCTTGAAGTGCAGTTCCCCCCAAACCCCTGCACTGATCTCCTTAAAACTTGGCAGGCTTTGTGGCCTCAGCAAGAGCTACCAGCCCTGAAAGTTTCATCCAAATTGGACAAAAAACAACAAAGTTATAGATATTTCATTGATTCCCCATTATACCCTATGGCCGGATCTCTGAGGTGCCTCCAAAGCTTCAGAGCTGCTTCGGCCGGATTGAGGCAGAAATCCAGTCTGGAGCTCCTGATTGGATCATGGCCATCCAAAGCAGCCAAATCTGAAGCCGGATCGGATCGCTGCTGACTCGCACAGGCCTAGTGACTACCACCATAGCATAACAGGAGCGTTAGGTTGTATTTGTAACATTCTGTCTTAGAGCAATATTGATTCAGAGAGTTCACTCCTGTGGTATTCTGGAGTAGGTTCTCCTAATCCTCCTTTACAGCAGGTGTCCATTCCCCGTATGTACATAGTTGGCTGCCATGTCAGCCAGCAGGAGCTAAGTGTTACACCCTCCACTGCTTTGTATGCACAATAACCTCTCCCTTCTGCTGGAGGGACTGTCGTACCTGTTGAAACGTGTCACCCTTATCACTGGGAATGGTTTAAAGAAGGGCTGTCCAGCTTCTAAGTGAGGGAGGAAGGGGGGTGCACACCCCATGGGCCACACACCCTGTAGGCCAGGGGTAGGTAACCCCTGGCACGGGTGCCAGAATGTGGCATGCAAAGGCATTTTGCTTGGCACACATGCCTCAGGCTAAGACAGTGGGGATGGGGCCAAGCTGCACTGCCACAACAAGGGTCGAACACTTTGCGGCTCCCTGGCCATCCACCCTTGGCACGCCAACATCTTACAAGTCAAGGTTGTGGGTGTTTTTGGCACCCTGCCCAAAAATGTTGCTGACTTCTGCTGTAGGCTGTCTGTCTTGGGCTGCACACCCTACAGGTGCTGCTGCACACTGCTGCACTAGGTGCCCACCAATCACCCCCACTGCTACACCACACAAGCACCCCCACACACTGCACAACACGCCTGTGACCCCTCCCTGCTATGCCATGTTCCCATGTGGATGCTCCACCAGTACCATGCACCTGAGACACCCTTTACCCCCACTGTACTGCACATCTCAGGGTCAATCTCAGCTGCCTGCACTGCTGCACTGCACCACCTCTGGGAATGGGGGGCAGCAGGAAGCAGAAGCCAGTGGAGGGAGGGGGACCCCAGGGACTTACTCCAGCTGCCACTGCAGCCAAAGCAATCTGGGGAGTAATGACTGACAGGAGCCTGGGGGGCCACAATGTAACCCCTTGTATTCGGCCTCTAGGCTGTCAGTTGGATAGGCTTGATTTAGAGCAGTGGTATCAAACATAACCCCTAGGCTGGATACAGTCCACAGAGGTGGGACATCTAGTCCACTGTCTTCCAGATATTTCCTCTTGTAATTTGTGGCACTCTCTGTGAGCTTAATGTCAAAGAAGAGTTGAAGGTGGCCTCACTCTCCTTCACTACTGGAAACCAGCTAATAGCGTTCTCTGGTTGAACTAGCCAAAGTCGCCAAGACCACCCCCGGTGTGCGCCTGCTATTTGTCTTCATCTTTCTCTCTCTGTTCTCAGCTTCCTTCTTTCTTCTTCTTGTGTTTTGTGTAGCACTTCTCAATAAGCGCATCTTGCCTTTGTGTTAGGCTTCCCTTCTATTTGTCTTTCTCAGCTACTTCCGATCCAACTCTCTCTATCCCTTGCTGACACGGCTGGAAAGAAAAACACCAGCGAGCTCACAGTAATTGTAAACAAATCTTTCTGGAAGGAAGAGCACTGGCACATTTTGAGAAATGGCCAGGTGTGACACGTAAGCGGCAAAGTGCAGCAGGTGGTTGTTGTTGACCAGTAGCGGTTGCAAGTGAAAAAGTGAGACTGCGTGTAAGGTGACATTGTGTGAACAGGGTGGTTAGAATAAAAAGAGTTTGAAAAAACAAAGTCAGTGTTATTATTTACAAGACTTATGCCCACATTTGCTAACTATATTGTTAAGTCACCCATTACATAGTAAGAAAATGTAGCAAGTGTCACGCCTCATATATTTGTGTTACCCATAACCCAGATCTGATGTCTGTGAAAGGGGAAGTGGACAAGCTGCACTGTGTATTTCAAGAGAAACAGAGGCTCTCAAACATTCTTCATGGAAGTGAATAGAAAGCCCATGTGTTTGATTTATAAGCAAGTACTGGCTGGTCCCAAAGAACACATTAAGTATAGAGACAGTCAAGAAACCTGAGGCTGAAATGTCTCAGTTTTTTCAGGTTAGTCTTAAACTGTGTAGATTGAACCAATAAGTGAAAAGACATTCACTTTTGATTCCAGAAATGCAGCCCCATCCTGCAATGGTACAGGCCAGAAGCTGGAGGGTGCTAGAGCATGCCTCCCTGCTCAGTTGGAACAGACTGCTTAGGCCAAGGTTAATTTGCCCACCCTGCAAGGGGGTGGCAGGGTTTGCAGGGAAGGTGAAAAGCATCCTGGGATGCTGGGAACCATGAGTTTACTTGAATCTGGAGGGGATCTGGGACAAAAGTTCAATAAACTGATTTAATCTAAACCAGTTAAATCTGATACTACATCCATCCAGGCTTACTTTAAACCAGTTTCAGCCATTTTGAAAGTGGTTTATGTGAACTGAACTTCTGTTGTGTTACAGGTATGAACCAGCTTCCAATCACTTATACCACTTTATGTGTATCTTCTGTCCCTGTGAGACATTATGAGTCATGCCATGGTGTCCAGTATGATAAGCTTACTGGAAAACTGTGCAAAGCCAAATTGAGTGAATTAGAGCATTAGTTAAAAAAGCAACAATCTATCTTCACACAAGTACATCACCTAAGTGACAGAACTAGCTATGTTCTTTCTCAGGAAACAGCTACATCTTCAAAGCGCTTCACTGAAGGACAGTTCTGGAAGAAATATGATGAAGGCTGCAGACGTTGTGCCCCCAAAGAAGCAGTAACTTTTGCAAATACCAGCCTCTCGAGAAACCCAGAAGCCAACAAGATCTGTGACTGACTTGATAATTTGCAGAGTCAAGTCCAGAACAAGGCAAAAAGTGGTTGCTTCTTTCTCCATAGCAGCTAATGAAAGCACAGGCATGTGTGACTCTGTACACCTCTGTGTTTGTTCAGGGTGTCAATCAAGATATGAATGTGAAAGGCATTTGGGGAGTTAGTGCCAATAAAAGACATAGCTACAAGAAAGGATAATGCTAACAGAGTGGCCACAGCTTCAGACAAATTAGGTATGGAATAGAAAAGAGTAATGAATAGTTCAACAAATGCGGCTCATTCCATGGTGGGAAGGAAGGCAGAATTTAATTCAAGAGCAAAGTATAGTGTGTCAATCCAGGCCATGAGTTTTGTGTTGTCATTGCATTCTTCATCAGGAATCTCTCCATGCAGGCATGGGCCACAGGATGAATGCTTGGCAGAAAAAAAAAAGTAAATATCTTTTGAGACAAGGCTCCCAAACATCAGTAGTTCAACCACCTTTTGGAAGAAGGTGATTTTCACTGTGGAATGTCATATTATGTTGCAGTGCACTGGCTGTGTCGTTGAGCTGTCTTAAATTATGAAGTGAGATTTATAAGTGAGAAAGAGAAATCCATAGCTGAACTTCAAGATAAAAATGGCTGCAGGACCTTGCCTTCTTGGTGGGCATACTGAAACATCTCAGCACTCTGAACACAAGACTGCAAAGTCCGAACCAGGTTGTGACCAAGTTTTGTGACACTGTGTGCACCCCTGAAAGGAAGCTGTCTCTTTAGGAGAAACAGGTCTCTCAGTGCAATGTGTAATTCCCTCCCCATTGAAGTCACTGCTCAATATCACCAGGGCTGAAGGTGGGAAGGGTTTGGAGCAGTATGTGGTCAAGATTGCTGATGTCAGGCACAAATTTCAGGATAGGTTCTCTAAATATTAGGGCCATGAAACCAAGTTCAGAGTTTTTAGTACCCTATTGGTACCCAATGGATGCCCCTCAGGATCTGCAGATGGAATTCATTGATCTTCAGTGTAACACTAGGCTGAAGAATAAGTTCTCAACAGCTGGGATTCACAAATTTTACCAATACCTGGGAGAAAACTATCCAGCAATAAAATCCTTTGCATCACAGATGTTATCCGCATTCTTGAGAACATATGAGTGTGAACAGTTCTTCTTAATGATGAACATCAATGAGTCAAAACTGCACTCAAGACTCAATGGGCATGTCTACATGAGATGCTTAATGCACAGAAGACTAATTCTACTGTGCATTAGCGTGGCTGGCAAAAACCACAATGTAGTCTAATGTGCATTAATGTCACAAAAAAAGCATTCATCTGTGCTAATGTGCTGTAGTGCCAATTACACTGCATTAATGAACATGTAGATGAGCCCAGTGACAAGCACTTGAGCACTGGCTCCAGTGCAAGATGCGCGGGTGCAAGCCCGCTGTGCCTCCGTGAGCCCAGGGAACCCCAGCGAGGCTCCAGGACCCCCAATGAGCCCCGGCTTACCCCAGGTAAGCAGGGGCCTGTGGAGGGAGGGACCTAGCCAGCTGGGAGCAGGCTAAGTGGGCTGAGGAGGGTCACGGCCCCCCTGACTCCTACTTGGCCCAGCCCCTCAGGGAGCTGCGTGACCAGAGCCTTGTGAACAGGCCGTGCAAACAGGCATGCTCCTGGGCCCAGCGTGTGAGTTAGCATAGGAGTTTGCACAGGAGGGCTTATGAGGGGGGCCCGAGGCCCTGCCTGTGAGCCCCGTAGGGAAGCCGGTCCCAACCGTAGCCAGCCCACCAGCGGCATGACACGGATGGGCACGCGCCACACCCCAAGGGTCCCCTCGGGGTCTGCGGCCTCCCCTCTGGCACCTCAGAGACAGCCACCCAGGCGGAGCCCATGGTTCCGGGCTCCACGCAGACGGAGCCCCTGGCTCTTGGTTGCGGGAGCTGCCTGTCACTTTTTCAGGCTCTGGGGCCCACGCGCAATTGTGAGGTCTGTTCCCTACTGGGGTCTCTGGCATGCCAGCTTGAGGAGCTCCAGGCTGCAGTCCAGAGACTTCATGCCATTGGGGACTGTGAGCAGGAGATAGACTCCTACTGCCGGGCCCTCCTCTCCTGGGAGGCAGAGGGTAGACCACGGTCTCCCTCCAGGACAAGGGAGGACTCGGGGACCTCCCATTCTGTCCAGGCCAGGACTTGGACCAAGGTGTCCCAAGGCCCGCCACACCAAGGCCCCCACCCCGCTGGAGCTTTGCAACAGGTATGAACCTCTTGGAGCCCCAGCAGAGCCTGCCAAGTTGCCAGCTCCTACAGGCAACATAGGCGCTACTGTAGTTACTGCCCCCGCTCTCCTCAAGACAAAACGCAAATGTTTGTCGTGGGAGACTCCATCCTGAGGGGGATGGAGGGGGCAATCTGGCGGCCCAACCCCTTAGCCCAGAAAGTTTGCTGCTTCCCAGGAGCCCGAATCTGAGACATTGTGGAGAAGATCCCTAAGCTCCTCCAGCCCACTGACCACTACCCTATGCTCCTTATCCATGTGGGCACCAATGATACAGCTTAGAGCACTCCCAGCCAGGTCATGAAGTGCTACAGGGATTTGGGAGCAGGGCTTAAAGGTCTGGCGGTGCAGTTAGTGTTTTCTTCGATCCTCCCAGTCTCAGGCTACGGGCTAAAGAGGGAGAGGAGGATCGAGGTAGTGAACCAAAGACTGCGGTGCTGGTGTCATTGGGAAGACTTTGGCCTCCATGACCACAGTCCGCTTTTTGGTGAGAGGCAGTGAGCTGCTGGGAAGGGACGGCCTCCACTTCTCTCCGCTGGGGAGGAGGCTCTTCTCAGCCAGACTGGCCGACCTGCTCCACTGGGCTTTAAACTAAGCCTACCGGGGGATGGGGGGACTACCGCCACTGCTGGCCCGCTGAGCAACCCTTGCAAAGCCAGCATGCTAAGGCACTTAAGGGATCCCACCCCAGCCCTGGGATGTACTGTAGGCAAGGCAAGGGCCCCCAAGGGGACACTTGCATGCCTGTACACAAATGCCAGGAGCCTGGGGAATAAACAGAAGGAATGTGTTCTCCTGCTAATTGCAAATAACTATGATCTCATAGGGATAATGGAGACCTGGTGGGACTCCACCCATGACTGGACCACAGGTATAGATGGCTACACCCTGTACAGGAGGGATCGAGTGGACAAAAGGGGTGATGAGGTAGCTCCCTATGTCAAGGAAAGCTACGCATCCCTGCAAGCCGACATTGGCACCCACGGTGGATGACTTGAGAGCCTCTGGGTTAAAATCCGTGGAGAACATGGCACAGGGGATACTATGGTGGGAGTCTACTACAGACCCCTACCCAGGGTCAAGGCCTTGACCAGGAGTTTGCCATGGAATTGGCTGAGGCTGCGCACTCCCGGTGCATGGTTGTCATGGGGGACTTTAACTACCCAGACATCTCATGGGAGGAGCACTCAGCTAAATCCAAGCAGTCGCAAAGCTTTCTCTCATGCGTGGATGACCTCTATCTGATGCAGGAAGTCTACGGGCCAACGAGAGGTAAAGCGCTGCTTGACCTTGTACTGGCAACTGGGGATGACCTAATCAGTGACCTAATGATCAAAGGGAAGCTGGGTGACAGCAACCATGAGCTGATCACCTTCGCCATCTGCCGTAAAGCTGGCAAGTCAGTCAGTAATACAGAAGTCCTCAACTTCAGGAAAGCTGACTTTGACAAGCTAAGAAGGCTGGTTGGTGAGGCTTTAAAGGGCCATAACCCAAAGGAGAGGGGAGTTCAGGACGAGTGGTTGCTCCTCAAGGCACCAATCCTGTATACACAAGCAAAGTCCATCCCGTCTCAGAAGAAAGGCAACAAAAGGGCACAGCAGCCCCCTTTTCTCTCCAGGGAACTAGTGGAGCTCCTGTGTCTTAAAAGAAAGACCTACAAAGGATGGAGGACTGGAACCACCACCAAGGAGGAATACTCTGCTCTGGTCCGGACCTGCAGAGAATGAACCAGGAAAGCCAAGGCTGCAACTGAACTCCAACTGGCTACAAGTATCAAGAACAATAAAAAGTCCTTTTTTAGATGTGTGGGGAGCTGGAGAAAAAGCAAGGGCAACATTGGACCCCTGATAAACCAGAAGGGACAACTGACAACCAATGCCCAGGAAAAAGCAAACTTGCTAAATGGATGCTTTGCGTCAGTTTTTCACCAGTCCAATGGGACGCCCCTGCCCACTGTGGGTCAGGGAGGCCCAGGTGAGGATGATTCCTTACCCTCCATCAGTGCTGACCTCGTGAAGGAACACCTTGACAGGTTGGACACCTTTAACTCAGCCGGCCCTGACAATCTACACCCCAGGATACTCGAGGAGCTAGCAAGCTCAGCCCCTGGCATGGATCTTCAAGAACTCTTGGCGCTCTGGTGAAGTGCCTGAAGATTGGAAGAAGGCCAATGCGGTGCCTATCTTCAAGAAAGGGAGGAAAGTAGATCTGGCAAACTACAGGCCCATCAGCCTGACCTCTATCCTGGGGAAGGTCTTGGAAAAGATTATCAAAGAGGCCATCCTTAACAGACTAGCTGACGGCAATATCCTGAGGGATACCCAGCATGGGTTTGTTGCGGGTAGGCCTTGTGGGGAGCATTGCCACACCAGGAGCATGAGTGCTACAAGTTAATCCCATGCAGGCCACATGCAGCCACTGGGCCATCAGTTGGGCTGTCCTGGTTTATATTAAGGGGCTGGATTAGTGTGTATGCTCTAATATTTGTCTTTCATGAGTGCAACCAGTCCCCTGCTTCAGCGTAAATTCCAGGAATGAAAGGACAGCCTCTCTCCTCCATACACCACACTGTACAAACTGACTCAGGATCCTATGAAGGGATTTTTATTGCTTGGACTTGGTGGGCTTGCATGTAGGATGCCTGCCATAGATTTTTGAGTATCTGAAGCACCAGGCTGAAGAATCTGGGAGGTAGGTTACTTGCTGGTGGTAGCACCACACAGACTTGTATGATTGAGCTCTTTTCAGGCAAAATTTGGAACTTAATTCGGAACTGATCTGGCACTGGAAATGAAATTTTATTAAAAAAAATATTGCAAGTTTCCCAAATGTGGGAAACTCAACTACACTATTTTGTGGTAATGGAGGACTGTATTTGTGCATTCAGCCTTTTGGCTAGGAGTAAGCGTGACTAGGGGGCATCAGAACTCCAGTGCCTTTGGGCCTGCACGCAGGATGCCTGCTATAGGTTTGGGGAGTATCCATAGTCCCAGACTGATGGGTCTGGGGGGAGGAGACTTGCTTGGTGGCAGAGGCATGCAGACTTGAACGATTAAGCTTGGCTCAGTTGATTTGGAATTCAGAACTAATTAATTTGGCCTTAAGCCAAAAACAAAACCTGAGAGCAGGGTCATACTCTTTTGTATACTCAGTGCCTTTTTCAGCATGGAAGAAAAGGAGGAAGCCCCTAATCAAATACAGGGAAGTAAGAAATGGGCAAGATGGGTTTGCAGAAGCCAAAGGATGGGGGGAGTTGGACAGGGATTGAAGGTAGCTAGGAGCAGGGCAGATGTGGGCAGAGCATCTCAACATCCCTCCTCTGTTGTCGTCCCCCCCCATCCTCCCTTTGTTTGTAGGTGAAAAGTTTTTGTACTTGCGGCACTAAGTGTCCATTACAATTCTGCACAGATACCAGACTGGGGAAGAACTATTGTTGGTCATGTTTTATTTCTACATGGTTGTGAAGTCTGACCTCCTGCCTATAAGAGTGGCCAATAGCTGATGACTGCAGTTTTGCTAAGGTTCATTATTTGATCACATTTAGGTGAATTTTGTGGGTGAAAAAAGAAGTCCATGACTTCACCAGAATCTCCAGGCCAAATTTCAATTCCCTTTTCTAACACATGGCGGTGCTGGAGCTTTTCAAGAAATAATCAGGAGCAGTTTGATTTTGTTCTTGTTCTTTAAGGGGGGCAAAACATCATTTCCCTTAACCTTGTTCTGATGAGTGATTGGACTGTTTTTTGCTTGAACTTTACAAAAAAAAATAGTCCGAGGCAGAAACCCATCATGGAAAATTGCTGCCCAAACAGGTAAAGTTTAGCACAGTTACAAGCAACTATAATGGAAAATGTTTACTATAGTTATAAATGGAGCCATTCTGCTTCTAGTAAGGGAGTAAGCACACCTGGGAATGATGTCAGTTTAACTCAATTGTTTTAGATCAGTGATTCTCAACCAAGGTGTGCTGAGGTGCTTTTAATGGTGCTGTGGGATTAGACAAGATATTAGCACCACTTGGTGTGCAAACACCTACACACGATGCACCAAATAAACCCACAGATTTCAAATAAGAATCCAGAGTATCATAAATAGTCTGAGGGGTGTAGGTTGCAGCCGTGTTGATCTAAGGACATAGGCAGATTCACCCAAAGAACCTTGTCTGCCGTAAATAGTCTGACCTGTTGTGGTCTTTCTAAGTTCTTTGCAACAGAAGAATTGCTCTATTATTTTTCCATAGTCAAAAAATGAGTGAAAACTAAGAACTCACATTTTCTGAGGGGGCCTTGAGTCTAATGAGAGCCCAGAGTCTAAAAAAGCTGAGAACCACTGGTTTAGAGGAAGTAGCACTCAGGCTGTGTAGAGCAGCTCTTCCTTTTAAATTGACCCAATTATGTCTTTTTTTTTTAACCCAACACTTTCCTGGAACACACGAGGCTGAATGGAATATTTTCTAACCTTTTGTACAGTTGCTGCAGAGATTCTTCTGCAGCACTGGATGAACAGAGCAGCAACACTTCTTAGCCTCGTGCTAATAGTACCTTGACAACAAAAAAAGATGAGTACTTGAATTTTCTCTCAACGTGGACCAGGATACATCAGTGCTACCCCCACTGACTTGGCAGTATAGGGCTGAATGGAGCCTCCTGAGCCGTTGAGTCCAGGCCCCTGCTGTCACAGTCCACCATATGGTACAATCCCTGTCATAAAATTATGAAGCTCCATCTTATGATTACTAAGTAAGTTGCTCCTATTAGAAGATTTCAAGAGTGCTGCTAAGGGTGGTGGTCTTCTTGTGTCTTCTCATCAAGTCCAATTTTGAGTCCAGAAATGGGCACATACTATTGCTCAATCTGTAGTCTTAGCAAGGTCCTCATT
Source organism: Alligator sinensis (assembly GCF_000455745.1). Taxonomy (NCBI): domain Eukaryota; kingdom Metazoa; phylum Chordata; order Crocodylia; family Alligatoridae; genus Alligator; species Alligator sinensis. The sequence goes on from NW_005841870.1 coordinate 77,091, forward strand.
GGTGCATGGACTGCCAATACATGGGCAGACCAGTAGGTACTCCATAGCCTGTAAGATTCCTCCATGTTTGCATATGGTGCTTGTGTTGCTGGACTATCTCAACAGATGCGCATTAACTTTAGTCTTACCAACCCCTGTTTGGAGGCAGTTCAAGCTTCTCTGTGCTGGCAAATCAAGCTCTGTGCCTGCAGAGAGATATTCAGCAGTTTTGATATTCATTCTAACTCCCTCCTGGGACACCCCTAGTCATGACTGCCACATTTTTATTTGTGTAGCTGTTGGTGTCTCATCCAGTGGTTGCAGTGTAGAGAGATGCGTTTCTATGATTTTAGTGTGCTGGGAGCTGCAGTGTGGCCATATAGTGAGTGCCCCTTATCTTTGATCTGCCAAGCACATTTTGTTTGCCTTGCTCCTGCTCTCCTGATGTCTGGTAGGGGGATGCCAGTGAGTAAGTAGAGACTATTGACATTTGTTGGTTTTGTGGTAACTGAAGGTAAGTGAGTGGGTAAATCAAGCCCAGATAGGAAAACAGAACACAAAATATTGTGTTCACCTGACACTGCATGCCAGTTTTCAAAAATCAATTAAGTATTTTTAAAGAGCCTGTGCTTTGCTTGTGCTGTTTGCGGTGTCCTCAGAAACAGCAGTGCAACTCTATTACATTACTATGGGGCTGTTACAAGTAGGGTGCAATTAGACTGAGTGCTCTTAAAAAGCATCTCCATTCAACATGACTATAAACTAGTATCAGAGCTTTACATTTTTTAATTTTTTCTTGCTTCCATAACTCTGTTTACATGTGAAAGGACACTTCAACTTTCACTGCTAGGCCTATAGACTTGTTTGGGGTAGAGAATCAAGCCGTGTGGGGTTTTCCCCCTTCTCTTATTCATCATTCTCATTGATGTCCCAACGACGGCTAGGCAAACCCCACTGTCATCAATCACGTCTTCAGTATTATCTCTGCAATCCTGTTGTGTTCCAGCTATGCCCTCAGTCACCCCTTTTGCAACAGAGGGTGTTTGTTAGAAAATAAAGAAGATGAGCAGATGTGTAAGGGAATAATTTGGCCTCTAGCAGCTGTACATTCATATAACTGGAACATAATCAATGATCTACAGTTAAAGAACGAAATCTGTTTGTAGTACCAGCTATAGGCATAAGGGAAAACAGATTATATTGATGTTTGTGGGGGAGGGGAGAGAAAGAAAGATTATTATAGCTAATTGCAGATTAGTGACATTCTGTGATATATCCCTGAAATCAGAGGTCTAGGTGATGAGGACTGCTAAAAGATGTAATGCAGGAAAGCAAGAGCCAGAGTTGGCAATTTTTGCTTTCTTTGTGCCTTGGAAAGTCACTTCAGGTTTATGAACAGATTAATGCAAAAAGGTGCCGTGGCAGTTGTGACTCTGAGAAAGCTGTTCACAGAGTATATTGTTTTTGAAAATGACACCATTTTCTCCTAAAAGAAAGTCTCTAGCAACATGGGAAGAAACGTTAATCTATCAGGTAAAGGGAGGTTCCCAGGAAATGTACATCCCAAATCTAGTGGGTCACATTTTCCGCTTGTCCAACTGCATTGACTCCATGGCCCCCTACTGATAGCACCCTTTTTCTGGGAAGTTTGTAAATCCCAGTCCTCCATCTAAGTTACTAACAAAAGGAACAACTCAAAAATAATCATCCCAAAAAAGCAGGTGTGTTAAACACCTCACTTGTGTCACTAGTATTTTGTTATCGCCCAATCCGTATCCTTCACCTATAGGTTGTCTCTCTAGTAGACTGGCAGCTCTTGAGGATTGGCACCTTTTATCACCATATTTTTCCGCAGTGTGTCAGTGCTGTATAAATATTGCGGGACTTCTGTTAGCCACCTTCATTAATCCTTCCCCATTCTTACCGTTTAGAGTCATCATTCCTTGCTAGCATGTGAATCCACACTCATACATTTTTGCACACTAACAAGCTCTGGTTTCACATTATGATGTCAAGATCTCTCGCTCTTTCACTCTGATTTATGAATGTCTGGTGTTTTGTACCTCATGGTTTGCATGTACAGTATATACCATAATACCATAATGACCATACCATAATGACAGACTTCTTCAAAATTGAGGGCAAGAGTTGATATTTAAATATTTTAATGGGTTCTCGTGCACCCCTCACATGCTGATATGTTCAGATGTAACATGTGAGCATGCAGCTAACTGTGTTTGTGTGTCTAGCACCCAAAAATGGTCAAGTGAAAGAAGAAGAGTGCTTGGAGGATGCATAAATCTTGTACTTCATACTTGCAAGGTGAAGAAGCTTTTGAGGTCCTTGGAACCTCATGGTCAACTTCCCAAGAGATGCAGGTTTCCCTTATGTTGGAAATTTGCCTCAGATCCCCACAGAAATCCATCTTGGAAACACAGAAATGGCCAGATTGGAATGGATCTGAGTATCCTGTCACTGACAGACACCGAGTCCAGATGCTTCAAAGAAAGAAGCAGGAAGCTGTTGACAGTAGGCCGCTATGGACTGCCATGTACAATGGGAAATTTCTTCCCCCTCCTTTCAGTTATGGTTTATACCTGAATAGGTGTCTCCACCCCTTCCAATAGATGCTTTTAATCCATAGTACTAGAAGCAAGGAACTTTGTGGCTGATATCTTTTATTGGACCAACTGCATAGTTGGGATAGACTTAGACAAGCTTTTGAATGCAATGCATTCTTCTTCATGCATTGCATTTGAAAGCTTGTCTGTGTCTATCCCGCCATGCAGTTGGTCCAATAAAAGATATCACCCACAACAATTCTTGCCTCTCACATATTTCCTGGACCATCATGACCACAACATCACTCCAACACTACCTTTAATCCTTACTGTAACCCTGGATATTCTCATTCTGCTTCACTGATTTGTTGCAGCAACGATTTCCACAGGCTGACTGTATCCAATTATTAGGTAACTTCAGGTATGTAGTTTCTTGGATGAGAACAGCTGGATATTCCTGAAGCTCCTGCTAAATGCTGAAGGTATGTGAAATCTTCATCGTATATTTTACTTGTTTCTTCCTTTTGATATCTGTACAGAATGTTAGGATCGTAATGAAATGCTAATAATATGTTGTACTTGAGAGCACCTTTCACTGAAGATCTTCATTCACTTGACACAGATTAACTAGCTAAGCCTCACAGCACTCTTTTATCCCATTCTACAGATCAGAAAACTAAGGCCTAGATAGGTTACATGACTCATCCCAGGTTGCAAAACAAGCCAATGGCAGAGCTGAAAAGAGAACCAAGGACTCATGAATCCCTGTCCTACCCCATTCTAGCTCATGTGCCACACTGCTTCTAGTTACCAAAGAATGAGAGGCAAAAACACATCATGAACTAGGAACAGTATTATTGGTGTTTGAAATTGATTCCTGTAAAGTCAATCATACTGGGACTGTGGTTACTGGGAAGTGATTATTACTCATAAAGTGGAAGATAGTAGATAAATAGGCACAGATCTCATTTCTCACAACAAACTTTCTAAGACTGTTAAATGCCATTGAAGGTATATTCTTCCTGCACACATTTGTGTCGCTCCTCTTTAGCTTGCAGTCCTTTGCCAGTGAGCCTGTTTGTGATTCTGTGATAAGAGAGGATAGCAGCTGCCCTGTATGTGGTAGGAATGGAAAATTGTGTCAACATTGCTTTTCAAGCTGTAGCCTGGCTCTCAGCCAAAAGACAGAATGGAGGTAATCTGAAATTGGACTGCTGAATGTCATTTTGGATTAAAGCTGAGTGAGAGAGATGGCACAGGAGAAAGCATATTGTTTATCAGAGATCCAGATCTCTTTTTCTTTTGCGTGGTTCCCTTAGACAACTCAGCAGCAGGAAACTAAGTCAGCAAGAAAATGCAAGAGATGGGCAAAATACGGCCATTAAACAGACTACCTGGACCAGCCTCCATCCTTGAGAATCTGCCAAAACCTGAAGCAAAGCTTTTTCATTTGTAGGCAAACCCAGAGGTGATATAAGCACTGTCAGCTGGCAGTTGATGAGGTTCTGGTTTCATGGGTTGTTTTCCCTTTGTCCCTTTTTAACCTCTGCACACCTGGTGCAAGCCTAATGTTGTCACAAGGGAAAGCATGAAAGAGCTGATGCAGGTGCTTTGCAAAGCAGGTTACCAGAAAGCAGTGTTTTTGACTGAAAATATGCCCTGGAGATGTCTAGTGCTATTATATAACTAACTGGGGAGCATAGTGATGGCAAGTTCAGAGTTACTGTAACCTGGATTTAGAGTATGTGCACCTGTCATTACTATAGCCCCACCTAGCCAAACTTCCTAGGAAAAGTGAAAATCTTGCAGTTTTTCCCCACAGAGATGTCAAGCTTTTTTCAGCCCCATCTTTCTTGCCCTGAATGAGCTCTTTCCTTCTTACACTTGCTGTGGTCTTTCTGAGTTCTTTGCAAAAGAAGAATTGCTTTAATATTTTTCCACAGTCAAAATGTGAGTAGGAAGAGCTTTTTAAATGAAGTGCCACTAAATTGAGAAGAAGTATAGAGTGGGGCTTTGAGTCTAAAAAGATTGAGCATCACTGCCATAGAGTAGTCATTTTCAACCTGTGGTCTGTGGACCTCTGGGGGTCTGCAGACTATGTCTAAGGGATCTACAAAAGATTACTATAATCAATCAAAAGTACATGAATACCTACACTTACAATCCAAAGGGATCTGCACCTCTGTTCAAAATTTTTTAGGGGTCCGCAAATGAAAAAAGGTTTAAAGCAGTGCCCTAGAGTGATTCATCCCCTGACATACATTCCCTGATCTCAGCCATCACTGTTTGAGGGACATCCAAATCAGATACAGCTGCTAAAGAAAGGATCAAATATCATCAAGCCTCTGGGGCTTGGTTTTCCCATTACATAGCATGAACACAGCTTGAGCTGCCTAGTTCTAAAATTGTTAATGTGAGCAGAGATCAAGGTCCCTTGGGGGACCTTGGGGTAGGAGCCTATTGTGCAGTGTTCAGATTTCTCCTGTGAATTTTATAAACACAAAGTCTAATTGCTTTGGGGATTTGGAAAATAAAGCAGAGGCAGGCAGCGCCATATTAAAATGATCCGATTCCTTCGGTGCTGCACTCTTTGAATCAACAGTATATATTTCTATAGCAACCATCTCAGCCACGTGGGACATATTGTAGTATTAAGCGCTGCTCATTCTCTGAGGATTAAGACGATTGTTCAATCTCTTGTTAAGAGCTCCCTTTGGGATAGATTGGTGGATAGGCATCAGTTTCCTGCCTATTGTCAATTCTCTCTTTCTCTCTCTTACTGTTTTCATTCTTTTTTTCTCTCTCCTCCTCATCTTACTGTTCCTTATGGTTATTTGTTCCTCTGCTTGCTTGTTGCCCAGTCCCTAGAAAGCTACCTGCCATGAGTGGTGAGACTGTGAGGAGCTCTCAGCTGAGCTGTTGCAAGAGTCATAACTGTAGAAAAGTAGGGCTGGAGAGGACCGCAGGAGGCCATCAAGTCTACCCCTGTTCAAGGTAGGATCATCCCTGTATAAACCATCCAATACAAGTGTTTTGCCTAACCTACTCTTAAAATGACACAAACAACCCTTCCACACAACGACCAGGCACAACACCCAAAAAACACCAAGAACACTCTAACTTGCCACATGTAAAGCAGGAGGACAAGAGTATGGTCAGTGCCCTGCCCCTACATTTGAGAGATCCCAAAAAGAGGACCATGCCCCTTGCTGCAGAGGAAGGCAAAACCTCCCACAGTTCATTCTGATCTCAGGTTAAATTCCTCCCTGACCCCAGATGTGGCAATCTTTCTGGCCCTGAGCAGAGGAGCAAGTCCCTCTAAACTGGAAGCTCTGGGTTTTTTAGTCCTAGCAGGACCACCAGCACACCCGAGTCAAAATCCCCAGCCTTGGCTGCAGCCAACACCCAATGCTTTTAAGGAAGGCAGATAAAAAAAAACCTTGATACCTAGCAACAGAGGGGGAAAAGTTATTTCCTGATCCCGCATGGCAAACATTAAAGCCCAGAAGCACAGGAAAACCAAAATAACTCCACTCTGCACTGCAAGTTGGGGACCTCAAACACAGCTAGCTCCACATGTCCTAAATGGAGAGCCAGAACCACCTTTTCTGTCATCCTATTCTCTTCATGATCTTATTCTGGCTCCTTTAATTTTCTTTCATAGCAAAACTATTTGTGCAACTCTGATTCATTCTCCTGCTGCTGAGTATGGGCCCTGCCAATTTCCACCTCTTCTAAGCTGCAGAGCTCTTCCCATGTCAGATCTCCAAGTGGTGCACGTGTGTGGGTCAACTGCTATTCACATTACACTCCAGGCATAGCTATTCCTAGATCATCTCTGACCAGTGCTTCTCCAAACTCTTTTTGAAAAACTCCAATGAAGAAGATTCGACAACTTCCCTAGGCAATCCCTAGAACTGCTTCACTCTTCTAACAGTAACGTTGTTTTTCCTGAAATCCAATCTAAACCCACTCTGCTACAATTTCAAGCCACTGCTATACATCCTACTCTCTGCAGACAGGGACAAAAGGTGTTCTCCCTCTTTACAGAAGCTCTTCAGAAATTTTAAGATGGACATCATGTCCCCTTTTAATCACCTTTTCTGCAAGCTGAACATGCTTATTTCTCTTGATGTCTTCTCAAAAGGCTTGCCTTCCAAGCCCTTCATCATTTTTGTTGGCTGCCTTTGGAACCTCTCTAATTTCTCCATGTCTCTTTTAAAATGCAGAACCCAAAACTGCAAGTCAAGTCACTTCTGGGCCTTGGTTTACCCAGCTGTAAATTGGGGCAATAAGACCACCTAGATACCTCTGTGTGCCCTGAAAAATAATTAGCTAATGTATGTTAAAAAAGCATTAAAGATGACAGGCATGGAATAAGAGCTAATTATTAAGGACTATTGGAAGCACCAGCAAATATTCTCCTCTAATCCAATTTTAAATGCCAAAAATCATGTGGGTTGCCAAAAATCACGTGTTGTTCTGAGTAGTGATTTGCAGTTGGTTTCACACTTAGATTATTTTTAATAGCAGGAAAATCTATATCGCTTAGATTCTTCCCAGGGCAGTCATTTAATTCAGCTCTGGGAGCTGGTGCAGAAGTCTATGAAGAGACCTAACCATCACCTCTTTGACTTTAAGAACCATGATGAGAAAATACTGCAGACATTCCCCTCATCTATCATCACTCCAGAGATGCACATCCATTAAAATTAAGACAAAACTTTGATTTCTCACCCTTGTCAGAATTAGTTTTAAAAAACACCTCATTCTGTGAGTTAAGGGAGAAAGGGAATATGAACTGGAGGGAATATGAACTTGAATATCCTAACTCTAGCGCCATCTTCATACCAATATACAACGGCAGAGAAGGTGGCAATTTGTACTGGGCTGAGTTAGCAGAGGAAGGCAATATAAATAACTGGAAGCCATATATTCCTGTAGAGGGCAATGACTATGCTTAATGACCAGCACAGTATGCAACATGTATGTGTAAACCTACCACAGTAGGCAGGAGTATGCTGACCACTGTTGCCGGGAGGGGTAGTGATGAGAAATCGTATCTGCCTGGGCTCTCCGCACACTGAAGACAGCAGATGCTGCTGCCACTGTTGTAGCAGCATTGACTTGGATGATGCAGCAGGATGCCCCTGGACCTGGTCCCCTCTTCACTTCCCCCCATCCCAGATATGCTACTGGGTTGCAGAGCTGCACCTGCTCTGACAAAATCTCCCCTGTGGGGTCACCATTCCCCATCCTCCAGATGCACTGCTGTTATGGCCCAGCAGTGCAGGGCTGCACCTGTCATGGCAAAGACTGGTGCCTCCTCTGATTCAGTGCCTGGGGCTGGTGCCCTGCTTGTCCCCCTTACTTACACTACTGTAGTGGCCAGAGACTTGAGGTACCATGGTGAGACCATACGTCCTCTCACTCTTCCCACATCTTAACTGCTCCCTTCATTACTGCTTTAATCAGAACAGAGGGACCCTCCTGGATGCACTGACAAGGAGCCTGACCATGGGATACATGAGGGAGGCGGAGGCTGGCCATTGGGACAGGGTGAATGAAATTCTTTATATGGTATTACCTTCTCTGATTGGTGCTTGGTGTTTGGGAGGCTGGGATGAAATGTAGTCCCTTATAAAAGCATCCAGGTCCTCATCTGAATGCAAACCTTTCTGGGTTTTAGCAGTGAGAGAATGATGTTGGCTTGATATGGGAACCAAGTGTGCCTCTTGGATATTATCCAGGCTTTCTTGGGTTTCAGCAAAGCAGTATGTGGTTGCCTTGACTATGTATAGCTTATGCTATTGACCAGAATTTGTGGACTTCAGCTAAGCAAGCCCTTGCATCCGTTTAAAAGTAACATGTAACCTCTAACAGCCACTCTCTTTGCTATAGTGGGTCACATTGTCAGATTATTTGCTTAGGGAGAAATACCTCTGGGCATGAACTCCCTGCGCGGTGTTCTGAGCTCGGCCGCAACAGTGTAAATCCAGAGTTAATTCATTCACTTTGGTAACATTAGTCTGTATTTACACCCTGAGGAGATCACTTGAAATCTGGAGGTGACGCGTGACGCTGGTACAAGCCTGTGACATAACATAATGTAAAGGTTCAAACTTACAACAGCTTTGACCCTTGCTTAAATCAGTTTAGCTTCATTTGGTAACTTACTGACTGGGGCTGAACTGCTTTAAGCGAGGATTATATTACTTAGCAGAGCCAAAACTAGTGGCCAGTTAATTAAGCCAGTGCAAGTTTTCTTGTACAATTATGTGTACTCCCACATTGCTCAGATGCCCTGGTCAGGGGCCAGGAATCCATTGCAAGTACTGGACAAACACAGAGCAAGAGACAATTTTTGCCCCAGAGAGCATTGGCAAGGCCTTCAAATCTGCGCATCCCTGTTAAAAGTTTGGTTGCCAAACTTTTGTTGTGCTGCTATCTATCACCACATCTTGTGTGCCCTCTCTGCTTTGTTGTGATGACTTTGTCCTCATTGCCTACAGTCAATGGTCTTATAACACAAGTGTCTGGCTTTAGTTCTGGGGTAGAGGTGAATTCTCAAATATTTTTCTCTCTGTACTCCTTGCTCTGGCTTTCCATTTGCCTCCACTAAGTGAAACTGTGATGAGTGGGTTCTTCACACTCATCTCCTCTCCCAGTTGCCATGTTAGTCAGCCTGCCCATCCTGACCTTCCCCATTGCAGCCCTCTTCTCCATGGCCTTCTAAGCCAACCTCTCTAGATTTCAGGTAATGCCTTCTCAAATACTCTGAGCATTATAATCATGTCAGATCTGGCTCAGCCACTCCACTGGTTCCCATCAAGATCAAAACTGGCTTGTTCTAAACTCTTTGAGGACTAGCTCTAAGTTACCTGATGGACCTTGTTTCTCTCTTTACTCCCCAGTTTCTTTAAGTGGCTTTGACACCTTTCTCTCTCCCTTCACTGTGTCCCCACTCATTGTTGGTGTAAGACCTTTCTGCTAGAGGGTCAGACCATGTGGAAAAGTTTTCCTATACTACTCTGGCTCACTGGCATGTCATTTCATGTTGACACCTCTTCTCCTTTAACTATGCTTCATAAAAAGTATCTCATCCCTACAGAGACAGCTAAGGCTTTTTCCCAGGTGTAGCCCCTTTTGCCCAAGTGTATTTCCTCCTGTCTGCACACAAAACTCTCTATCCCACCCAGGCTAGCTACAACAGCTGGAAGCATAGATTAGAGCTGGATACCATTTACAATGGAGTTGATAATGTACTCACTTTGCAACTTGGGTTAAACGGCTTGACTGCTGATAACCCCCAAAGTGCCTTCCAACAGGTCCCTCGATGATCCCAGAAGGACAGAAAAATTCTCCTGCAGGTCACGGGGAAAGAATCATAGAGCAGCCCAGTTCTGTGTGTGCAGCAGAAAGAATTATGACATCTGACATGCAAAATCCCAGCAACATGGAAAGAGGTGGGGGGAAGGGGAACCCAGGAGTTCAGCACCAGCAGAGAGGTAGTCACTTGAGTATAGCTGGACTAACCTGGATGCTCAGATCCCTGATGCAGGATCTCCTGGTCTATCTCTGCTGTCAGAACATGCCCACAGTCCCTGCTTCCACCTCTGTGCAATTTGTTATGGGAAGCAATTCGTATGAAAGGCACTTGCAAAACAACCCACACATGGCACTGTATGTTCATTTTGGGCTTCACTCAGAACAACTTGACATTGTTGCCCCTTGAGGGAAGAGCAGAGCAATGCTGAACAAGCACCCACTAAGTCAAAGCATTACAGAAAAATGAGGAGGGTATTTTTTGTCTGGAGAAAAGTGGAAAAGGGCAAAATTTTAGCAGAGGGGGGAAGAGGGAGAATGAGTTCAAGTAAGTGTATAAAGCAAAAGCAAACACCTCCTGTCTTGCCATGTCATCAGCTGAGATATGCAAAATAGTTACCTCCTGAATATGAGCCAGTGTCTCTCCCACATAGCAGTCACCGCCTGTGTTGCAGCAGAGAGGACCAGAAATGTGCTAGTGGACACATTTTATTTCCCAGTTTAGAACAAACCATGCAGTTGGCAACTACGTTCCTGGAGAAATCATGCTTAGTAGGGAAGCTCGCCTAGATAGAGAGCGTTAAAAAAACAAGGAGAATGTCTTGAAGAAAATGTCACTGCTGTTAAGAAGCTTCCTCAGAGCCAGCAGTGGAGTCTTGGAAATGCATGAGGAGCATGGCACTCCTCTACATGGGCATGAAATGAGCTACAAGGGGGTGGGGTTTATTTTTAACCCTTGGGAGTCTCTGTGTGCCACGTGTGTCTGTGTGTATCTATAGCTAGAGAAGGATACTTAATTAGTCATTTGGCTAACAATCTGGAAAATGCTACTGTCCTCAGGGTTAATTTAGTCTTCAGCTATGAGAGCAGATTAGTCTTATGGCATGTCTTCCTCTGGGTTTATAAAGACCCCGGCTAGCCGCCTGCATGTGCTAAGTGCTCCTTCTGTATGTCGGCTTTGCAGTTTTGCTTCCCAAAGGTTTCTGTTCAGTCAGAGTTCCTAACCTACGTATGCAGCCTGACAGCATCTGTGACTGAGACAACAGCTGTGTGATGCCAGGGAGCCCCTACAAGGGTGAAACACATGCCTGTGGTTCACTGGCTGCTGTTTCAGCCAGGACGGTGCAATTGTCCTGACTTCTGTTGTCCGTCAGCATTGCTATGAAGTTACCACTAGTTGACACTGATCTGTTTGGCCTACTGCAGGACTGGGCAATTATTTGGGCCCATGGGCAACATAGGCAGTTCTGGGGAGCTGTCGCAGGTCGCCCCAAACAGCCTGGGGCCCACACGCCCTGCAGTTCCTCACTCCACCAGTGCTCAGCAGCAGCTGAGCACACAGCCCTGACCTGACCTGCGCTTTGGACTTGCCCCAGCTGGAGCAGACCAGCTTCACACAAGCCAGGACCCATGCACACAGCCCTGACCTTGGCCCGCCCCGCACCTGCTTCATGCTGGACCATCCACAGCGAGCAACGGCAGCAGCCAGGCAGAAGCTGCTGCTGGGCACCAGAGAAAAACCAACCACTTTCCTCTCACTGTCGCTAAGCCCTTCTTTCTGCAAACTCCCAGAGCCCAAGCCTGGTCTGCCCTGCAGCTCCTCTCCACTGCCACCGCTGCCCCACTGAGTGACTCGGGGGAGGCGCTGGTGACAGTGGTGATAGTGGTGGAGAGGAGTCACAAGGCATCCTAGGCACGGGCTCTGGGTGGCTGTAGTGTAGCAAGAAGGGCCTGGCAGCTGTGAGGGGAAGGCAGCTGCTTTTCTCCTGCACCCTGCCACTGCCACAGCCACTACTGCTCATCATAGGTGGGTGGGTCTGGAGCAGGTGTGCAGTGGTCTGGGGCTAGGGCTGTGTGCGCGGATCCTGGCTGGGTGCAGGGCAAGCTGGGCCAGGGCCAGGTCCAGGGCTGTGCAGGTGGGTCCCTGCCAGTCTCCACGGAGCCAGGGCCAGAGTCCAGCTGCGGAGCCCCCTTAGCGCTGCTGCGTACCTGGGGGTGGCAGGACGTGCCACAGGCCAGACGGTACCTGGGCCAGGAGGGACTGAGGGACCCACTGTGGGCTGAACAAAGTCTGTCTGCAGGCAGGATCTGGCCTGAGGGCCATATTTTGCCCGCCTCTAGCTTACTGTCTAACTTTACCCTAAACACCATGGGATTGTATTGCTACTGTTCATGGCAGTAGCATGAGGAGGGATTACATGACCTAATAATTCTTTTCCAGCTTTAATTTCTATAATTAAATGCAACGCCTATACGTAGGCATTGTGGAAAGGGCTTAAATGCAATATTACAAGACACTTCCAGCTCCAACATATATATTTGTATATCTTTTTATAACCTTTTCTTTACCTGTCAGTAGTAGAAAATCACCGCAGCTGGCACAATTGCTCAGTAGCAGACAGAAGTCTTTATAGATCAAGGGTAGGCAAAATATGGCCTGTGGGCCTGATGTGGCCCACCAGCTGATTGGATCCAGCCTGTGGGGGTGAGGCACTTGCCAACTTATTAGAGCTGGCCCGCCAGGGGAGGCAACTTCCAATTGATTGGATTTGGCCCACAGCTGCCCCGTGGCACTCTGCATGGGGCCAAGCCCCACCCGGGGCAGCCTGCACCATGCTCCAGCCTGAGCCCACTGGCTTTGCCCCAGCCAGTGTGCACACTTTCTAGTGGGGCTGCTCCTGGTGCACCTATTGCTTGGCTCTCTTCATCTCCCGCAGCAGGATATCAGTCTGGCATCTTCTCCTAGCATAGAGTTTACTTGAAAACTGTGTTAGAATGGAATTGCCAGATTGTCAGGTGTCACCGCCAGTGGGAAGTGTAGAACAATTCAAGGAATTAAAAATGAGGGATCACCGATCTCCAAAAGAAGCTCAGTGTGAATAACATTGAAGAAATCAGCTGGATCTTGGACATTTATCTGTGGCTTAAGGTAAACTAAGTCTCATCCACAACTAAAACTAAGTTGATAATTTCACTACCAATGTATGAGACGATGGAGAATCTTTTTAGCTAAAGCACAAGCCCAAGAGTCATGAAATGTGGATTCTAGTCCCGGCTCCATAACATTGTTTATAAATACCCAGGTTAATTCATCTCTGCCTCAGTTATCTCATCTGTAAAGGTTGGGGGGAATACTTCCTTCCCTCACAAGGTTGTACTCATTTCTTCCAGGTGGGTAGCCATGTTACTCTACACTCAGGCAGAAGGTAGCATGAGGCAAGGGTAGACTGGGGTGGGGACATGTAGCAGTGCAGTTGCACCCCTGTTTAGCTATGCCATGCATGCACAGCGAGCTCTGATCTTGCCACTTGGTCAGTGCAGGCTTCTGCTGGAGATTTGCATGTGGAGTGAGCTCTGGGCTCATCAGTGCAAATTGTGACCAGAGCCACTGCTTTCAATTAGCTTCAGAGCCCAAGGGGTAAGCGCTGCTAGTGTTCACCCTTCTGTTCCCTCCCGCCATAATGCTGAATTTAGCAACAGAGG
>NW_005841870.1:90668-94173 GCF_000455745.1 Alligator sinensis
GGAAAGAGGGGACACGTCTCAATGGCGCTCACCCCATAGGCTCTGATAGCATCTGGCTATATAGGTTATTGCCTAATAAAGCTCCTGCCTTTCTGAACCTGTTAGTCTCTAAGGTGCCACCCTGCCTCGTTGTTCATTTTTGGAAGCACTCTGAAGCCCTGAACACACAGAATATTTGAAGCATTTCAACCACCTTTGAAGTGCTTCAGAGGGGAAGTTGACAGATGTACGCTCCAAAAAACGACTGAAGTGACATACTCTGAAAATAACCCTGGATGAAGCAGCAACTATCTGGAAGCACTTTCCTAATTCCAGTTATATCTGCACTCTCTGTGGAGTGCAGCAGGAGGTTACTCAGCCCTCTGGCATCCCACACTGCTCTTCTCTCCCCAGCCCCAACCCCCAAAAGAAAGCGGGTAGAAGCAGAGCAGACAGCCGATGAGCCCTCTCCTCTGTGCTCAGCCATACCAGGGGCTCGAGAGCAGGAATTCCCGCATGGTTTTTGGCCTCTGGCCTTCAGAGTCTCATAGGGCTGTTCTCCACAATCTCCAGGGCCTGAGAGCTGTGCAAAGAATTGTTCTTTTCAATCCTGGGGCTCGAGAGAATAATTGCTTTCATGCCTCTCCGCTTACGGACCTGGGAGATTGAGGTCAAGCATACAGGAGAGTGTTCATTGACATCCACCATGCTTTCTACCCCACCCCCATTTGGGAGGGCAGGGAGTGGAGCCACAGGCACAAGCAACCCCTTGCCATGCTCCCTGACTGTAAAGCATGCCACTGAATGCTGTCATTGTAACTTAGAAGCTCTCCAGCAGGCTTGAAGCACTCTGAATTTGCTCCAAATTAAAGCATAACTTGGAGCACTTCAACTGTACATCTGTCCAAGGCCTGAGACTTAACTGAAAGACCTTATGGAAGTTGAAAGCATTATTACAAAATCACTAGTTGCTAGTGCCATGGATCAAAAAAAAGAAAGTGCATGTGATCAGCTGAAGAAGAGGATATTATCAACAGCTAAACGCTCACTATGCAAGCACTGCCCTGCTAATCCAGAGAGGAAAAAATCTGCCTTCCTCTGATTCCTCTTAAAATCAAATATCTAGCAAAAAAATAACTAGTTTTAAATTATACACTCAGAAGAAACAGGAATAAAATACAAATAAAATAATTCATTCCATCCATTAATTTTAAAATTACAGAAATAAATTACCCCATTTTACAGTGTTATTGTATCAACTTTTCAAGAAAAAATACAATTGGGCAAAGACTTTGCAAATGGAGTTTCTTCATTTTAATGGTATTTAGTGAGAACAGCAAGAAAGATCATAGAAAAGATACAGTGAAGGGAACTTACTTGCTTGGTGATAACAGCAAGAAAGAACATAGAAGCAATGCAGTGAAGGGAGCATACTGGGAAAAAAAATCACAATTTTCCAATAGAGAGAGAGAGAGAGCTGAATTCATCCCAGGTATAGCACCACTGACATTTCATCAGTGGCTAATCTAGTCTTGAAGTAAAGGTAGAGAGAAAGACTTTCATTAAATATAGTAAACAATGGGCACATCTACACATGAAAGTAATGTGATGCAATAAACTCCGGCACATATCTGTACATACAATAAACTCCAGAGTTTACATGTGCGCCCAGCACTGCAGCATGTTGAGCGGGTTCAGAGCAGCTCTGGCTGATAGAGGGCCTGCGGGGATCAGCCTGCCAGCCTGGGGCTGCTCCGATCTGGTTCAACATGCTGCCGACAGGTTGGCAGGGGCATGAGGGTGCTCCAGCTCAGGGCTAGCCAGCAGGCAGCCCCTGCATTGAAGCACCCTCATGCCCCAGCCAGTCCTATCAGTGTCTATACATGCATTGCTGCACACTAAAGAATGCCACCCTAGGATAGAACTTGTGTTTATAAGTACTAACCTGCAGCAGAGTTAATTATTTACCTGCAACCTAATAGGGGCTCATGTGTAGACCCTGAGACTTTACTGCAGAGCTAATTAGGCAGCTCTGCTGTAAGCATCTCATGTAGATGTGCCCAATGAGTAATTTCACTTCCTAAGATATGGCAACTGTGCCAACATCATGCTATCTGTGTACATCCAGCATAGGGCTCCAAGGCTAATAATGGTATAGGGCAGGAGTTGGCAGCATACAGCCTGTGTGCCTGTGCCCGTGCCAATGCTGGACCAAAGCCAGGTTGTTCCAGCCCATGCCTTGTAAAGGTTGCTGACTGTTAGTGTAAGGGCATTGTGCCCGACCACTTTGGAGTCACCAGAAAATATAAAAACAGGCCCAGCATAAATAGGTCTCTGAAAATGAACCTAGGATTATCATATTTTCTCTACTGCCATTCCTAAGACTGTGCCAGCTTCATCAAGACCACGTGTTGCCTTCCAGTTAGGGAAACTGGACTTTCCCTGAGTATGCTAACAATTTGTGTTTTCCTTAAAATAGTTTGGGTCTTACAGGGCAACCCTTTGGAAATTCCCCATGGCCTGTGAGTCTCTGAGGAAATTCAGACAGGGCCGTAATGTGGCCTATACCCAGCTCCAGTATTCTGTCCGCATAACCTGTTCAGATGCAATGGCACCATTGATGCTCTGGCTCTGGCCAGCCAAAAGCATACAAAGAAAACCTGAAAGATTGCATCTGGAAAATGAGCTTAAGGGACAACAACAAAAAATGATCAACCAGACCAACCTCTAAAATGCCCTTGAATGTTGCTGTCCCTCTTGGCCCTTTTGCTCTGGAGTGCAGCCACAGTAAGACAAGAATTGTTCCTATTGTGCTTAATTACATTGTCACTGCGCTGCTTGCATATGACTTTCACTGCATGGCTTGCTTGTCCTTTTGTAAAAATCAAGGGCAGCTTATTTACTAAGTCTAATACGAACGCAATAAAAATAAAGCATGGCTTTTAAATATAGCAACCGTTTTAACTTGTGTGTTTTTTACTCCTGGGGAGATAATCTCCTCTTTCATGTCTCCAAGCAAGCTCACAGAATGGCTGGAAAAATGCATGGAATACTTCAGTGCAGTAATTGTATACAGCGTTCCAGCTGATGGGGGCCAGATTTTCCCTGCCCCGGTGGAGATACTACAATGATGGGTGCTCTGTATAAATGTCAGAGGCCTTTGTCCCTAGACATTGCTGAGCCTTTTTGGCCAAGGAAGACTTTTATTCCTAACTCATAAAAACATCTTTTAAAAAGGATTATTTTTTCTTCCCTCCACCTCCCCTTTGGACTGACACAAATTGTGTAACATGGCATTGAGAGTCAAACAGTTTTCTTTCAGAAGCATAATCCATGCAAAGACCTCCGATTTATATTTTTATGTAGACTCATCACAGCTGATACTAAAACATGCCATGAACCATTATTAATATTACATAAGCTTTTATTCTAAAGAAAAACTTTGAGACTTTTTTTTTCACAAACTGAAAATAAAAGCAACTATTTTTGAAAATTAAGAAGTTTTCATACATTCATTCCCCACTCT
>NW_005841870.1:94204-109415 GCF_000455745.1 Alligator sinensis
GGACACTGGAAAAAGCAGAAATGAAAAGGAGGCATTAGATTTTTTTTCTGGTTTTCAGTGTTGGTTTTTCATAAGAATGCCATGCACATTTTGCAGCAATTTTCTTTTAAAGGGAAAAGGGTTTTTTTCCCCCCCTTAAGAATTTCCTGCTAAAAAACTACTGACCTTTTTCAACAGGTGCTCAGGTTGACAGAGCACTTTAAGAGAACCACCTCAAACACTGTTAGTACGATTTAGTGACAACCACAATTAGCCCCATCCCCCATTGCACTAGTTACCCTGCAAACACAAAGTGAGATTGTCCGTGCCCCAAAGAGCTTACAATCTAAATAGACAAGAAAGAAAGAAAAAATAGGAGAAAACATTTAAATTGTAAATGTGTAGTATAGTAACCTTCCTAAGCTCTTAGACGTGTTTTCTTTTTGTAAGATGGATATTTTAAATTGTATTGTGGCACACTGTACAGATCTAAAAAATGTTGCCATGTGCTTCATTTAAGTGACCAATGTGGGCCCTTTCCACAAAATAAAGATTGGAGCAATGAAGAAAAAAAAAAGAAAGAAAAAGAAAAAATAGGAGAAAGAGCAGAAGGAATAGTGATGGCTTGCAAATGGTATATGAGTGCCACGGTTTTTGTGTGGTTGCTTGATTTTTAATTATTGGGGGTGGGGGAACAAATAATAAATGGAGAAGGAATGGTTAAGGCAGTGATTTTCAACCAGGCTGCTGTGGCAGCCTAGGGTGCCTTGAGATCTTTTCAAGGGTGTAGCAGGGTGTCATGCAACATTAGTACTGTGACGGGTGCAAACATGATTGAGAAGGTAAAGCCAGAGATTTCACGGAAGAATCCACAGTGTTAAAATCATTCTGATCTGTTGTGGAGTCTGATCTTTTGGAGTCCTTGGAGCAGAAGAATTGCTCTATCATTTTTCTGTAGTCCAAAATCAAGTGAAAACTAAGAGTTGACATTTCCCAAGGGCTCCCTTGAGTCTAAAAAGGTTGAGAACCACTGTTTTAAGCACTGAGAGGAGGGTAGAGGGAGAGTATAAAGGTGGTGGCTGGAAATTGAGGTGAAAGGCAGGGAGGGCGATGGAGCCAGCAGTAACACAGCACTGGGAAAAGTGTAACAGAGCACCTGGGGCTCTCTGTTCCTTTAGGAAAGAAGCACCCAGTGAGGGAGCACTGCAGGGCAGGCAAGGCACAGCATCTGCAGGGCACGGTCTCAACCAGTGAATTAGGGCAACGAGCAGTCTGCTGACCGGAACGGGGCAGAGCCCTGGGAGGATATAAGCCAGAGGCTCGGGCGAGTAAACTAGTCTGTCCCTGGCAGCCACAAAGTGAAGAGCTCCTGGCAGCAGGGATCCTGAAGGGACTGCAGTCTGCATGTGGATCCCCAGCAAGGCTCAGGGAGCTCCCTAGGATATAGCCCAGGGCTGGGAGGCTATCCTAGCTGAGCAGTGAGGGAAGGTTTCTTCTCTTAAAAGGGCAGAGGGCTGCTTCCCCTTTTGGTGTTTATAGCTCGGGGGCTTATTGGTTGTGTTGTGGTTTGGACCCGGCAGTTTGGGTTGGGACTGTAGAGGCGCTATGTGGAGATCCCACTAGTGCCCATGGGGCACATGATTGCTTTGAGCCCTATCAGGCTCATCTGCCCCTTAAGGCCAGGGCAGGCTCAAGGCCCAAGCGAGGGTTGAGTCTGGAGCAAGGGTTGAGCCCGGAGTGGGCAGAGTGCAAGGCCACAGAGCCACATGGGGGCCCGGTGCCCAAGAGGGCTAGACCAGAACTGGTGCTTCAAAGCCCGGTCCAACACAGTGGGCTAGGACCAGGCTAGAAGGTCTAGCTGAGAGGAAAGGGGTGGTGGCCACGGAGTCTGAGGCCCCAACAAGAAAACAACATCACAGTAAAACCTGCAAGGCTTAGAGCATGGTGTCAGGGAAGGAATGAAGCCACACAATTAGCCCTTAACGCTGTAGGTGCCCCACAGTGGCATGGTCTAGAAAGGCCCAGAGAGGGGCCTGTGAATAGTGAGACCTGGCGAGGGACTTGGGAAGAGTGTAGTGGGACCAGAAGGGTCCAGCAATGGGCCTGAGAATAGCGTAGTAGAGACCAGCAGGGTGCCAAGGAACCCCAGGGGGGGTCCAGTTGGGCTGGAGCCCATGTGAAGACCTGTGGGCAGCCTCCTTTTTAATTTTATTATTCCATTATAGGGTAACTAGTGCAATGGGGGGGTCCATCAAGGCGGGCGAGCTGGAAGGGAAGGCAAGCTTGGGGCAGAGCGGGGCACAGTCATGGAACCACCAGTGGGGCATCACGGCCACCCCTGGGACCCCCAACATGCTACAGAGAGCATGTCCACACAAGGCTTATCTGCCCCAAGGCCTCATTTCAATAGTCCATCCCTTTTCAATAAAGCATTTAACTGCATGAATAACTATAGACACATGCTTGAGTCCTATGGTTTCAATAGGCTAGAATATGTGCTTAAGCACTTTTCTGAACAGGAGCCTACCACCTAAGACATAAATGAAAAAACCAAAACAAATCTAGGAGTAAAAAAATGGGCAGAAGCACAATTAGGAGATGTAGTAATATTACAATAACACAGTTATCTACAAGGGCTCTTGTATTCCCTCTGCCTCATCCCTCTGTCAAATGACTCAAATCCCAACTGTAGAGAACCACAATGCAGTATTTTGTTTAAAACTCCCTACACCCCAGAATGCAGCTGCCCTTCACTAGGGGCTGTAAATGATTGCTATGACTAGCTCTGTGTTTCCAGGATGGCTGGCACTGTAAAAATGTTTTTTTAAAGAATTTTTTTGTGTTCCAAGCCAAATCAGCCAAATCAAGTCCAAATCCATGAGTCAGTCCAGAACCATAAGTGGCCCTACAACTGGCAAATATCCTCCACCCCCACCAGGGGCTTCAGATATTTCCAAAGTCTTTTGGCAGGCATCTTATGTGCAGGTCCAAGCCCTGAGGCTTGGGGTTCAGATGCCCCCAAGTTTTGCCTGCCCTCAGCCATATGGCCACAGGAGCAAGCTAGGGAGGAGCCTCCCATTTCCATAAAATGGATGTTAAGCCCCAACACCTTGGTGGGTACTAAACCATGATGTAAGATGTAGTTGCTAATACAAAGATTAAAGTGGACCCTAGCAGGGATCCAGTGAGAAGTCTGTGCCCCTCCCCATGCATCAGCTTCTTAATTGTAGTGAGAGAGGTCTAAACGGGTTGCTCCAGAAACAAGCTGTCAGGGCCTTTTGACATTAACCAGGTGATGTCCTGTGCAGGCGACCTCCATGCCATGCCCAGAAGCACCACTGTGAAGTGCAACCCATTTCCACCTGTTCCGTGCATACCTACATTGCCAAAAATGAAGCAATGCTGCATCCTCAGTATATGCCTCAGCACCACTGTTAGGTGCTCTGTCTCAGGGATGCTTGTTGGCACCCACTCAGGGATGCCCTAAGGCAGTAACACAGCCTCATTTCCAGACCTTGGAGTGTGTGGAGTAGAAGCTGGGGGTGGGGGAGAGGTATGCTTTATAGCAGGGGTGGGCAAAATATGGCCTGAGGGCTGGATCCAGCCTGTCAACTGATTGGATCTGGCCTGCGGCTGCCCCCACAATGGTCCACATGGGGCTAAGCCCCAACCCGCTCCTGCCAGGGCAGCCCACACTATGCTGCTGCTGGCCCCACTGCACATCTTCTGGCAGGGCTGTTCCCAGTGTGGCTGCACCTGGCTAGATGCTCCTTTGCTCCTCTCACCTTCAGCAGAAGCCACCAGGCTGAAGCTTCCCCTCTGCCCTCCCGCCCAGAGTCACGAAGCAGGGGCAGGAGCAGGAGGAGCAGCGGTGGTTGAAAGCAAGGGGAGAACAGCAGCACCTGGGAACAACCCCACTGCAAGCTGTGCACTGGCTGGGGCCTGGGCCAGTGGGGCTGTTCTGCTCCCCTTGCCTGCAGCTGTGGCTGCTGCTTCTGCTCCTTTTTTTGTTCCTTTTTTCTGTCCCAGAAGTAGAGGCACTGTATGAGCAGAAAAGGGTCTGCAAGAAAATTAAAAGGCAATAAAATATACAAATCCTAATTATAAATACTTCCTATAGAGCCATAGACTTATAGGGCTGGAAGGGATGTCAGGAGCTCATCTAGTCAATCATCCCTGTCTGAACCATCCCAGTCAAGTGGGAACTCCAGACCGATCAGCCTCACCTCTGTCCCTGGAAAAATCATTGAGCAGAT
This sequence comes from Alligator sinensis, assembly GCF_000455745.1. NCBI lineage: Eukaryota > Metazoa > Chordata > Crocodylia > Alligatoridae > Alligator > Alligator sinensis. The sequence goes on from NW_005841870.1 coordinate 98,440, forward strand.
CCTCAAGGAATCCATTTGTAAGCACTTAGAGGAGAAGAAGGTGATTAGAAACAGTCAGCATGGATTCACCAAGGGCAAGTCATGCCTGACCAACCTGATCGCCTTCTATGATGAGGTGACTGGCTCTGTGGATGCAGGGAGAGTGTTGGATGTGGCATACCTTGATTTTAGCAAGGCTTTTGATACGGACTCCCACAATATTCTTACAGGCAAGGTAAGGAAGTCTGAGTGGGTTGGATGAATGGACTGTAAGGTAGATAGAAAACTGGCTGGATCATAAGGTTCAGAGGGTAGTAGTCAATGGTTCGATGGCTAGTTGTCAGCCAGTATCAAACGGAGTGCCTCAGAGGTCAGTCCTGGATCTGATTTTGTTCAATATCTTCATCAACGATTTAGAAAATGGCATAGAGTGCACCCTCAGCAAGTTTACAAATGACACCAAGCTGGAGTGAGTAGACAATATGCTGGAAGGTAGGGCTAGGATTCATAGATTCATAGATTCATAGATGTTAGAGTCGGAAGGGACCTCAATAGATCATCGAGTCCGACGCCCTGCATAGGCAGGAAAGAGAGTGCTGGGTCTAGATGACCCCAGCTAGATGCATATCCAACCTCCTCTTGAAGACCCCCAAGGTAGGGGAGAGCACCACCTCCCTTACGGGCTCCCAAGGTCCCATTCCAAGGAGAACTGTGAAGAAGTTCTTCCTAATGTCCAGTCTAAATCTGCTCTCTGCTAGCTTGTGGCCATTATTTCTTGTAACCCCCGGGGGCGCCTTGGTGAATAAAACCTCACCAATTCCCTTCTGTGCCCCCGTGATGAACTTATAGGCAGCCACAAGGTCGCCTCTCAACCTTCTCTTGCGGAGGCTGAAAAGGTCCAGGTTCTCTAGTCTCTCCTCGTAGGGCTTGGTCTGCAAGCCCTTAACCATACGAGTGGCCCTTCTCTGGACCCTCTCCAAGTTATCCGCATCCCTCTTGAAGTGCGGTGCCCAGAATTGCACGCAGTACTCCAACTGCGGTCTGACCAGCGCCCGATAGAGGGGAAGTATCACCTGCTTGGATCTATTCGTCATGCATCTGCTGATGCACGATAAAGTGCCATTAGCTTTTCTGATGGCTTCGTCATTCAGGTGTCCATTAATTAGGTTATAAAATCTAACTACTCAATGGCTGCATCTACATGTGTGCTTTACTGCAGAGTAGACTAAGTGGCTGCAGAATAAAGCATCACCATCTATATGTGCGATACTATTAGGCTGCAGTAAACTACTGAACACCATCAGGGACAGTACTATCTTATGTCAGGGGAATTAATTGCCCCAGCCAGCCCCTCTGCTGCCCAATGTCACCACCCAGAGCCCAAGACAGAGCAGGACAGGAGTGGCCCTGGTGTAAGCTGCTCTGCCCTGGCTCAAATTGCTACCGTCCCAGGCACGTGAGTAGATGCTGCACCCAGGAGTAGTTTACTCTGGGTCAAACCACTCTGGAGTTTATTGCTTCAAGTTAATTGCATGTGTAGATGCATCCACTCTGTGCTAATGATGCTCAGATGAACGGAGCTATAAAAGTGCAAAGATGAATATCACCAGCAGTGATGTCTGTCTCCTGCAGCTAATTCATCTCCAAAGCCCTCCTCCAAATCTGGAGCAGTGATGAAGCCATTCTCTTTCAGATGCACCCATGTGACTCACATCTGCATTGTAATTAGTCTCATCTTCAGCTCCACAGCACATGAGTACCCACAAATATCAATGTGTCCATTCTCAGCACAACCCAGTGGAGTGAGGGAGATGTGGAACTGGTTTCTTTCCCGTCACCCAGTTCTCCTCTCTCCATGCATGTCCCAGATGCCCCCAGATTCCACTCAACCCCCAGTGAAGAAGAAACTACTAAGGTACCAGGAATAAAATGCTAACCCACTAAAATCAATGGCACAATTCCTATGGACTTTAACAGAGGATGGGTAGTACCTATAATTATTAGAAAGCCACTTAGGGCACTAGCTCTATTCTTGGGAAGAAGGAATGTTTAGTGATATGCTGTGCCTTTTCTAATTATTCTTCTAAATGACTCCTTCTGTCCTGTAGCATGGCATGAGGATCCCATCTGCAATTTGGAATGCTTATTTAACAAGTCAGATATAGCAAGGCATGAATTTATAAATAGCAAGGGGCATGGCTTGGGGACTGTGCGGCATAACTCACAAGTCACCCTGCCAGGGAGGAACTTACCGGACATTTGCTTTAAACATTCAGTTTGCACATGCAAATGCTGCTTGCCAGACAAGCACTATGAACAGAGGAAACCCGTTTCATAGATATGGTGATTACTCCAAAATTAGTCACAAGTCTTTTATTATCCTGATCCTCAAAAAGAAACCAGGATGAAAAGAAAAGAAACAAAAAGGAAAGAAAGCCCTCAGAGCTGGGTCCTACTCTCAGTTTCGTCTTTGCAAATCTTCCATTACCCAAGTAGAAGATTGATACAAGTGAGAACCCAGGACTGACCCCTGGGAGGACATGATAAGTGTTTTCAAATATTTGAAAGGCTACCTGTGGTGGAGCACAAGTGGGGTGGTCGGCACTGAGTGTGGGCTGTGGCAGGCTGGGAGTGTGCCAACATGGAGACACCCCGGGGGAGTCATTCTAATGGGGGAGGTGTGTGGTGGAAGACTAGTGGGGTGCTCGCCACTTAGGGGCTATGGCAGGCTCTGAGTCAGCCTGCCTGTGAGGAGCAGAGAGAAGCTTCCACCTCAGAAAGCATTTTAAGGGGGAAGGTGGGTACCAGAGGACTTATGGTGCCTGTCACTTAAAGGGCTGAAGCAGGCAGCTGGCAGATGCCTGATGAGGGCAGCCCTTTTCACACAAAGGCCAACCAAGCAGGGAGAGCAGTCAGCTTCCAGCAGTCGAGGGAACAGTACCACCCAGCTCCCTTGCTGCTCAGGGTCATCTCAGAGGCAAGAGTGAGGCTACAGGGAAGGAAGAGGCCTCATGATCCTGGGCATGACCTAAAACTGCACCCTGCCAGGATAGAGAGGCCTGGTGGTCCTGCCTGGGGTGAGACAGAGCCACTCAACTACCAGGATTGAGAACCTCCCTGGTGGAAGATGGGTTCGGGCACCTAATTCCCTGCCCCCACCACCTGGTGGGTTACGGTAACATCTGAGGGAAGTAGGGCCAGGCATGCCCATGTGAGGCACCTGAGCCCATTAGGGGTGTAAGACCCCATAGCATGGGTACACCCAGGCACACCCATACAAGGGGCACCAGATCCCGTTGGGTGAAAGACCCTGTGAGCTCCAGGAAGGGGTGAGAAGAGGGGTGAGAGGTGGAGGCCCAGCATGTGCCTCCAGACAAGAGGCCAGGTGCTAGGCAAAGGGAGTTAGGCCTGATGGGTGCCTCCAGATTAGAGGGTCAGGTGCTAGGCCAATAGTGGAGGGCCCTGAAAGGGGGCAATAGTGGAGGCCCCAGTGAGAGAGGCGAGCTAGTTGTGGCCCTGGGGAGAAGGGACAGCATGGTCCAGGTAAGCCTTAGGGCACCTGAGGTCACAAGTGGGACTAAGCCCGGTAGAGGTAGCAGAGTGAGAGCCGCTAGTAAACGGGGTGTCTTCAGACCCTGAGGGGAACAGCTGGGGTGTGATATCCAGCATGAGAAAAGGCATTGGCGACACGTAGAGGGTACATGCGGGTGCACATGCACCCCCTGAGATTGGCTGTGCACCCTCTGGAAGTGCCAGCTGTGAAACCGGAAATGCTGGGGCAGACATGTATTTCCGGATTGACCACTGGTGGCTCCACGCTCGGCGATTGGCTGTGGGGGGAACTGTCTCATTGGTGATCTGGTGCCCACCCAGACTTGGAAGGCACCAGTCACCCATAAGACAAGGGGCAGAGTTGGCCTAGTGTTTTGTGAATTGCTCAGTCTCATTCAGGTGAGGGTCACGGGAGAGGCCCAAAAGACTGCGCCAGGGCTGACCGAAAGGTGACCAAGTATGGTGTGTGTGTGGCCTGCAATGGCAGAATGGAAGAGGCCTGACATTGTGCCGACATTGCACAGCTGTGAGAACCATCAGTGAGGCATGGGGCATGTATAAGGAGAGGTAAGAGCATGTACATTTGCCCCTTGATATCAGGGCCTCCCACCTAACTAACGACTTCATTATTTACAAACAAGGCATGGCAGGAGATCAGATTTACCCAAAGACAGGTGGGTGCCCAGCGCTGTGACTGGTCAGAGGGAGCCCCACCTTGTCACACTACCATAGAGGAGAAGGAGAAAATAGTTTTCTCTTGCTGCAGAGGGCAAGGCAAAAGGCAGTAATTTTAAACTAGAGCAAAACAGTAAACTAAAAACTTCCAAACTGTAAGAAAAGTAGGACGAAGGAACAAACTGCCCAGGCACATGGTGGAAACTCCTTCGCTGGAAATTTGCAAGCAGGGTGGATAAATATATATCTGGAATGGTTAGGAATTGCATATCCTGCACGTGTGCCAAAAAGGGATGAGGAAATAGGGAGTTGGATTAAATGACCTTTGAGGTCCCTTCCACTTCAGTGACATCCTCCTCCCTGAGATAAGTGCCCTAAAACACTAGATTACAGCACCTGGCTCACTCTTGTTTCTTCTCCCTGGACTAATCAACAAAATTTTTTTTTTTTTGCAGGGTGGGAAAGAATGGAAGTGCCCCTCTTCCCCCCACCCCAAGTTAGCAAAGAGCCTGGTGGCTAAAGCACTTCTGTAAGGAGATAAGGGTTTAAATCCCTTCAGGTCAACATGGGATTTGAATCTGGGGCTCACAGTCCTTAGGCAAGGTCCATAACCATTAGAATATCATATAAGACAGGGTCCATCATCATGGCTGCAAACTCCTCCCTGTGAGTTTTTGGCCTATGGGGAAATGAGTCACGGAAAGGAGGTCACACCGGAAGACTGTGGCAAAATTGGGATTGGAAGCAGGTCTCAAGATTCCCACTGCTGTGCCTTATCTACAAAGCCACCTCCCACCTCCTCCCCACATAAGGGGGATGATCCTGGTCTCACAAAAATATTTGAAGTATATCACCTTCAGAAAGGGCCACTGGATTCACCAACAATAGTATTTTCACTGTGTGAAAATACTTTGAGATCACGGCATGGGAAGCTAGAGAGGGGATTCCTTGTTGGCTTTTCATTGTTTTCAATGGGGGGAAAAAACCACAAAAAGAATAACGCTACTTGCAATACTGTTCTACTCCATATCATGCCAAAAGAAATCTCCATACAAAACAATAGCAGCTAATAAGTGACACACAGAAGCACTGACTGCTAGCGCTGTGCTGGACAGAAGCTTCATTTTTAGCATGGTTCGTGGGAGCAGACTGTTCTGAACCTGCTGCTGTGCCCTCGAAGTCGGTATGTAACCAGCAGGATGAATTATTGCTGCAGTGACAGCACTGACTCTCAGCTGCCTGATTTTATGAACTTTACATCAGGATATCCACAGCCTGGTAGCCATTTCTTATACTGTTCATTGTTTAAGGTATCTGAGAGACAGGAGAAGTAGACAGTCACCCACTGAAACTTTGTTAGGTCCATCTGGGGTTTCTTTCTGTCCAGGTGATACCCCTCCCTTCTTGCCCCCCCCAGATCCGGCCTGTCTAAGTTCGGAGGACCTTTTTTGATAGGGTGAGACTATATGGCAAAAGTGATGAACAATATATGCTTTTTAATAACATATAATCAGTGGTATAACAAGGGGTGGGTGAACGGGGCACCAGCTCCAGATGCTAATTTAGAGGGCCATCAGAATGGCAACCCTCGGCGCTTGTGCTGTGGCAGCAGAAGCCCACGTATGAGGAGACCACGTCACTGCAGCAGCAGTCAGGGTGAAATAGGGCTCTTGGCACTTGGCAAATCTCCCACCCCCACCCAGGGTGCAAACAGTGATAGTTATGCTTCTGTATATAGTTCTTATGCACTACTGCCAAAGTCAAGGATTTTCAAAGGAGCTACAAATTATTTCCCACTGAGCTTAACTGGACTCAGATGCTTCCCTTCCCTTAGGCCTTGACTCTACCCAAGCTGTGCCACTTTAATTACAGTGATGTGATGCCTCATCCCAAGCGACCCTTTCCATGGAGCCTGCCTGATTTCAGCAAGTTCTGATGGCAGGTTTCATGTGCTGCCTCCCAGCATGTCTACCGAGTTCTTCAGCAACCCATCCAGAAGCCTCTCTGTATCTTCCAGCTTCTAGGCACCCCAGGGCCATGGCTATGGGGCAGCCTGCCACACAGCTAGGGCTCTCTTCCCTTTTCTGGAGAGCACCAAGGTGTTCCGGTTTTCATTCCAAGTCAGAACAAAGCCAAATCTCAAAATCCTCTACATAACAGAGTTACTTTTCTCAAGTTCAAATGCTGATATACCTAAAGCAGTATAGGCAGTATAGCAGGTGCTTTATACCGATACAGCTATGCCTCTAAGGAAGGAGAAATAGACACTTTTATGCCAGAATAATAAGGCTCATGCTAGGGGTTAGACTATACTTGGACTGTTTTAACAAAAACAAAAATCATATACCAGCCAACATAGGTAAAGCTGTGGAAAACCTGTGTGCAGAAAAAGCCTCGGGCTTCTTTCTAAACATCAGCTAGAGTCTCCATGTCAGAGCCCAATCTATTTCCCACTGAAATTAATGGCAACACACTTATTGATTTCCATGAACCAGAATTAGGCCACTGGACAGAAAATAAATAAATGCCAGTTGCTTTGCTCTGCCAGTTTGCAGGACACTGACTGCTGTTGTCCCCCTGCTTTATCTGTGGCAGGCTAGGGTGCTATGCCTCGTAGTTGTGTGACAGGGTTGATTGTGTAGTTCAGTAATAGTAAACAAGGATGGGGTGGTTTGGACAGGGATGATCCTACCTTAGGCAGGGGGTTGTATTAAATGACCTCCAGAGGTCTCTTCCAGCTCTCTTTTTCTATGATTCTGTGCTTGCCCCTGTGCGTGTCTGAGCTTTCCTTCTCTGGGACAATCTTTCCCTCTTCTTTTCCCTCAACAAATAAGTGCCTGGAAATGTTCTGCAAAGCTCACTAAGGTAAAGAGAAACGTGCTTGGGGAGGGGGATCTAGAGCTAGATCTATGCTTGGAGCACAGGCAGCTCTCTGAAGTGGGTCTAAAGGTAGGCTCATGCCAAGGCTGCCTGGGATGTTCACTAGAGGTACAAGGCCACATCCTGACCCCGGTCTCAGGTTACAGTGGTGTAACTAAGAGCTAAGTCTGGACCTTTGCTTTTTTGGGGTGGGAATATGTACAAATGTGTCTATCTCAGCGTCCGATGTCTGGCTGTGACCCTCCCAGGAAGAGTGGAGCAAAGCTGTCTGAGAACACCACTGTTCTACAGCTGGCACCAAAGCCAACATGATCTTAGTTGCAATTTTGGTCTCACGGGTGTATTTTCAAGATCAGCATCATATATTTTTATTAGTTTGGGGATTTTTTGTTTAAAAATATAGAGCTGTGTGAAACAAAGTCCCAAGTGTGCACCTGTCTGTGTCACATACAATGCCCATGCCCTTGCAGAAATCACTCCTAAGATTCATAGCAATAAAGGAGCTGTCAGGATCCTCTGCTGAGAAAATACTCAGACTATAATAAAAAATACTAATATATTCAATATCCCCAAGGGATGATCAATACCAATACATAACCAGCAAAGAGATTAGAGGGGAGATTTAGGAGGTTGTCCAAAGGGATAGATTAATAGATTTTAAGGCCAGAAGCAGTCATTGTAATCGCTTGGTCCAGTGGAGCTCAACCTTTTAGATTGGTGGGCCAGGTGCTGGCAAGCTAGCTGCATCACAAGCTGGGTGATGATCCCCTCCAGCAGGGAGGGACGGGGAGAGAAGGGTAAGGGAGGTAGCTTCCCACGTTAGAGGGAGGGGGGCAAGAGGGAGGGGAAGAGAGCTGCAAAGGGAATCAGCAGCATGGTGCAGGGCAGGGAAGGGGATGTGCTAAGCCAAACTGCTTGTTGTTGATCCCCTGTGCTGTGAGCCCGTTCCAGTCACTTTGGGAGCTGGATCCAGTGCGAGAGTCATAGGTTGAGCACCACGGATCTAATCTGATATCTTATGTAACACAGATCATAGAATTTCATACAAGAACTGTGAGCAGTGGTTTGAAAACAAAGAAGAGATGTGCCATTTTCAACAAGGAATACACTATTAATGAGCTGAGGTTTTACTCTGATGAATCCGATGACCATTTTAATTCAACCCTTGTTTTATTACAATGACGTGCAAAACTGGCACAAATGTTGTCCTGTTTCTGCTACTATACCACATGAAATAAAAACCAGGGGCTAGATTCAGACTGTTTTGAGGGCTAGAGTTCCCACCTCAGAACTGAATCAGTCACTCAGATCATTGTTCTCAACTTGCTGTGCTTTCTTTAGTCAGATGCTCATCTGGTGGAAGCAAATTAAACTCTACAGAAGCCTGTGCTGTTGCTTATATGTTGTCAGAATCTCTCCCTGCCCCTCCCCCCCCCAGATACATACTTATGACCTAACCATATAGGAGAAAAAAATAAGCATTTGGGCTTTGTAGTAAGAAATGTGCTCAGTTGTACCACAGACATAAATAAGGATGCCTATCTAGCTGCCCCAAAGGGAAGAATATGTAATGAATTCAGAGCCCACCCTTGCTGAAACCACCAATTTAAGATTCAGCCCTTAAACATGCCTCTACCAATAAAACACTTAAACTAGAGATCCTGGGTGATCTTAGTTCTTCCCACTGACTTCAGTAGGAAGAGGGCTAGACCTGAGTAAACAATTTTAGCAAGTAATTTATTCCCAGGAAAATACAGCTTGGGGGCAAGCATAACTACTGTGCTTGCAAACTTGGGTCAAGTTGGTGACTAGTTTAGCCAAAATGTATTTCTTACATAAAATGAGTACTTTTGTACAGATGAAGTGACATTATGCTGATGAATGAAATTTCGTTAGTCTATAAGGCTGTGTTTAGATGAGTGTGGATGTGCAGTACTCTAAGCTGCTACTTTGTAGCACCAGGACTTTTCTTGCCCCTGGGAGATCCCAGGGTCAAAAAAACCCACACCAAAAAAAAAAAAAAAGTGGGATGGTACATGTGGTGGTAAGCGCATGTTGTCCAAAACCACAGCCTGGCCAGCCAGAGCCATGCTCCAGCAAGCCAGAGCCATGGCTTCAGCTGCTGGCCAGGCTTCCTGATGTGGCTGCAGCCCTGGGAGGCCCCCAGGACCCCTATTGCAATGAATATTCAATGATATGTATTTATTTACCTGTATATGTGCAGGGTGGAACAGCTTCACCAAAGGAGGCAGAGAGACAGCCTCCCTCTTAGAATAGCCAGTTATAACCTAGTGCATACTTGAGAGTTGGAAGACCCACATGTAAATCTGTGCCATGGACTAGAAAGAGAAAGGTTTTGAACCCAAGTCCCCCATATCCTAACTGAATGCCCCAACATCTCTACTATAAGGTGGGGAGGGGGATACTGGTTATGGTAATGTCATCAACTTGTTTCTGCAAATAGTGCCTAAGTCCCCATGGGAATCAAGTCTTTGTTTCCAAATTTCCTTTGCTTTTATGTAAAAAAGCCCCAAGTGAAACTGAAATACTTCATTTCCAAGCGAAGAGGCCATTTCTGTTTGACCTAAACATTTTTTGCAATGCATACATGCACACACACACGTATGCTCAGACACTGAACTCATAAAGAAATTACCTATAAGCAGGACTGGGAAAATAACACTTTACTGCAAAGGGGGAGCTTTTGGTTCTAAGAATACCTCATATGCTTCCCAGTAATTTTTCTGGAGATGTAAAGGAGCAATACCTGAATTTTGTAACTAAAGACCATACACAGCAGGATATCTCCATAACATAGTATATAAGTACTTCACAGGCAACAAGGGTAGAGCCATTGGGTCAAATTCTGCCTATGGATAAGCACCCACAAATGTCAGAGCTGTACTTAAATGCAGATTTAGACACCTTATAAATGGCCTGATTATCTGAGCTCCTGCAACTCTGCTAAGCACCTCTGCATCAGCTGACCTATCTGAATCCCCAATACATGGCTGCAGGGGACTAATTTTAGACACCCACATTTGAAATGTTAGTCTGCGTGTGTTTGTTGCAGAGTTGGATTCATCCTGAGATGAAGGAACTGATTTCCTAAACTAACTCTGATAGCACTGTAACCAAACACCAAAAGCTTGCACGAAGACCTAAGAATTATATTGACCTCAGCACGTAGCTCTTCCACAGGCTGTATACCTACCTGAGTCCCACTTATGCCCTGTATCAGGGTCTCATGTGATGGAAAGAGCCTCTACTTCAGATAAATATCACAGCAAGTGCCAGCAAAAATCTTATTTCTTCAGGCATTTATACCAGACTCTTCAGTGCAGTCAGTGCCCAGCTATCTATTCCAGCTTTATGATATGGAAGCTTTAAAGTTCCAGAAAGTGTGTTAAATAAATCAAGTTGGATTCTTCCTCAAAGCCCCTGCAATTTAGTGGGAGCTCTGTGCAGTGGACATCCAGAATTGTGTCCCTTCTATTACATTTCTCTAGACTTACCAGAATGGTCAGTGTCTCCTACCAATACATGAGAGAGAAAGGTGTTGATCTCACTTTTAAGGCAGGGAAAACTAGAACAACTAAAATGTAGGAGTCACCTTAATTTCAGCAAAGGGTTAACAGGGTGACCTGTTATCTTAGCAAGGTTTTTCAAACAACACATTAAGAACAAGTGTGAACCCTTTCCAAACACTGGACCACTAAATGAGACATTTTTAATCCCTCTGATTTATTCTATACTTTATGCAAAATACCATGAGCTGAGTGATCCAGCATACTTCACATTACAGGTCTGTTGTTCTTCTAACACTATAGACTCTATGTAATAATGGTAGCCACTTCAATTTTTTTAAAAAAGAAGGCTGATGGATATTT
>NW_005841870.1:109446-110380 GCF_000455745.1 Alligator sinensis
AACCTTTAACTACAACAAATGCAACATGTTGGGATCTTTGTGATGACTTTGAACTTACAGCACAGATCATTATACCTCAAAGGGATCACAACCAAGGCAGTCACGTCATACCGAGCTCTTAAGAGATTCGTTTCAGTCCCAGGGAGTCATGTCACGGTGGTCCAAGGGAACCTGTGTCAGTCATTCCTGGCAGGGAAGCAGGGAGAGCGGGGTACTCCAAAACAAGGAGGCTCCTCATAAGTTCCATGTCACCTCTACTAGGGCAACTCACTCTACCCAACCACACTGCTCTCTCAAGCAGTGTTTCTGAACCCATGGGTTGCGACCCAAAAGTGGGTCGAAGAATATATGAAAGGATCACAAACCAACTTTAAAAATAGATTCTCTTTTCAAGGAGAAAAACATGGGAAACTGTGGCTTTTCCCTTGTAGGCTGGCAGAGTTACAGCCTGCAAGGGGCTTGCTGGGGGCTTCTTGGGGCCCCCATGGCCCCACACACCCACCCCCTGCCCCACACGCTGGGGGGGTTGGGGACTGGGGGCAGTGGGTCAGGAGCGAGGGGCAGTGGGTCAGGACTGGCCATCGATTTTTACAACTGGGCCCTGGTACAAAAAAAGGTTGAGAACCACTGACCAAGAGTACTGATCTGAGTGGCCGGCAGCCTAGGAGGGTGTGTGCTCCTTCAGGGCCCTTTGGTGGAGTCCCCACAGCCCCCTCCTTCAGGGTTCTCGCAAGGGGCAATGATGCCAACTCCAGAAAGCCAAAATTGCCCAGAGGAGCCTCAGAAAAGTGGCGGCTGTAGCCAGGAAGACCTCCCCGAGCCCTCAGGCGTGTCAGAGCCCAGTAGGCCCAGAATGGCTGGTCACTGGGAACCCTATGAATGGGCAGGCAGACAGGTATGCTGACACCTGCCCCTGCTCTGCAGGCTGCTGAGC
>NW_005841870.1:110609-113099 GCF_000455745.1 Alligator sinensis
GAGCGGGGCGGGGGGGACTCGCGGGCGATGGGGGGAAGGGAATGAACCCGTGGGGAAGCAGAGGCGCTCAGCCTAGGGGCCAGGCACGTCCCACCCCGCCAAAGCTGCTCCAGCACCTCGCTGCTGTGCCTGTTGCTGTCTGTCTGATCATTGCTGTCTGCTTTTATCCGGTTGTTGCTGATTGTGGCCGAGTGGTGTTTGGTTGCGGCTGTTATTGCCTGGGTGTTGCTGTCTGATTGTTATGGTCTGATTGCTACTGTTTGTTACGGTCTGATCGCTATTGGCTGACTGCTACTGTTACTGTCCGATTGCTACTGTCTGTTATTGGCTGACTCTTTGCTGTCTGGTTGTTCCCCAGCTCAGGCTCAGGTGCCCGCCCATTTTCCACGTGCGTCGGGAACTGCATGTGGGGAAGCGCTAGAAAACCCCGGGCGTCCTGGCCCGCTTCCCGGAGCAGGGCTGCACTGTCCCTGCGGTGATTTCCTCCAAGCCCAGCCGTCCTCCCCCCCCCCCCCCCCCCCCCCCCCCGCCTCCAGCCCCGGGCAGTGCAGGCGGGGCGGGAGCGCTTGAGTGAGCACAGGAGCCGCAGGCGTGGGGCGTGCCAGAATGACTGATGATTTAATGCTTCTTGAAGTGTTTCGTGTTTCCTTCCGCAGGGCATGGTTTGAAAAATAAACAAAACGAGGTAAAATAAATTAACGTATGTACACTTTACAGACACCGCGTCACGGGGAGGTGGCGGCGCCCGTCGCAGGGGGTGTTACAAAAGTAAAGGGGGAGTTAGACGGGCTCCGGCAGCCCGGCAGCACCGTCGTCCTGAGAGCGGGTCCCGGCGGCATCGTGTCAGCCTGCTTAGAAGCATTTGCGGTGGACAATGGAGGGGCCGGCTTCGTCGTACTCCTGTTTCGTGATCCACATCTGCTGGAAGGTGGACAGGGAAGCCAGGATGGAGCCACCGATCCAGACAGAGTACTTGCGCTCGGGGGGAGCGATGATCTGGGGGAGGGAGAGAAAGAGACATCGGATCAGTGAAAGGAGCGAGGCAGGAGCAGAGCAGGACAAGGCAGGACCACATCCCCAGCTGGACGTGGAGGCAGGCGGAGCTGCCCTTGCTGGCAAAGCGAGGCACTGCGCTACTCCTCGCCCCCGCCCGGACAGCAGAGCTCACCTTGATCTTCATGGTGCTGGGAGCCAGGGCAGTGATCTCCTTCTGCATACGGTCAGCGATACCGGGGTACATGGTGGTGCCGCCGGACATGACATTGTTGGCGTACAGGTCCTTCCTGATGTCGATGTCGCACTTCATGATGCTGTTGTAGGTGGTCTCATGAATCCCAGCAGACTCCATACCTGGGGGCGAGGGGCTGGGTGAAGGGCACCGCGGAGAGCGAGAGGACGGGGACAGGGTTTTTCCCCGAAAAGGAAGAGCATGCACCAACTGGAGTTGCTTCCTCAGCCTGACGAAGGGTATTTATACCCTCCTCTAAGAAGTTTTCCAACTATTTGAGCTGGTCTAATAAAAAATAGCAGATCTTCCCAAAGAACCTTGTCTCCCCAGAAAGGAGGCACAGAAGAACTGCCCCCTCCTGGATCGTCTCGCCCAGCCTGTAGCACCCAGGGGCAGGGTGAAAGGGAAGGTGAACAGGGTCTGGTCAGGGTCCCCCACCCACACCCACTCTGTCCCGCTCCCATTTGCAGTCTTCAGCAGTTAAAGATTAGGAAGTCCTGGTTCAGGGGCTGCACCTCCAGCTCCCCCGCTCATTAGGGGCCGGGCCACATACCGATGAAGGAAGGCTGGAAGAGGGTCTCTGGGCAGCGGAAGCGCTCGTTGCCGATGGTGATGACCTGCCCATCAGGCAGCTCGTAGCTCTTCTCCAGGGAGGAGGAGGAGGCGGCCGTGGCCATCTCGTTCTCGAAGTCCAGGGCCACATAGCAGAGCTTTTCCTTGATGTCGCGCACGATCTCACGCTCGGCTGCCCGGGGGGTGGAAGAACAGGGGTCAGAGCAGGCGGGGATGGGGAGGGAGCGGCACAGGGGCGCGGAGGGAGCGGGCACACGGAGGTCCGAGGAGCCCCCGGGGCAGGCGCCGCACGTGGCAGCAAAGATCACACAGGAACTGCGGTCCAGCCCCTTAGTTCTGAGCCATGCCCCTTCCCTGTCAGCCTTGCTCGGCGTTCTATTGGCCACGCCCCCATCCTCCCTAACCACACGAACCCCGTCCCTTTCCTTTGGATCACGTCCCTTCTTCCATTAGCCCCGCCCCCTTCCCCCTGTCAACCCCGCTCAGGGTTCCACTGGCCGCGCCTCCGATCTCCCTAACCACGCCCCTTCCCCATTCACCCAGCCATTTAACCCTGCAGCTTTTGGTGACCACGCCCTTCCCGTTAGCCCCGCCCAGTATACTGTTGGCCGCGCCCCCATCCTCCCGTCACGCCCCTTCCATACTGCTCCTGCCCTTTTCGCCTTCTCCCATTAGCCCCGCCCCTTTCC
>NW_005841870.1:113308-116454 GCF_000455745.1 Alligator sinensis
ATGGGCGGGGGCCGGGGGTGGGGCGGGGGCACTCACCGGTGGTACGGCCGGAGGCATAGAGGGACAGCACCGCCTGGATGGCCACGTACATGGCAGGCACGTTGAAGGTCTCAAACATGATCTGGGTCATCTTCTCACGGTTGGCCTTGGGGTTGAGGGGGGCCTCAGTGAGCAGGGTGGGGTGCTCCTCGGGGGCCACGCGCAGCTCATTGTAGAAGGTGTGGTGCCAGATCTTCTCCATGTCGTCCCAGTTGGTGATGATGCCGTGCTCGATGGGGTACTTCAGAGTCAGGATGCCTCTCTTGCTCTGCGCCTCATCCCCTACGTACGAGTCCTTCTGACCCATACCCACCATGACACCCTGCGGGGAGGGGGGGAAACCCGGGGTTAGTGCTGCTCCGATCCCGACCCACAGTGCACCTGCCAGGAGAGGCAGCGTGGGAAAGCAGAGCTTCACACTACAGCACACCCGTGTGGGCGTGACCAATAGAACACGGGTGGGGTTGAGAGGGTTGAGAGAGAAAGGGGACGGGGCTAGGGCTAAGGGGTTACAGGCGTGGCCAGTAGAACACTGGGTGGGGCCGATCACAGAAGGGGCGTGGCCACATTGCAAAGGGTGGTAAGTGCAAGGGGCTGGTTAGGGAGGATGGAGGCATGGCCAATGGAACATGGGCGGGGTTGACAGGGAAAGGGAAGAGGCTAAGGGGTGGGGGCGTGGCCAATAGAACTGCGTGGGGCTAAGCACAGAAGGGGGCGTGGTCACGTCGAAAGGGGCGGTGTTAGATAGAACGGTCTATGTAACAAGCTGCGTGGTTAGGGAGGGTGGAGCGATGGTCAATAGAACATGGGGCGGGATTGAGGGGGAAAGGGGCGGGGCTAATAGAAGCGGGCGTGGCCATGATGAAAAGGCCTAGTTAAATGGCTCGATGGGTCAATGTGGAAGGGGAGTGGTTAAGGTAGGTGGAGGCGTAGCCAATAGAGCAGGTTTATAGGGGAGCGGGGGCGGGGCTAGCGGGAGAAGGGGCGTGGTCAAATGGCAGGTCAGTCTGGAAGGGGCGTGGTTAGGGGATGAGGGCGTGACCAATAAAGCAGGGCAGGGCTTGCTCCGGGAAGGGGCGGGGCTAAGAGTAGGGGGCGGGGCCCAGGCAGGCACCTGGTGGCGGGGGCGGCCCACGATGGAGGGGAAGACGGCCCTGGGGGCATCGTCCCCGGCGAAGCCAGCCTTCACCAGGCCGGAGCCGTTGTCGCACACGAGCGCGGTGGTCTCATCCTCATCACACATGGTGGCGGCTTTCTGGGGAGGAAGAAAGACAGCATTCAGCACCTCCGCGGGGCTCACGGGACCTGCCCCCTGTGCGCACACATCCCCCTGCGGCCCTGGGGAGTCGTGTCCGAGAAACACCCACCGCAGCCCGTCCTCCCGGGACAACCCTGGCGGGCTCAGCCTGCTGACCCTCGGGGGCCGCTCTCCTGGGCGGGGGGGAGGGAGGGATCCTTTGGCACGTCTCCAGCCATGCTGGCACGTCAAGGCCCTTTGCACGGATGGGACACAGCAGCCAGCTTTACTAATGGCTCTGCCAAGGGTCACTGAAGCTTGGATGGAGCCAGTAAAGAGCCTGGTTCAGTTGTAGCGGATTTAGAAGGTGCGAGGGAAAAAGAAAGCCCCCCACCACCCAGGAGCTGAGATCCCCCTTGGGATTATCATCGTCACGGTCATTATCGCCGCCGTTTGGATTCTTTGATATTGCCAATAATGCTAGCAGTCATCCTGGGAGGGGAAGGGCCAGGCTGTAGCCTTCATGGCCAGAAAGGATGCCAGAGGCAAGGATCTTATAGGGCGAGATCTTGTATGGAACCAACTATGTAGTTGGCATAAAGTAGTAAAGAATAGTAATAGGACTGATAGCAATCATAGTGGTAACAATAATGCTCCGAGTAATGATACTGGCAGTGATAATAATGCTAATATTAATGCTACTAATTCTAATAATGTCAATGGTATTCCTAATGCTAATACATTAGCATTAAAGTCAATTAGCACTAATCTCGATTACACTAATGTTAATACATTAGCATTAATAATATCCGTTAGCACTAACGTCAGTCTACTACTAAGGCTCATAGGTTGGCATTCGCGTTAGTAATAGAACTGACATTGTTATTTGTAGTAGCATGAATTAGTGGTAGCTACTACTACTACTACTGTTAGTGCTACTACTATTGCTAATAATGCTACTACCGCTATCACTGGTAATAACGGTGCTATCACTGATAATGCTACTACTGATACTAATAATGCGAACACTCCTGATAATAGAGTTAATATCACTACTACTGATAGTAATAATGCTAATATGAATACTAATAATGCCGCTATTGCAACTGCTGCGACTATAACAGTAGTATTATATACTATAATATATACGATATACTACCGTATAATAGTTGTAGTAGACACTATAATAGTTCTAGTAGATACTATACTATAATATATTAGGTACTATAATATATATGATATACTACACTATAATCGTTCTAGTAGATTACTATACTATACTATATCTGATATACTATACTAGTTGCAGTAGACACTATACTATAATGTATACGATAGACTACCCTGTCATAGTTGTAGTAGACACTAGAACCGTTCTGATGAAGCTAGTTCTGTTACTTCCAGCCCAGAGCCCTAGACCACGAGGGCTGGAAGAGACCTCAGGACCTCATCTAGTCCAACCCCGGCTTCAAACAGGACCAGCGTGATAATGCTAATACCGTTAATAATAATAATGCTACTACTACTACAGCTCCCACTGATCCTGCCGATGCTACTAGTGCTGATGGCAGCCCTGCTCATGGTCCCGCTGGTGCTGGTGCAGTGCCCGCGGTGCCGGTGGCAGCCGGCCGGGTGCGGGTGCGGGAGGCCCGACGGCGGCTGCAGCCCTGCCTTCTCAGTCCCTCCCTCGGCCCCCCCCGCTCCCTGCCCCGGGCCGGGCTCACCTGGGGGGTGTGTGTCGCTCCGGCTCAGGCTGGGCAGAGACGCTGCTCTCAGCTGTGGCGCTCGGTGGGTGCCGGGGCCCGGCGGCTTTTATCGCGCGGCGCGGCCCGGCCCCCCGGATTCCTGCCCGGCCGTCTCCATATTTGGG
>NW_005841870.1:116683-124289 GCF_000455745.1 Alligator sinensis
TGCGAGGCCGGGACACCCCCCACCCCACCGGCCGGTGTTTCCGAGGAGCAAGCTCCACCCCAGCGCCATCCCCTTGCCCCCGGGCTGCTTGGGTCACTTGGGTGTGTGGGGAAGGCGCGCGTGGGGGCTTCAGCGCTGCCCCACACCAACTCTTTTCCTCATGGAAACAGCCCCTGCCAAGCCCGTTTTATATATAGAGGATGATCGCGGTTCCCCGGTGAGGCGGGGTGCCAGGTCGGCCACTTCTCGTCCGTGCCGGGCCTGCGGGCCTTTACGGCTATTTATACCACTGATATACCCAGGTGCGCTTCTGTTTTTTTCTTTTTCATTTCTGCAGGGATTCAAATCTACTTATGGGCATGCCAGGCTTTACTGGGGCATTGGGCCGAGGGGGGGGGAAGTACAGTTGGCAGCTGTCCCAGTGCTGCTAGGCTAGCAGCGGCAGGGGCAGGGGAGAGGACTGGAGCGCACAGAAGGCTCCCGGGGCGGCTAAGGCCAGCCCCGGTGCCAACAGCCAGCAAGGGAGAGAGAGGCACCTTTACTCTCCCTTTTGCTGCACATGCAAGGGGAAGCTGGAGAGCCACCAGCAATGAACTTAGACCACATTTTCCAGCTCTGACATTATAGCCGGTTGGAGCGTGTCAAGGTGGGATATCACAACTTGGCACCTGTCACTGGTCCCAAGGGAATTGCGCCATTACCCAGTTAATTGTGCGATACCTGTAATGCGTAAAGGGACCTACAAGACTTCATCCTTACATATGTGCCAGCAAGCCCAGCAGCAGGTTTTTCCCCATGGAGAAGTTTAAAATGGAAAAGGTCCTTGCTTGTAACCCAGCCTAAAACAGTCTTTTCCAGGGGCCTTTCCTTCGTCAATTCAGGGCTGCCGCGTTTCAAGTCAAGAATTAGCCGGCCAATAGATCACACCAATTACAGTATCAGAGGCTTCTCTAGGTCCATCCAGTAACTTAGCGAAAGGACAGGGCAGTAACTTTCAGTTACCTCCCCCTCCCTCCCAGTACCCTGCAACAGTAAGGCAGGGCTCCCAGAAGCATTGCCTAAACAGCTGCCCATCTTTTGCAATGCTCCAGGAACCCAGGGAAGTCTTTGATCTCTACTAGTAGGAATTGCCTTCCTCCCAGCAGAGACAAGCCTTCAGAAAGGCAGCAATACTTGCGGCTGTTTTCTCAATGTAAGGGTAAGAACCGAGTCCCCTCACTAGCCCGGGGAAGGTGGAGTTAACACAGAAGAGGCTCCGAAGTTGGAAAGGTAGATTTTGGTTTGCTTGTCGTGCTTGTAGTTTGCAGTAGATCACATCAGACTTCATATTTAACATATTTAAAAGCATTGTTTTACTCATTCTCATGTAAAGATGCCTGTGAATACATGTAAGCGGATAATGGTGGATGCCTGTTTGAGATAATGATCCTGGGAAAATATTTCTTTCCTGGTACCATGGCTAATACTAGCAACCTGACACAGATCTGTTTAATCGCTGGCATTTGGGGGGATTGGTGCATTTGACAGTTGTGACATTGCCCTGCTGGGCTCTGCGTGGTTACAGTGCAGTCTGATGTGTGAATCAGAGCAGCTCAACCCTTATAAGAGGTAGATGAGTCTCAAGAGATCAGCTGCTTGACTAGATGAACCTACCACAACATTAAATAAAAGGGAACGATATTCATTCACCTCAGGTCTGAATATTTAAGCAGATCCCATTTGATAGAGCTGAAAGCCTTTATTTAGAATAGTTTGTTACTTCAGGAAGTGAGGATCAGATAAGAGATGCAAGCAAACCTAATAATGTACAGTCTAACCCCCAAAGGTCAGTGTAGTTGGCTGAATTTACTATAGGGAAATGAGGGTAGGACTAGCCAGAGACAAATCCTTTGCCGAATTGGTGGAAGCACTACTAGGGGGTATCTCTGCTATCAGGAACCCTATGGAAGCAGAGGCACATTTTCTGATGTTGTATTTCAGAGGCAGCTAAGCTTATCTAGGGGCAGGAGACTTGACTTCTTTAACATTTAATCTCTGCATCTCCTAGTTTGGCAGCTTTTCCATTCACCTCTGGCTGCACCCTATGGCGTTTTATTCCACTCTCCCATTTCCGCTTCCTGCCATGCTAATGACTTAAGTCCTGTTGGGGACAAAAAAGGGTTGCCTTTCCCCCACTTCTTTCCATTCCTTTTCCAATTCTTGTCTACAATTGAAAATATGCTAGTCCAAAGTGAAAAATCACCTTTTTGGGGATTTCAAGGAATCACAGCAATAATCAAATCTTTTAGTAACTGTGATGGGCAGCTGTAGACTCTAAACTACAGATAAGTTTCATTCAGGTGTTGAATTTCGACTTGACTTCTATGTTTAATTGTATGAGCTCTGCCACAGATAGGTATGCATTATCAGTGATCTTTAATGTAATCTGACAAGTCATGGACATACACCACTTTTCTTTTTTCTACAGTTGTCATGGTATCTCCTCAATACTGTAATATGAATAATAGCAATTCAGCTTAATACAGAAAAATGCCTGGTAGCAATATTCTTTATTGCTCCAACTAAAAGGCCATTTCCCAGATACCTTCCCTAGGATTCAAACAGATCTGTTTAGCTTTTTATGCCTAGTTTGCTGGGGTTTGTGTGCATGTGTGCACAAACTCAGTCACAAGACAGCTAAGTCAGACCACATTACAGCAAAGAGGAAAACTTTGCTTCATCTAATTTCTGATTTTTGTATCAAGACCAACCTAAGTCTCACAACATTTCCCATTACTCACTTTTGTAATTTCTAGATGCAACAGTTGAAGGATTGACATGAAATCACGCATAATTTAATCCATAAAACATGAAGCATAAACGTATTTGAAACAGTCTCTCATGTAAAAAAGGGTTAGCCAGGCAGCAAACGTGGTAGGAACAACACTTTCATTAATGCCACTGTTACATTGTACTGTAATTTTTTTTGGATCCAATAAGCAGCAAAACAAAATTGATATCTGTGGAATTCAAATCCAGTGCTAACTGAAAGCTTCTTCTTTATAAACTATTTGACATAAGGCCAGTCTACAAGAAAAGGGCTACAAAGGGGTGCCCCCCCTCACAGTTACCAGTAAAGCTTGAAATTGGGAGCAAATATATAACAAGCTGTAAAAATGTGCAACTCCTGTGCTCTTAGGGCCGCCTCTGCCAAATGGAGGCAGAAATCCAAATGGAATCAAGTGGAATGACTGCTAGCATATGGAAAAGGAGAACATCCAATAATCCTGACCTTTTAAACTTCACACTGAACGGGCAACAAATATACCAGTCCTAATACTAAACTATTTAACTTTAAGTAACTTGAAATACAGAAAAGCTATTTAAAATGCTTTCCCCCCCTGAAATTTACTGTCTGTGGCCTGGCACTCTGGAGTTCCTCAGATGAAAGGTGCTGCATTAATGCCAGGTACCTTCTACACCAGTACTAATGCAAAAATCTTAATTGTGAAAATGACATGGCCTGTGACTTATTGAGAGCCTAAGGTAGGCTTCATACTATTCAGGAGAAACACGGTCTGTCCATTACCGCTTAAATATTGGCTTTCTGAAATGAGAAAAGGTAAGAAAACAGCCCTTAATATAGTTTAATGATCACCAAATATCTAGATTGACGCATGATTTTAGCAGATTATCACCTTGATCATGTACAGCAGCCTATGCAGAGGTTCCCTTTGGCTCACACTGTTGACCATGTTTTGATATAAAGAGACTTTATGGAGAGGAGTTTTGGGGTTTTTTTTATTATTTCAGACCATATTCAATTTAAAAATAATTTACCAGTAAAATCCTAATACTCTGAATTACGCACTTGTTTAAAGATACAGCTACTAGTTACACCCACTAGTCTCACAGCTATGCAGTGCTGTGAAAACAGATGAAGTTTAATTCAGCAGTGACTTTCCAAGGTTGCTAATGCTCTTCTTTTCCATATTAGTTAGAACATTTCTAGATAAGTCTATTCTTCCAAACATGTTCAGCCTTTCAGCTCAGAGCACTCTATTCGCACAGGGAGGAGGGGGAAGCAGCGGAATGGTAGCTGTACTTTTTAAACCAGAGATTGGATTCTCTTCAACTAATTTAACTTATGACCTTCTCAGCTGTTGGATCAAGTTGTTTCAGCAGGCAGATGGCCAAGGAAAGTAAGGCATAAGGGTATACAACTTGCTCTGCATTCATTCTCTGGATGTTAAACTATTCGTAAAAAGTATGGTTCTCCCGCAACTTGTCAAATTAAAGCAATCTTCATCTGATTTTAGATTAATCTTGCTATCATTTGAGTATCAAGACCATCAGGAGAACCTAAGTGTTACATGGATATTTTTCTCATCGTGCCAGAGATAAGCAAACCCTGGTAAGTTGATGTGAACTTGTAAAGAATGAGCCGTCGAGTAAAGGAAGGTCTTTGCTGGACTCCCACTTTGATAACTGCTTTCTAGGTTTCCAGGGAGTCTAGGCTTAGGCATGCATTGGAAATGACTGAATAGTGAGCTCAAAAATTCTTATGGTTTTAGATGTACTGTTAACATCTGTAGATAATTCCTACATTTGTAGCTTTCACCTAAAAGTTACTAGTCAGAATTTGTTGAAATTTTATCTGTAAAATTAATGCACCTACATGTTGTACATTTGCTAAACATGGGGGCTTGGAGTTAGGAGACTTGCCTTCTATTTTCATCTGCTACTGACAGCTGGCTGACTTTGGGCTAGTTTCCTCTTCTGTAAAAGGGAGGTTAATCCATCTACCTTTGTATGGCATAGATATTTTGAGATCAAAGGTGCTACTGTATCCGTGTAAAGTTTACTAGAGACCATTTATTTATTTTTTTAACAGTGTCATTTTATAGAGACTTGGACTTTTGTTTCTTTGTAAAAAGCTACACAGCCATCATCTAATATTCATTCTGTTTTTCACAGCACATACCTGTGGGCTGAAATCCTGGCCCCAATGAAGTTAAAGGCAAAACTGTTGCCTTCAACAGGGCTGAGATTTCACCCATGATGTTGGTACATCTTTAGAATCGAGTCATCCTGTAAGCTGGACAAAAATGCACAACCCTGATACTGAAAGGTTCAGAAAAGAGAAACCAATGAGGAGAGAGAGTGCATTCCAACAGTAGAGGCAAATACTTATTAGTAGCTTAATAATTATGAATTTCCAAGACAAAACACATGACTTACTGTATAAATTTTATTATAAAGATTTAGCAAAGTACGAACAGAATGTAAAAAAGTATACATTGTTTTAATAATTCTTTAGAAAAATGTACTTTCAAAAATGTTAAAAAAAATCATGCTTGTCCCTGAACATAGAGTTCATAGTTCGCTTTCAGCACAAATTCAAAGTAAGGATTGGATTTCAAGTTGCCAAGTTCATCTGCTTGTAGCAAGTCCTTCACCTCTGGTAAATATTCACCGAGCTGAACTCCTACAACACAAAACCTTGTTATAGAAACTGTAAAATATTTAGAAAGAATGCTCAGTGTCATGATGCATTACTGTTAAGTTACATTTTGAAGTGAGGAAACCTATCCTAATTCTACTGCACTGGCATCATGAATTTCAAAAAACCCTGAAGTGTTCTGTAACACTATGACTCTTAAGATAAAGATTAAGACATGTCCTCCCCTAACTTGGCCATTTTCCATTTTTTCTTCTAATACCCACCACCCTGCCCTCTATAACCAATCTAGCCTCTTATACATTTGAATGTCATATCAATAAAGAAATTATTCTGAAATTGTAAAGCCCCACAAAGCGCCTCTATTAAATCTAAATCTCTCGTTTAATCAGTTATTTGGGCCAACTTTAATCTAACTAGATAATTCAGTCAGCTGCAATATATTTTTGCTTGATGTATGTCAAGAAAACCAATGTTTCAGCGTGGGTTGCAGGACACACACAAAGCTCAGAAATGGAAAGGCATGAAAACAAAAGATACAAATGTTCTGAAGAGCTCACATACTATGCAAGCTTCTCATATTCACCAATAGCTTTTTAAAATTGTTATTTTTTTTTTTAAACACTGTGTGTCCATTCTAACCCTTTCAGTTGTCTATATTTTTTTCCTCAGAAAATTCCTTCTGAGCTGTAACTTTATTTAGTAGGTGTCAACTCAAGGCATTAGTTTTTAAAGTGAAAAAGTTTGAACTATGCCACTTAAACCAGTTACAGTCCTGGAGTCCTAATTCCTCCCATCTCTGAATTGATTTTTTGCCTGAGGAGGAGGTAATCACCTACTGAAATGACCCTCCCCACCACAAAACTGTAGTGTCTTCTTGTTGAAGATTGTTCAGAAGTACAAAAATTACAAACCAGAAGGAACTTGTATATGCTTTGCCCTCTCACCCTCAATATGGAGATTTTGAATAGTGATTTAGGATATACACTCAAACAAGAAGATTATTGATGCTATTTTCCTTTTTTGAAAACGTGGTTGTGTTATTTTTGTTCCTAGATGATAGCTGTTTATTTTAAGTAAATTTTAAAATAAGACTGGCAACTTCAAGAAATGTACAACAGGTGACAAAAATTACCTTCTTTTAATAATTTCTGTAATATTTTCACAAATATACTGTCGTTGGATGCTTCAATTGGATCATCTTTACCTTCTGAACTGGACCAACTACAAGTCACAAAGAAAAAAAAAAGGCATTTTGAAGAGTGAATTCAATACGAGAATGTCAGGATCCTGAAAAATGTTACCAAGTAACATTTTAATACCATATTCAGTATTAAAACTGTTTAATAAATTTTCCTGGAGTAAATCTGTGTTGTGTGAATTTCTACACCTGAAAGCAAGTGCTACTATTTTTCTATATTTCAAGAATAAGATCTTAATAACATTTGCAGAATATCTGAGGACAATAAAGTAAAGAAGATAATAGAAATGCCTCCTCAATTACTGAAGTATCTGAGCAGAAAACTGCCCAATTTAATTAGAAAACCCAGAACCGACTAATTACAGCTATTATTTCAGTTATCACCCTCCAATAATCATTCTAGTAAGCATTCTATGTAAAAAAGGGCATGCTCTTTAATAGAACAAAGCAGCAAACAGAACTTATTAGATATTCTTTTAGAAAATAAGTAGCAAACAATGATTGAGTGAAAAGTTTAAAAGTACAAGCCAACAAGTCAGCACACAACCAGTCATCTGAGCTGTGTAAGTCCCAGAATGCAGTCGAAGAATGCTAAATTATCCCAGGGAAAGGTCGGGTTCTTGCTGAAGCCCCTTTAAGAGTTATTTTAACACGTGCTCCAGAAAACAAAAATTCTGATTTAAAATAACCTCCCTTGCTGTTGTACTAGATATTTCAATTATTGCTATGTCCTGGTGCTGATGTCAAGTATCAGAATTTTCATTAAAAAAAAACCCTGTAGTTGTCAAAGATTGGGTTAAAGTATTCATCAAGCCAATGGAAAATGTGCTTTTTGGCCAGTTTGAGGCTGGCCTTCAATCACCTACAAAACCAAAAAAACCTCATTGCAGCCACAGTGAAATCTTGGCTTCAGTTAAGTCAACAGCAAAGTCTATGTGGCTTCAATAGCATCCAGATTTCACTTT
>NW_005841870.1:124299-128115 GCF_000455745.1 Alligator sinensis
CCCTCCTTACCCTGGGGATAGAGTGGTAATAAGAAAAAAAAAAAATGGCACCATGTTAGGATGTTGCTAAGCATGCTCAGTGAATCTCAAATTATGTACCAAAGAAACCAACAGCCATATATAGTTATCAAGCTGGGGAGTTTAACAAGATCACTGGCCATTAAAGGGCAGAAATAAATAATAGCTACATGGTTTAGTTTCTATTCCTTGCTCAAAATACCTGTATTATTGCTGTAGGAATAAGTGAATGAACTGTTACGGAAGTATCTTTGTAAGGTGATATCCAGACCACTTTACCCTGAGCAAACTTTTCGTGATTTACTGATCATATGTTTAGAACACTCAACCTGATATTAGTAGTAAAGACTTTACAATTCTGGGGGGGAAAAACAAGTCAATGTAACGAATATAAAACATTTTACACTAAATTTATGTTTAATTTTTACGTACCCATCTCTTCGAAGAGCCTTGCACAGAATTTTAAGTTTAAGATCGTTTACATCCACTTCCTCCTCCTCCAATTGAAAATGAAAAAAAAAAGGAAATTACATTTTTCGGAAAGGAAGCAACTTCTAATCAAATTTAGATCTGGGATGAATTCTTTAGTTACTGGATACACTTGTTAGCAAAAGAATAACTGATGCCATTAACAGCCTCCTGTTTGTCCACTTGGTTGGCAGAAAGGAATGATGAATCACCAGTCCGAGTAAGAAAATAGGTTGTAACACCTAATCTAACAAAAGCCTAAACCAGACAAAACTGCTTATCTTTGTTACAAAGTCAAAAACTTGGGCAGGTTTGTGAAACAAGTTATTGCCAGAGGGAAACGAACAAGTCATTTCACATGGCTGTAACAGACTAAGAACTCACTTTTTGCCTAAATTTTGTGTTCAGCATATAGATTCATTTGCACAAGGAATGCAGGGGCAGCAGATTTCACAAAGCCCTTGGATTTTGTTCCTGGCTCTACATTTAGCTTTGCTGATATTAGGAGAACAATAACCATTCCATGCCTCAATCTATTTCATGGGAGTTTTGGGATTTGCTTTAAAGAGTTGTAATGCACACATGCTCACCAAAAAAATTAGAGAGGGCAAAGCGGCATGAGCTCAGTAAAACGCACTCACCCCTGCCTACACATACATCATAGCAGATGCTTTCATTACAGATGTAATGAAAGTTTAGGACAGAAATCCTGTTTCTTTTACTGTGTTTTTCCCCTAGACTTGTCATCCATTACAGTGAACAAAAATTATTGGAAAGTTGGCAAAAACAGTGCGAAAAATTAAACTAAAAACAAATGGGTCCCCATGTCCTCTAACAGTAAAAGAATTTGACATGAACAGAAATAGGACCCAAAAGTTCAGTAAGGGTGCCGACAGATGTGAAAAAAAAAGAAAACAAGCAGCGCTTTACCAGAAGAGGAAGTGCACTAGTTTGACCTGGCTCCCCAGAGTCTGTACAGGTAACTCTGCTGAAGCATGAAGTAAGGCAACAGTTAACAGCAACATATCAAACTGGACAGATGAAGCCCAGAGTTGTGGTACAGCAATCAGCTTTCAGTACCATCTTATTTAAATCTTCATTAATGACTTAGAAGCAACTGTAAATATATGCAGTGGAAGAAGCTGGGAAAATAAATGTAGGCACTGTCTTTTTGATCTCAGTGACAATTGTCTATATTATTCCAAACCTGCCAGTGAAGCCCTCAGTACACCTATGAAATAAAGTCTTGCTAGGCTGGGCTGGTCTACACACATGTGTGAAAATTTTAGTTAAATTGGTGTAACTCAGAGCAATACTGATACTCAGAGCAATTAAACTTAGCTTATATTGGTAAGTCTCAATACTGGTGCTAGACTAGTTCTGAACTGATACAAGCATGCCCACAAAGCATTTATATTGGTTTAACTAAGATGGTTTATTTAAACTCATGAATGCTGGAGCAGAGACAAGACTTCTTAAACTTATTGTGTCGTCAAGAGCTGGGTTGTCAAGTTTTGCTTAATCTGTTTAAAGAGCTGATGAACATAGCTATGTGATGACTAGAGAAGGCAAATTATTATTGGCTTTAATTAACACTCCAACAGGCTGTAGCATTATTTCTCAAATCACAAAGTAACGCTGAAGTGATAAATTCTTTCCCATCGTTGAAAACAGCAAATAATTCACTTCTAATGTGATCCTTCATCTAGAACACTGACTAAGCAAGACAGTGCAGTCGATTTATAGGGCACCTTACAAAAAGGTCCACACAGTCCATGAATGTGGAAACAGAGGAGTAAGTGTGTGACGTTTACTCCTGTAAACAGCAGTGTTGAGACCAATAGTGGCAGATGGTGTCTATCAGAATGATGGGAAAAAATTACAAGAGGATATCTGAATCCTGATTTTTTTTCAATTTTTAAAAGATTTACATTCATGTCCAGTAATGTCAGCATTAACCAAGTATATTTTAAAAGAATATTGTATTTACCCCAAATCAAAACAACCCTGAATTTAAGACAATCTTCCAATAATTCGATTCCATACATGGAAAACGTATAAATTTGTAATCATTTTCTATATATAGAATCTAATTATTGGAGGATCATCTTGAATTCATCCCCTCCACACCACTGCAGAGGGGAAAGAGTAGTAGGGGCAGGCGGTAGGGGGGATATCATGTGGTAGGGGTGAGAGAGTAAGGGGACAGGTAGTGGAAGGAGCAGTAGAAGTTAGGCAGCTTGTCTCTACCTCCACTGCCTCAACCCCCTGCCATTCCCTTCTCCTGCCCCCTGCACCCACTTTTCTACTACTACAGGGCCAGGCTGGAGCTGGAAGAGAGCCTGCTGGCTCTGGAAGAAACCTTGTCTTGGAATCAAGCCAATGAGCAAAGAGATTAGTAACAGTATATGCTGTCCTAGGACAGGAAAGAAAGGAATGGAAGGTTTAACCAATTAGATTGGAGAGTAAAATTCTGAAAAATCACCCAAGAAAGATTTTCAAAAGTCTACTTAGGGACTTTGTATCTTTCGGGATCTAAAAGTTCCTAAATAAAATTTGTAAGTCCTACTTTTAGTTAAAATGTTTTAAAAGTTTGGATTTTTCTTGGTAGAAGCAAATATATGCACCTAGAGCAGAGGTTTGTCCAACATACAGCCCACGGGCTGCCATGTGGCCCGCCAAGCCATTTTATCTGGCCTGCGGCGGCGGCAGTCCCGCCACCACAGAGCATGGAGCCGCAGCAGCAGTGAAGCGCAGGGCTGCCACCACGGGGTGGCAGTACAGAGTGCGGAGCCGCGGTGGCAGAGCTGCGGTGGTGGCAGGGCTGCAGAGGTGGCACGGAGGTGCGGAGTGTGGATCCGCCACCGAAGAGCGGCAGCAGTGCACGGAGCCGCGGTGGCAGGGCTGCGGTGAGGCAGGCAGGGCGGGGCCACAGGACCCAGCCAGCAGGGAGGGGAGGGGAGCTGCTTACCCCCGCAGGAGGGCAAGCAGCAGCCGCTGGCACTGCCAGCCTGCGCCTGCCTCATCACCTGCCTGCTTCAAGCCAGTCCCGCTGCCCTGCCCAGCCCAGCCCCACAGCAAGGCAGTGCCTGCTCCCCTGGCCAGTCTCCCCCTGGGTGCTGAGGCTCTCTGGGCCTGGTCACGAGGCCCTGAGGGGGCCGCTTCTCATGTGCTGCTGGGGATGGGAGGGGGAGCCGGGCTGGGTCTGCACCAGCCAGCAGAAGCGGCAGCAGTGGAGCTGTGCGCCACTTGGGACGGGACGAGCCCACACCGGCCAGTCCCGAGCGGCACATGGCTCCGCTGCCGCTTCTGCTGGCCGGGGGCGACCCT
>NW_005841870.1:128145-141024 GCF_000455745.1 Alligator sinensis
GTTGACTTCGGCTACATGCTGCTTTTCCTGGCCAGTGCCGACCCGGTTCTGCCCAGGCGGGTCCTGCAGCACCATGCCAATCCGGGAATGGCACCGGCAGGCCAGGCAGGCCCCAGGTTAACCCTGACCTGGGCCCGTGGCTTCTCAGCGCCAGGTCAACCCAGTTGTAGCCAAGTGGCTCCTGCAGCACCATGTCAACCTGGGCATGCATGCCATGTCAACCAGGACTATGTCAACCTCTGCAACTTCATTGGTGTCAAAGGTCACGTGACATCACTTCCTGATATGATACCACTTCCTGTGACGTCTTTGAATATGGCTCGCCGGCCCACTGGGTGATAAAAAGTTCACGATCCGGCCCCACATTCAAAAAGTTTGGACACCCCTGACCTAGAGAAACACTGAAAAACGGGCATTAAACAGGAGAAATAAAAACCAATAAGAAGTTTTTTCTTGGAGCAGGTTCTCAGAGAAGTTGGACACTAGGGGTGTGCGAAGTGGGCCCTATTTGATTCAGATTTGGCCCGAATCAGGGAGAGTGATTCAATTCACTGATTTGGGTCACTCCCCAATTCGATTCGTCTGAATCCACATCTGAAGATTCGATGCCGATTTGGAGCGTTAGAGATTCGGACATAGACACGGCTTTAAAAGTTTTTTCTATGTACCTTCAGGTAGCAGTCGCGGCTTGTGATCGCTGTGATGCTGGGGTGGATGGAGTGCCCCACAGGAGTGCAGGGGAGGCCCTCCACGTGCTCAGAGGTGAACCCAGAAGTGAACCGGAAGACACTTCCAGGTATGCCAAGGACCACGTTGGGGGCCCCCCCCATTCCCCCCTAGCTCAGTAATCAGCTGCAGGGGGACCCTAGGTGCCCCTCCCCCCTGACCCAGGAGGCACTAGTCACCAAGCCAGAAGGTTTGGGGGGGGGGCGCAGTATGCTTCCCAGCAGACCTGGAAGTGGACCGGAAATGCTTTTGGTCTGCTTCCGGGTCTGCTGCCAAGCATGCTGGGAAGCCCCCCGCCCTTCTGTGGGACACTCCATGTGCCCCAGCATCGTAGCATTCACAAGCCGCCTACTACCTAGAGGTATGTAGAAAAAACATTTAAAGCTGTCTCTATGTCCAAATCCTGAATCTTTCCAAATCTTTCTGAATTGATTTGGAGGGTTCCAATTTGATATAGAGATTAAAGGGTCCTTTGATTCGATTCGGATTCAGAGCTTCGGCCACCGAATTGGGCCGAATCTCCACCAAACTGAATCAGGGACTGAAGCTTTGCATAGTCCTATTGGACTCCATTAAATCTAAACATACATTACAGAAAAGAGGATGGGAGAGAGTGCAGAAAATAGTTTTAAAAGAATTCAACCTCTAAAGCAGTGGTTCCCAACCTCAGGTTGCAACCCAAATGAGGGTCACAGGGGCAATGCTGGCCGTGCCACACGCAAATGACAAGCCGCGCCACATGCCAGGAGCTTCCCCACCGCTGCACTCCGCTCCCAGCAGCGGGTTGCAGTAAAAAAAAGGTTGGGAACCACTGCTCTAAAGTACTGCTTTGGCATAATGCCCTTTGATGTTTAAATATATCTGACAAGACAGGAAATGAAGAGCAATTTTAGTTTTCACTTGCTCAGCCAATAAGTTTAAGAAAACAGCACTCCTAGATTTGGCTAGGGGAGAGTAGCAGTTACCTACTGACACAGAAGAGTAAATCTATGAGGAGCACTGATGGGGAAGTGGGGGAGGGAAATTATTTATCTGAGTGCAATCCCTATTTTAAGGGAACATGAGCTGATGTGACGCAGGCTCTTCAAACACCAGAAGCTGTTTCTCTCTATCTTCAGTCAAAGCCCAGCTTTTCTGGAGCCCATGCACAATGAATAAAGCCCTACCCACATTAAGCTAAAGATGTCTATTTTAAAACTTGCTGCCCAACATGGATTTTAAAGCTTATTATACCTACAACAATTGTATTTTTAATGCATTACCTGGTTAATGCAAACTCTACATTCCATTCTAGGTATGACAAGTTTTATTACCATGTGTTACAATACAGTCCATCTACACAAGGGTTTTAATGTGTTTGCTGACATGCATTTAAAATATGTATTTATCTTAGCATGGACAGCCCTCTAAATGCAGACAAGGTCTAAAGGGTTTGGCATGAAGCCTCCCTCAGCCCCATCAGTTTTGTTGTCACTACAAGGGACACGTGTTTTCCTCTCAGCCTTTTTGAGCTTCACAGCTACTTTAAATACCTTTCTAAAGAAAAATGGTCAAATCCAAGATGGGAAATTCTGGAAGCAAGGGTGCAAGCCAAGGCTTTTTGCTGCCTACCTTTTGCCGAAGTGGGGCAAGGAAAGCTGATAAGAACAATTAGATATCCATGCCTATTCTGTAATTCCAGTGGCCACCTACACTTGTTCCAGGGTGATGAATATGTAACCCCAGGCTGGAATGACCTTGTCCACTCAGAAATTTTAATCTAATTCATGCCCTTCAAGTCATGGTGTATACAGGGGCAATGCATAGGGGGTGCATGCAGGTGCACATACAACCCCTGAGCATGGCAGTGTACCCCCTACAAAAAGCTACTGCCGACAATGGCGTCGGCAGGCGGTCCATGACCACCGCTGGCCGCTGCCGATGGCACCTGCAGGTGGTTGCTGACCCCTGGTCGGCACTTGCCACTCACTCCCGCCGCCAACAGCGCCATCTTCGTCTGTGGGAGCTCTGCGCTTACCATCGCCGCCAGCGCAGCCTTGCCCCCACAGCTGCTGGAGGCATGCATCGTTCATGGGTATATATTCTTACTCAGACCTAAGCCTCTAAAAGTCAGTTACAGTAAGAGACAGCAAGACATGAAACAAGGAACAGGAATAAATAAAACAGATGCAACTAATCTGTATATTACACTTCTCACCCAAAACCATTTTTATTTACACTTCTCTACCATGTAAAAGTTAAAGTAGGTCATCTGTTAAAGAGCACTCATCCTTTCAAGCTAAAGAAAATATTCAGGGCCAAGCAATGTAAGAAACTGTCCCAAACATTAACATGTTTCTCCTCCCTCATTACATATGGTAAAATCTAATATAAAGCATAAAAACAAACATTTTTCATATAGAAAGCAACACAAAGCACCATTTACAAGCAGATGCAAGTTTAGACTAGAAAGAGCAGGAAATATCAGAGATGATTCTCTCCATTCCAAGAAGCAATGGAATGCTTTCCAGCACTTTGACAGCAGCCTTTACAGGATGATTTTGAAATAACAATGTTCGAGATGGCATAGCTCTTGTTTCTATCTGAAGACAGCTGCTAATCCCAGTGCTGCTCCCAGAGAGAGATCCTGTATCTTAATAGCCAATAAACAGGGAAATTAGAAGAATGTATAAAGAGAAACGGTGACCCCTCAAAGCTGCAAGTTAGACTGCAAACCGTGTGCTTATAACTATACCATGACAGATTTAAAACAAACTAATGTAGACCAAAAGGAATCAAATCATTTTGAGGTGATTTAGCAGATTCTTTTCGATCACCTTTTGGCAGCCAGACTGCTAGTAATGGAGCAGGGCAAGTGTTGTCCTCCTAAAAACTGAATGTACCTCCATTTTTCTTTGTTTAAAGAGTGACTATTGATGGACAAGTTTCTCTGTACAAACAGATATGGTTTATCTAGTTAAACTTTATGAGGATGAATGCCATTTTATATATGGTCCAAATCAGATTTGGCCTCAAATCTCTGATGGCTGAAAAAGGTTACCCTCCATTAGTGTACTCCAAGGTCTAGTATGCAATTCTCAAGTAGTAATTACAGTAACACAACCCTGGCTCATACAAATTAAGAAAAACTTATGATTTGAGAGCATCCAAATCCCTTTTCCTACCTCATCAATATATTCCAGCAGATCAAGTGCTTTCTTGAAGTCATACTCATTAGCCCTTCTGTTCTCATCACATATGTACAGCTAAAGTATGAAAGAATAAAGTACAGAATTATTTTTAGCTTGCAAACAGATGTAAATTGATATTGCAAACAACTCATCATGAGAAGACCACCCTGTATTTTCCACTTATGGTGACCTTTTCATTGAAATATGTCTCGATTCAACTGCAAGTATTTTTATAGTAAGACATATACTCCAAGGTTTAATACAGCATTCCACCTACATGACAACGGACTGTGGAAAGACTATTGAATGTAAGGCTGTGATAATATAGGTTTCAAATTTAAATACCATTTAAAGCTGTAACATTCCTAGCCTATTGTAACAAGAGTCCCACTCCACAAATAAGATAGGCTCTCACAATTATTTCAGTAAATAAACTTGCAGCAGCAATATATACATGAATACATTTTCATCTCTTGAAAACAGCTACGCTTGCTATCAAAATTCAAAAGTCATTCTTTTAAAGCATTGAGTACTTTTTTTGCCAACTTACATGAAGTTACAATAAAGCAGACCCCAAAAAGGGTTTAAAATCAAAACAAACATCATGTTGCTTTCAGTTCCCAAGTTTTACTTCCTGGTTGTAAACAGTGACAATGGAGGTTCATCTGATAGTAGCTGGAATTTAAAGGAAAACCAGATGGCTGACAGCGTGCCAACAGTTCAGAAAGAGGTAAGTGACATTTCCTCCTCTCCCTCCCCCATAGCCTACTTTGCAGTGTGAGCAGAGAGCTCTGAACATACCATTAGTGTACTTGGCTCCTGCTTTTGTACAATTTGAACACAGAACAGTGAATCTCAGCACAGACACCAACAGGATCTTCTTTTCTTATGTCCTTGCTTGTGTCTTGTGTATACCTTGTATTTTATTCTCATGTCCTTGCTAAATACCTTGTATTTAGCAGTATTAGCAGATTCGTTAGATTGCCATGTGCACTTCTGCTGTGGCCTTGAACTCTTGACATCTGGGCTTACAGTCACTCGCCCCAGTGTTCCCGCCACCAGAGCAGGGTTCCAAAAGGATCTAGCTTCTTCTGATGATAATTACAGCAATATACTGCCACCACTCATTCTTCTAATACTGCCTGCTCAAATCACAGGATTGTGGAAAAAAAACAGGCTGACAAGGCCAGGAGCTGGTAAGACAGCAAGCAGTTGCAGCTACCACTTCAAGAAAGACACAAAGGACAAATGAAAAAACTTTAGCCCTAGCAGTGAACCCAGGGCTGGGATTTTCTATGGGTAGCAAAGACCCTCTCTGGGCAATCAATGCAGCTAGCAGCTCTCCTCTCCTTTTTTCCCTTGTAGTGTTCTTTGTCTTACAGGAATTAACAATTGTGTCACTTCTAGCCTTCAAGCTGGACTTCAATGAAGGAAAGAGAGAGGGTAAACACAAAAAGGTGCCCCAAATGCAGCACATCAGTTTTTCTGCTAGTAAGATTTCATACAATCACAGCAATGCCCAGAATCATATGTTCAACTAGGAAGATAAACCAGAGACTGAAAACAATATGCTGAAGTTTTCATTTCAATTATACACCACAGTGGAGACTTCAGTACAGACAAGCAATTCTTATTTAGAACTGGGGGCAATTACCCTTTATATGACAGAAAGGCAGGTCAGTTTTCATCTTCTCACCTACTTTTCAACCTGAAGCTAGGAAACATTAGCGGATTAGCCCATAGGTAAAGTTAAGCAGAGAAAATATGAGATACCTACATCAATGAGCTGGGGTGCAGTCAATACAGGCATGTCATTGAGGTTCAACTGCTTCTCAACAAGCAGCTGTTCAGGCAAGGTCTCCTGATGCAACAGGAAACGCTCCTGTTCAGATATTTCTTGTGTTCAGATAAGGAAAAGAAGGTTTCATATGGTTTATTCTATAATTATTAAATATGGAATAAAAATTCTGACAAGCACAAAGTTATTCTGGTTATAAAATACCCTCTAAGATAGCTTTAAATAGGGGTTTTCACTGTTACAGATGAACACAGAAGCTCTGATATTGCAGCCCCAAAATGCTAGACAATGTACACACACACAGTTCTGAGGAACCTACAGTCTAAAAAAAGGCAAGACAGAGTGGGAGAAGGAAGTATTATTTCCATTTTACAAAATGGGGAATTGATGCAGAAAGAGGTTATGCCCATTATCAGCCAAGAAGCATGTGGCAAAGACAGGTAACGCCACCAAAATGTCCCTGATTCTTCACCACAAGGTCATTCTCTCCCTCTAAGGCTCATTTAAGTACGTTTAAGTGTATTCCATCACATGAGTATGGCTATCCTTTGGTCTAGTTGTTCATTTACCAATGTATGACTTTAAAACTTTTGCTTCAAATTTTACGCCCCCTAAAAGGTAAAGTGGCAGCCATTAAAGATTATTAAAAATTAAAAAACTCATAGCTTTGAAGTCGACTGTAAATGACAACGAAGCATATGTTATTTTTTGTTTGGGGTTGCAGAAGGGACTTTTCACTTTCCTATATAAGTTAAGAAGTATTAAATGCTTCCAGACTGAGCATTTTATTTAATGTAAAGTTAAAATGACAACAGTACCAATACACAGTGAACTACTATTCAAATAGTAACAGATAACTACTAACAAGAAATGCATAATCTATTCATACCTCTTCTTGAATTAAGGATTAGGTGAATTCAGGGATGATAAAGTTCCCCCTAGTGGTTAGAGATTCAGAAACTACTCAAGTGAAGGAGATTTTCTTTGCCTTGACATAACCTAGCAGCAACCCCTACAGCTTTAAAAATTGGGGCATGATTATAGCATACATGTAGTACTTGGTAATGAGTCATGGAAGTTATTCTCTTTCATGCTTAAAGTATTAAACAGTGAATCAGACTGTTCTAAAACCCCAGTCCCAGTGTTAAAAAATAGAGTAAAATAATATAAATGGAATAATTAAGATCCCAAATTTACATTACAAACAGCAACACATATACAATTGTAACTGAGGAAGGAAAAGGCTTTAACTTCCAAAACTTGAGTACAAGTCTTTTTTTGTTCCTTCTGCAACTATATAATGTAGCTTGCTACGTAAAGTCCTTAACTAGTGCCTTCAGTCCAATGCACTATGACCACTTCTATAGTTATTTCCAAGCCCTCACCATTACAGAATTTGCTATCATGTGTAACGCTAATGGGATTCAAATTAAAGAAATTAATGAGCTATTTTCCCCCACTTTGCTCTTATTACCTTCTATTTTTTCTTGCAGTATATCTTCTGAAAAGTCAGATGCCAATGCAGCTAGTTTACTCAAGCCAAGAAGTGTTTTCTTCTTTGCAAAATACCGGGTCTCCATATTTGCCAAAGTCTGTAGAGTTCTGTGAGCCTGAAGTGAAGACACAGAAAACATTAAAATAACAAACTAAATCCTCATGGTTATTTATTTTTTAATTATATTTTATAGGTTATAATACTCCTATTGTAAGGCTTGGAATTACGGTTTTGCTTTGGATTGGTTAGGAATAAAATCACGTGTCTATTCCTACATAAGGATATGTGATACCTAGCAATTTCATGTGTGCTCCGGTGCTGGTCAAAAAAAGAGCACCTCATGAGCAATGATGAACCACTACTGTATCCAATAAACTACTGACTTTTTGTTTTTCTAAAGCTTCATTATCAACACGTACCAATGCAAGAAGAACAATTTTAAGGAAGAGTTTGATCCTGAAAGCTTGCAGAAAAGGACAATTTTCTTGTGGTTTCCCAGTTGGTCTGATAAAAGGTATCATTTTGGAACCAAGGGTTCTAGTTTTTTTTTATATATAGACTGGGGCACTTATTACCTACAGAATGCATACTTTGTAAGGAACTGAACTATATGTACAATCCTGAGCTAATGAGTGAAATGCCTATTTATCTGGCATGCCAGATATGGCAAACAGCTAAATTAATTTTTGTAATTAATATATATTCTCAAGAGATTCACTTCTATTCTGAGTTCCCAGTTCTTTTCATCATACTTTGAAAAACAAAACCCCAGTCTCTGTGAATAGAGAATCACTTGAGAAAACAAGAGTGGCTGAAATTTAAACTGCTACCAACCTTTACCAACTGGATACATCTTGTATGCAAATAGACAAGATTTTCAAGTTATTCAATTTGTATGGTCACTGAAATAACATATCCTACCAAACAGGCTTCTTGCTATTTCACATTTATGCATCTGAACTGAAATTAATAGTTTTTAATAGCTGGGAAATCACTAGCACCACAGGGAATTCTCAGACACTGGATGGAGGAAAGTAGATCTGTGAAATCCAAGAGAAGAGGCAGATAAAAATGAGAACAGTAGAAGCAGGGGGAGGATAATTAGGCAGCCACTATGGTGACAAGGGAAAAATTTCAGAGATCCCCACCAGAGATACCAAATGATTTATAACAGATCCCAATTTCAACACCTATATACACACTGCTTGTACTCACGTTTAAAAGATAACTTGAAAATGATTTCAAAATTGGACCAGCTATTTACTTTTTGTAATGTAAAAAAAATGGTGAGGTTTCTTTGGTTTTATTGAAGGTCTTGAGGAAATCAGAGATGCTTACTGTAAGCTCCTATCTTAACTTGCATGGTGAATTTAATAAAAAGTTCCTTGATCCAAATAATCGATCAATGATGATAAAGAGCCATGACTGGTATTTTTTACCTTTGTGCACGTGTATACAACAAAATAGTCAAATTAAAAGTTTCCTAACAAATATATCAGTTCATTTTGTACTAGGAAATCCTACCTTTTCCAAATCCTGGCTATTGATTTCATGTAACCAGCTAAGATGTTCATGAGCTTGCAAGAAACTGGCCAGTTGTCCATGCTGAGCAACAGGCTGAGATAACAGCTTTCCTCGCTTTCCTTTTTCTAAGTACCACCGGAACAGGAAGTCTGAAAAATTCTGAAGACGACAGGGGTATGAGCACATTTTTAAAGTTGTTGTCAGTTTTCAACCATCCTGTTTTGTTTCAAAGAAGAAATGATGTAGGATTCAAAATGGGCTAGAACACAAAATACCTGCTAAACAAAACCAAATAAAATTAAGTATTAAAATACTGATGAAAAAGCTCCTGTTCTGATAAAAATATACACAAGAGGTGTAAACTCTTTTTATATTTTAAGCTATATCTTACTCATCATTTTTGCTTCAAGAGGAACATACTCAGCATAAACGTACTTGCTACAACAGTTACACTTTTGATTCTTTTAAAAGTAACTTTCATTATATAAAAACTACCTACATTTTTATGGGCAATTAAAATAAAAGCATTCATGTACCAGATCTTATTCTAATAGACTTAGTAATACCCACCAATACACAAAGGACTAAACAAGGGACAGTAGCACAGGGATGGGTGGCCATCTGTAGCACAGGTGTCATGAATGGCGCAGGCAGCCTCTGTGTGGCATGTGACAGATGAAGGAGGGGAAAGGCAGCACAGCAGGAGATAGAGCAGGAAGCAGAAGGCAAAGCAGCAAATCAGGCAGGGTGCACAAAAAGGAATAAAAAAGAAGAGCAACAGAGCAGGCAGGCAGCACAGAAGAGCAGCATAATGAGCAGGGGAAGGAGATTAGACAGGCCCCTGATCATTTTGATTGCCCTACTCTGTACCTTTTCTAATTTTACTACATCCTTTTTGGGACACAGGGACCAGAACTGCATACGGTATTCAAGATGCAGTTGCAGCATGGATTTATATAATGGCATGATGCTTTCCGTTTTGCTCTCAATTCCATTCTTAATAATGCCTGACATTTTATTGGCTCTTTTGGTCACTGCTGCACACTGAGTTGGCATTTTTAAGGAACTAACTACAATGACTCCGAGGTCTCTTTTCTGAGTTGTAACAGCTAGTTTAGAACCCAGCGTCATGTATGTACCTTGTAGCTGGCTAAAGCATACCTTTAAGAATGGCACTGAGTTGTGATGTAAAGACATCAGAAAATGGAAAAACTACTACATCCCATGGTAAATTTCAGCAGTTAATCAACCCCACTATTAAAAATGTGTACCCATTTGTCTGGCTTTAGCTTCTAAGCACTGATTCTTATGTCTTTCTTTATTAAATTAAGGAATCCTTTTGTTGGAGAGTCCCAAGACCCCCAAACTGCTTAGTGCTGAGTGTATCACCATTTTCTTCCTCCAGACAGACTCATCCCAGAAGCAGTCCAACTTGAATCAGTGATATGAAGTACAGTCTCTAGTAAGCGAGCTGAGATGTACATGCCAGTGATGACACTAGTTAATGACCCCAGGTAAGAACAATGGCCACAGGTCAGGACTCAGGGCTTTCCTACTCCATTGGCTAAGACAGTGTTCTCCGAGAAATGGGTAGGAATACAGAAATTTGAATATGAATGGTATAAGACTGCACACAAATGCATGCGTCAGACTCTGGAACTTGCCTCAACTATGAGGACAGATTATGGAGGCCCCTGAGACTTCGCCACCCAGTAGTCAGTATATCTGTGTATTCTCTACTGTATATAGCAGCTATTAGTAATTTTGTCTGATTACTATCCTAATAAACAAGTGTATAGTTTGGAGGAGCCTGCTTTGGCTTGTCTTGTACTTCCTCCAGAAAAAAATAAAACCCTCAAAAGCGTATTGCTTTTGTCAACAATATTTTCTCTCTATGAATCAAATTATTTCCAGTTTAATCAAGCCAGCCCCTCATCATCTTTGTGATGAGTTAAACATTCAATTCTTGAAGTTACTCACTGAAAGGCATTTTTCTCTAATGCTCAAATTTTTGTGGTTTTCCTGAACCTTCCAGTTTTTCCAACAGCTTTTTTTTAAAATGCTGTCACCAGAACTGGACATGGTCTGCCTGTATTGGTCTGAACCAAACCTACCTTTCTGTAAGATGCCCTATAAATCTACTAAACTATAGCTTACTTAGCAAATATTTTTGAAGACAGAAGTGAATTCTTTGCTGTTTTCAATGATAGGGAGAGAGGGGGGGAAAAAAAAATCTCATTTTAGTGTTACTTTCTGCTTGATAAAGAACGTTACAGTAGTTCAGTGTTACTTAAAGTCAATGATAATTTGCCTGACCTGCATTTCTGCTAAAATGCTTCTTTAGAAGTGAACTGCAAGATATTTATTTCACTTTTATGTTCATATCTGATTGACTTCCATGTTAACCATGGGCTTTTCAGTTGTGATCATCAAGAATCAACAGTTCAAGAAGGGAAAATGTTCTAAATTTAACCTATTTAATAAAATCCTGCTGGTAAGCGGCATGAAAATATTTAATCAATAACTGCAAAGCAGCATTAGATGTCCTTCATTGCTCAGGGAGAAAACTAGTATCACGTACAATTTCAGGTCTCTATTTCACCCTCTTAACCTTGTTCTCTTTGGTATGGCAGGATCCAGAATCTGCTGAGTGTAGAAGAGGTAAGGGACAGAAGGATTGGAGCAACGTATGTTAATTATCTAATGCTGAATTCAAGTACAAGGGTAGCCCCGCCTGTTTTAGGACTTCGGAATCAGTCACTAACTGCTGGAAGCATGACAACTGTAACAAGAGCCTAAAAGTAAAAAAGGAGTAAAATGGTGTGCATTTGGAGCTACTGCAAAGATCTAAAGAACGACCACCTTGTCTGAACAAATCTGCCAGGCAACTGTGTAGTGTTAAACTTGATGCCAAATAATAAATATTTTCCTCTTGCATGAAGCACCTGTTGGTATGCATAAGCATGCTGCATGGGCAGTGAAACCAGAATATTTAGTTTGGAGGCTTGCCACAAGGGTCTAGGTGGAAGCCTTTGGCCCTCTATTACGAATTAATATCATGTACAATCACTGACCAGAAAATAGAAGATTGTGTGTTCAAAAACTTGATTTAATGATGAAATCTTAACTCAAATTGTGTATGCTACTAGGTTTTACTACACTTTGAACAGTCCACCTAACTCACTACAATTAAAAGGATTCTAGGCTAAAGCATGTTTTCCTTTGTAATATACAAGCAGATTAAAGAATCACTTTTCTACCAGGCATTAAGTAAAATTCCTGAAGACAGAAGGCTTTAGAAGCAACTTGCTTCATTCATGCAACAGGTAAAAAAGATGAGAATTGAGTGTGCATTATGCTGTACAGGTGTGTCAAACATTTATAGTCTTTTGGAAGTACCCAGAAGAAAGAAAATAAGACACATAAGAACACAACTGCAGGTAGTAACTCAAAGGGAATTTTAGTGATCAGTTAAAACTGGTCATATCCTGGAAACCAAAAGTAAACTGAACAGAAATATTGCCTAATAAAATAAGTTAAACTACATTTTAATATAAATGTTTCTGGTCTTCTAGATATACTTTAACACTGTATTCTTAGAATAGAGAAGAGAGGACAAAACAATCTAAAATATCTATGCCTATTAACTGGATCCTGAAAAACAACCTCCATGTTTTACTGGCAATATTTTTAATGCAACTTAATATAAGACTGACTGTCCAAATAAACGTTACCTGATCAGCAAATTGGGTCATATAACGTTGTAGTCTGGCTTGGTTATCAGTCTGCTCACACATTTGTACCAAGATATCAAAGTCACAGTATTTCTCTGCTAAAGCAGCTGCCAACTGGTACTGTCCCAGGGAAACTAGGGAACATAGGCAAGAAATAAGTTTAAAAAAAATCAAACACGCTTATTTTTTTTCCTGCAAAAGGATGAGTAATGCTATAGATCATAAAAGTGACAGGCTATTCAAATCTCAAAAAACAAAAATCACATTGGTATATAAAAGAGACATCTGTCTGCTTCTAAGCAATTACTTATATGAATACAATACATCACATAATAAATTCACAAATGTTTTCAAAGAAAGTCATTCAGCTCCCTTTTAGAACCAGCACACAATTCCTATTTGTGCCTTTGGGAGGATGGCGGGGGGTGGGTG
>NW_005841870.1:141293-154231 GCF_000455745.1 Alligator sinensis
GTGGGTGGGTGGGGTGTTGCCTTAATAAATACAATTCATAGTCAAGCACCATAAATGAGAAAGCTGGAGGCTAAGACATGTTAATGAGCAAAAAGTTATAAGGATTATAATAGGCATATTCAAGATCTATTAACCATACTCTTAGCTTAATTATTTCCATTTTGATTCAGTTAAAACAACAAAAATATACAAGCGATTCAAACACCTTCAGATACTGCCAGTAAATTAAAACATTAAACTGAATATAGTTACAGAACTTCTAACTTTGTTTACCAGCTACCAGAATATATGTATTTTAGCATAAAACAAACAAGACTTATAAAACAATTTTATGTACTTAAAGCTTTTCAAAGACTTCCTTAATTTAAATTTAAAAAAAAACAATACATTTTAATAATAAAAGTCTTTGATTATATTTGTTTAAGCCTCAAAACATTCAGATTTATAGGATTTACCAAGTGTCGCACTTCCCTCTTATCCTTTATACAAGAGCAATTATATTAGGATTACTCAATCCAGGACACTTTGGCCACATCAAAACAAGTCTTACCTTTGATTTTAAATAAATAGATAAATAAATAAATAAATAAATAAATAAATTTTTAAATCGCATACAATTAACACAGTATATTTTATATTTCTGTGGCTAGATAAACAATACACAACTGTACAGACATTCAGATAAACAGATTTATACAAGGTGGCAAAGACCAACGTAGAAAGACATTTGAAAATTGTTTTCCATTCTATGCAGCCACATTCTAAGTCCACAGAATCATGGAATTAAAAAAGACCTAAGATCATCTAGTCCAACTCACTGCCCAGATACAGGATTCCTCACCCATCTAGTCTTTTCTCAGAAACTTCCCATGAAGACTTTACAACCTGCTGGACCAGCTTGTTTCACAGTCCTACTTTCTGACACTTAGAAACATTCTGGGGGTAGGAGCTAGATCTAATCTAAATCTGCTGCATCTTAAACCCACTGGCTTTGAGTCCTGCCCAGTGCAGCAAATGAGAACAGCTGTCCTCTCCTATTCTTCTCAATAATTTTTCAAATATCTGAGAAGTGCAATCACATCCCCCTTAAACTCCTTTTCTCCAGACTACACACACCCAATTAGTCATTCAGCCTATCTGTATACAACTTGTATTCCAACACCTTTATCAACTTTGTCACTCACCTCTGGAAGTGCAGAGCTCAGTACTGCACATGATACTTCAATTAAGTCTAATTAGTACTGAGCAGAGCGGGAATGTCACCCCTGATACACTGAATACATTATTATTATTATTATTACTACAGCTCAAAATTGCACATGTCTTTTTTGAGACTGCATGATATTGCTGACTCTACTCTGGTTGCACTGGTGATCCACCAATAACCCCAGAACCTTCTCAGCAGTGCTACTGCTATCTAATTATCCACCATCCTATAATATGCGCACTTGTTTTTTTCCCCCAGGTGTAGCATTTTACATTTGTCTTAATTGAATTTTATCTTGGAACTGAGTTGTGTTGACTTAGAATAAACATGCTGAATTTAGAAAGCAGGATTTTGCCTGGTACATATTCTTAGATCATTAAAGAAATGGGGAATACACGCTGCAGTCTATTTATACTGCCAAATCCCCATTAATTGTGAAAATACAATCCAACAACAGAAATGCACATAAAAAAATAGTAAACAATGTATGGAACTGCAGTTGCATCTTTAATGCTGTATACTAACTTATCCTCTTTATCTAATTGTTTGTACTTAAAATTTCTCTGCATCACTTCCTAGCTGAATGGTGAAGCCTTAACATTAAAAAGAAGAGAGAACAGCACTTACGAAGAGGAGACAAGAGTTCTGATCTTTTCTGTACATATTCCATTTCCAGACTGCTGTACCTCTCTTGATCAGCAGGTCGATCCACAGATTTAAGCTGAGAGACATAGCCATCAAGAAAGCAATCTAACAGTGCCACCAACTGTTCAGCCACAATGCTACGGAGGTTACTGTCCACCTGAGGATACACCACCTTTAGAATTATTCCATGCTGACGTATTATAGCTGTTCGTGTGCCAGCAGGACCACTAGAAGCTTGGAAGAAACAAAAAACAATACACTTTTAAAAACAGATCTCTTTTATTAAGAAATCAGAAACTTGTATAAAAAATAAAATTTTAACTTAGAAATGTTTTATTAATTTCAAGATTGAAATGCTGCTGCTGAAGAACTACATCTGTTCTTTTCTTAAATACTACTAGCATTACTAATTGTACTCCATGAAAACATCCAAAAATTAAAGTACTGGTCATCATAACGATGTGTGGGATGGCTGTACAGATGAACTGTTTAATATTAGGGACAGCTTATGTGTATTTGGGAAAGACTATAAATTGTGAAAAAGGGACTTGTGTGCCTTTCTCTATGGTGTTCTGCTTCCATATTAGTCTGAAACTCAGAGAAAACAATAGAAGAAATTCTTGCAACTGGTAAGAGCTAAAATGGAGTGCCCTCAGCCAATGAGAAGTATTGCCCAGGGGAAAAATAAAAATAAAAAACAGATTTTGCTCTGGGAATTCACAAGTACACATTTCTCCAGGTCTTGCAGAAACAGGCTGACAGGAACATAGCAAGACTTCACCTGCCTGCTATTTTTCACTCTTTTTCATTCAGTGTACTACATGACTGAACATATGAATCCCTATAATAATGTTAAGAACTTCCAGATCCCAAACAAAACAAAGATGTAAGAGAAGTGAATGGAAAGGTATTCCTCTTTCCTAGGATCCCTGCACAGAAACAGAGGGGGCAGTGGGGAAAAGGAGGCAAAAGTATTCACTTGTTAAGAGACAGTAAGGGAGTGTCTCCCTAGAACCCTTCTTT
The DNA here is from genome assembly GCF_000455745.1 of Alligator sinensis. Taxonomy (NCBI): domain Eukaryota; kingdom Metazoa; phylum Chordata; order Crocodylia; family Alligatoridae; genus Alligator; species Alligator sinensis. The sequence goes on from NW_005841870.1 coordinate 144,169, forward strand.
GGAGTTAAGGAAAATAATAAATGTAGGGGTGGCACACCTTCAACTCCAGAGCCATCCATTGGGTTGGAGAAACAGCAGGAGAGTCAGAACTGGAGGATTTTCCAGACTACTCCAGGGGAGAAGCAAAGGCTGTAGGACCCTTTGGTTTGCTCATTAGCTCAAGATCCTTTCAGAACTGGAAGGAAAAGGAATGAAGAGTCTTTGCTCTTCCAAACACCTCTATAAAGCAGGACTGCACTGGAAATCTAGTACAGATGGGAAAGGGGGTGCAGAAGCTGCTGCTGGAAAAAGCAAGAACTTGGTCAGGCAAGAGGGATCTGGAGGTGGAAAGTTTATTTGAAGCTGTGGTTGATGCGTGCGTCACACCAGCATGATATACATGCACACAGTGAGGGAGAACGACAGAGAAAATATAGAAGGAAAGCAAAATTATAACAAGCTACAGAAGTACTCTGGATACAAATGTCACAAACATAAAAGCTCAATGTGTCAGTGCCTGGCAAGAAAACTAATGAAATTAGTTATTTCTTTCAAGTGTTTCCACTGTTTCCCTTATACTTAATTTTTACCATTAATTATAAACCTTCCAATATAAAGAGGTTAAGAATTTAGAAGCTAAGAGTGATGGCATACATATACTGTAAAGCAAGGGGATCAAACATACAGTCTACAGACTGGGTCCAGCTCCTGGTGCTGTCTTGTTGACTCACATGCTACGCTGGACCAGCCCTGTGCTGCCTACTGGGACCGGGTCCTGAGCTATGCCACCCGTAACGCTTGCTCAGGCTCGAGTTCCAGACTGTCCTGGGCAGGTGCTGCATGCCCCAGACCAGGCATGCAGGTAGGGAGTCCATGGGACAGCTCTGGCCTGGGGGGCCAGATGAGTTTGATACTCCTGCTGTAAAGGAAAGCTTGTTCTGACAAGTTTCTACAGTAGTGTTCCCTCAAACAGCAAAGTACACATTCTTATCATAAAAAGCAAGGGGAAAGGGGGAAGAAGACTGTCAGTTTTACTCAGTGCCAGAGGTTCACATACTTATTTTAAGAGTAACATTTTGTGTGTCTTTGCATATAGTTACATGAAGACAACCAAATTTTACATGCAAGTTACATACAGAAAACCAAACCTTTTTCAACTAGAAGCCTGACTTATTCATACCAAAACTAGTTCTACCTCCCAAATTTTACAACTTGTTTTGTAGCCAGATTCTCAGTCTCCATTGTAAGAGGTTTAAAGAACTATTATCGGTAGTGCAGAGATCAAATCTTCCTCAACAAACTAAAGCAGCAACAAACTACTATTTATGCTAATATAACTTTGTAAGCTTGTAAGCATCGTCCAGTGTAATATTTGCGGTTAGAACTAAAAGACTTTAGAGGATAATGGTCAAGCACTTTGAAACACATGAACATTACTATTTTTGTATTCTCACCTGTCCATGGAACATATTCAGGTTCTCCTTCTGGGAGTGCTCCTGTTTTATATAAAGAGACTCGAGAATGGCGATACTGGCTGGCAGCTTGTAGCATATCCTGCGTAATGTTAAAGGAACACACCTTAAAATCTTGTCAATTTTAGAAACTGCTTAAGTGACAAAGTAATTCTTCAAGAATTTCTCTGAGTTTTAATTTCTTCCCATCCTCACTTCTATGCGCAACCCAATCTGGAGGTGGGAGAGAACACTTAGGCCTAGCAAGGTGCATAAATGTGCAAGTGCTGGAGGACTAAGCTTTCTATGCACACTTGCTATCAATAGTTTCTTTGCCATGCTACTACTTGCCCAATTCCTTTACAGAGTGACTCAGAAAAGTCATCACGTGCTCCCAAAATTGGACCAGCCTTTTGTACCTAAGAATTTGCTTCTATGCATCTGCTATATACCCATGCCAGTTAGAAAATGTTAAAAAAAAGCTTTTATCTAGCATAAAATTTCCAAGAATGGAGAAAGAAAATGATCATGTCAAACAGAGGATGATATTAAAGCCGATATTAAAACTGTTTGATAATGTCAAACAGAGGATGATATTCCCTGACCAGAGGCCCACAGAACAGGGGGAACGTAACAGCCTACATGAAACCAGCCCAGAACAAGTGAGGGATCTTCTACAACACTTGGATGTTTTCTGCTGGGCCTGATGACCTGCACCTGAGAGTCCTGAAAGAACTGGCCAAACTTATAGCAGCACCACTGGCCAAGCTGTTTGAAGGGTTGTGGAACTCGGGAGTGGTCCCGGACGACTGGAAGAGGGCCAATGTGGTGCCCATCTTTAAGAAAGGGAAGAGGGATGACCTTGCAAACTACAGACTGGTCAGTCTGACCTCGGTCCTGGGTAAAATCTTTGAAAAGTTGGTTAAGGAGGCCATCAAATACAATCTGGTAATGGATTGTGTGCTAAAAAGCAATCAACACAGCTCTGTTGAAGGCAGATCATGCCTGACAAAACTTGTATCCTTCTATGACCAGGTAACTAGCCATCTGGACAAGGGACACAAGGTTGACGTGATCTACTTAGACTTCACTAAAGCCTTTGATTTGGTCTCCCATTGGATTCTAACAAACTGGAGAGTGCTGGGCTGGACAACTGGCTTAGAAGCTGCTCCCAGAGAGTGGTGATTGATAGGATGGCCTCATCCTGGAGAGTTGTCTCCAGTAGTGTCTCCCAGGGATCAGTGCTTGGGCCCATGCTATTCAATATATTCATTAACAACTTGCATGACGGGGCGGAAAGCACAATGATTAAGTTCACAGACGATACTAAGCTGTGTGGAAACGCGGGCACACTAGAGGATAGGGCAAAGATCCAGGATGACTCTGAAAGACTGGACTTATGGATGGAATAAAATCAGATGAGGTTTAACAAGAAGTGCAAGGTCCTTCACCTGGGTAGGAAGAACCCCACTACGAATATACACTGGGCGGTGGGCCACTGGCTGGCACAACATCTGAACGAGACCTGGGGGTCACAATCAACTGTAAGAGGAATATGAGCCAGTGTGACGAGGCTGCCAAAAGGGCAAACAAAACTCTGGCATGCATCAGCCCCTGTTTGGCCAATAGATCCAGAGAGGTACTCCTCCCTCTATTCAGCATTGGCAAGTATTCAGCTGGAGTACTGTGTCCAGTTCTGGGCACCGCACTTCAAAAAGGATGTGGATAAGCTCGAGAGTGTACAAAGAAGGGCCACCTGTTTGGTTAAGGGCACGGAGGGTAGGCCCTATGAGGAGAGATTCTTCCTCAGGCTGAACAAGCCCAGTTCCCAGAGAAGGCTGAGAGGTGTCTTGATAGCTGCCTGCCTATAAGTACGTCAGGAGTAGTTACATAGTTGGTAGGGTCGGAAGGGACCTGAGCAGATCATCAAGTTCGATCCCCTACCATGGCAGGAAAAAGTACTGGGGTCAAATGACCCCAGCAAGGTGTTCATCTAACCTCCTCTTAAAGACCCCCAGGGTAGGAGCCAGCACCACTTTGCTTGGAAGTTGGCTCCAGATCCTAGCCGCCCTGACTGTGAAGTAGCGCCTCCTGATGTCTAGTCTGAATCTATCCTCTGCCAGCTTGTGACCGTTATTTCTAGTCACTCCTGGTTGTGCGTGGGGGAACAGGGACTCCCCAATGCCTGCTGGCCCCCTCTGACTAGTTTGTAGCTGGCAAGTAGATCCCCCCCTCAGCCTTCTCTTGTGGAGACTGAACAGGTTCAGGTCCCGTAGCCTCTCCTCATAGGGCCTGCCTTGCTGACCCCTGATCATGCAGGTGGCTCTCCTCTGGACCCTCTCAATGCTGTCCACACCCCTCCTGAAGTGCGGTGCCCAAAACTGGACGCAGTACTCCAACTACGGCCTGACCAGTGCCGCATAGAGTAGGATCACCTCCTTGGACGTGCTCAAGATGCATCTGTGGATGCATGACAAGGTGTGGTTGGCCTTCCTGACCGCATCCCCACACTGTTGGCCCATGTTCATTTTGGCATCAATAATGATTCCAAGATCCTTTTCTGCCTCTGCACTGACGAGAAGGGAGTTCCCCAGCCTATAGGTATGCTGCTGGTTCTTCCTCCCCAGGCACAGCACCGGGGACTTGTCAGTGTTGAAACCCATCCTGTTCTCATCTGCCCACCCCTGTAACCTGTCTAGGTCCAATTGCAGCCTATTCCTCCCTTTTAGCGTGCCCACATCCCCCACATCTTAGTGTCGTCAGCAAATTTGAATAGGGTGCTTTTTACCCCCTTGTCCAAGTCACTGATGAAGATGTTGAACAGTACTAGGAGAGTAACTATTCAGGAGGGCACTGTAAGGAAGGATGACGACCAATGGGCATAAACTAATAGAGGGTAAATTCAGGTTGGATACAAGGAAACATTCTTCTCTATAAAGGTCACTAGAAACTGGAACATACTCCCAGCAGAGGTGGTGCAGTCACCCTCCTTGGAGGTGTTCAAGACTGGAGACTGGACAGGCACCTTGTCAAGCTCATGTGAGCCCAATAACTTCCTGCCTATGGCAAGGGACTGGACTTGATGATCTGACTGGTCCCTTCTGGTTCTGTTTCTATGATTAACTTCATGCAACACAGTCAAGGCCTGATACTGATATTACAATAGCATGGGCTGGATCAAAAATGAACAAAGCTGTTTCGGGTGTTTTCCCTGTTTTGCCACAAGGTCAAGTTCAAAAAATATATTATCCCTCAAGAGAAGAGAGATTATTAACTACTACATATGGAGCAGAAAAGCAGAAATGCAAAAGATTGTTGCATTTCCCCCCGTAGTTTACAAACCTTGCTGTGCTTGGATTCTAAAAGAATGAACAGGCACTTGACTGATCCTTGCTCAGTCTTGTATATTGTTTCATATTAATTACCAGCCAAAGAGAGAAACTAGCTAGCGTGGCTCTGAGAACCGATTACCAAATAAAGCCACAGCCAACCGTATATCCAATGGAGTTCAAAGCCACTAACACGTCTTTGGGGCTTGAAGGAAATGCAAAATATTCTTGTGTTGTAATTACATGAAACTGTCCAGTTATTTTAGTAGTAGCTGTATTCAATTAACAATTAAGAGCTATGATATTTCTTGGCTGAACCCCAGGCATGGAACTCACCTTTCCAATATTTGGCACAGCTGAAGTGAAAAGCACTGCTAAAGCAGCCCTATTTATAGGACTTTGTTTGGCTTTCTTAACTACTACACCTTAATGTACAGCTTAAAGGTTCTTTCTTAGCAATGAGGTGGAGTTAACCCTGAAAAAAATTAACATTTAGAAATTATGGAGTTCTGTCACTTCTACGTTCATGAAACAATTCTTTCCGCTTACTAATAAACTTGGTATCCTAGAAAATTAGGGTTGGAAGGGACCTCAGGAGGTCATCTAGTCCAAACCCTTGTTCAAAGCAGGACCATCCTAACCATATCATCCCAGCCAAGCCTTTGTCTAGCCAGTTCTTAAAAACTTCCAAGGATGGAGTTTTCATCACCTCTCTGGGTAACCTGTTCTAATGCTTTACTAATTCCCTAGTGGAAAAGTTTTTCTTAATATGCAACCTAAGTTTCCCTTGCTGCAACCCGAGACCGTTGCTTCTTGTTCTGTTATTTGTCACCACTGAGAACAGACTAACTCCATCCCTCTTTCTGACCACCCTTCACGTAGTGGAAGGCTGTTATTAAATCCCCTCAGTCCTCTCTTCTCCAGACTAAATAAGCCCAGTTCCCTCAGCCTTTTCAGAAGTCATATGCTCCAGCCCCTCACCATTTTTGATGCCCTCTGCTGGACTCGCTCCAATTTATCCACATCCTTTCTATAGTGGGGAGCCCAAAACTGGCCACGGTACTTCAGATGTGGCCTCACCAGTACCAAGTAGAGAGGAATAGTCACTTCCTTTGATCTGCTAGTAACGGTCCTACTCATGCATCCCAGTATGCCAGTAGCCTTCTTCACAACAAGGGTATGCTGTTAGCTCATATTCAACTTTTTTGCAGGAGTTGCTGCTTAGCCAGTCAGTCCCAAGCCTGCACCGGTCCATGGGATTGTTCCATCCTAAGTGCAGGACTTTGCACTTGTCCTTATTGAACTTCATGAGATTCCTTTTGGTCCAATCCTCCAATTTGTCTAGATCTCTCTGAATCCTAGCCCTACCCTCCAGTGTGTCTACTACTCCTCGCAACTTGGTACCCACAAACTTATTTAGGGTACACTCCATTCCATCTTTTAGACTGCTGATGAAGATACTGAACAAAACCGGCCCCAGGACCGACCCCAGGGCACTCCACTTGATACTGGCTGCTAACTAGACATCAAGCCATTGATTACTGCCTTTTGAACCCAACGATCCAGCCAGTTTTCTATCCACCATGTAGTCCATTCATCCAACCCAGACTTCCTCTGCTTGCTTGCATGAATGTTGTGGGAGACCACATCAAAAACCTTGCTAAAGTCAAGGTATATCAACATCCAACACTGTCCCCGCATCCACAGAGCCAGTCATCTAGTCATAGAAGGCAATCAGGTTGGTCAGGCATAACTCACCCTTGGTGAATCCATGCTGACTGTTCCTAATCACCTTCTACTCCAAGTGTTTAGAAATGGATTCCTTGAGGACCTGCTCCATGATTTTTTTAGGGACCGAGATGAGGCTGACTGGTCTGCAGTTCTCCGGACCCTCCTTCTTCCTTTTGTTAAAGATGGGTACTATATTTGCCCTTTTCCAGTCGTCTAGGACCTTTTCCAATTGCCATAAGTTTTCAAAGATAATGGCCAGTGGCTCTGCAATCACATCTGCCAACTCCCTCAGCACTCTTACTTGCATTGCATCCAGGCCCACAGACTTGTACACGTACAGCTTTTCTAAATAGTCCCTAACCTGTTCTTACACCACTGTTGGCTGCTCACCTTCTCCCAAAACTGTGCAGCCAGGTGCAGTAGTCTGGGAGCTGACCTTGCCTGTGAAGACCAAGGTAAAAAAGGCATCAAGTACTTCAGCCTTTTCCACATCATCTGTCACTAAGTTGTTTCCACCATTCGGTAAGGGACCCACACTTTCCCTTATCTTCTGGTTGCTGACCTCAGTTTGTTGCATTCTTGTCTTGATTCCCACCTACTAAGCCCAATATTTTATTTAATACAGATATGATACCTTTATTATGCTGTTCACGTTGACAACTATCTGGGCCCACTCAACTGATTCAATTGGTGTAGCCTTCAAGATTTGTTCTTCCTCTTCTAGTAAGCATTCAAAGACTGTGTTTATTTGGGATACCTAAAAAGAAAAAAACAAAAACCTGCACTAAGCACAAATCTATCAATCAACAAATAGCAGCCACATGATTACTATAAATGAAAATATTATTAGGGTCTTAATTAATAGCCCACTAGCATAGAATATACAAAACATTTAAACTGGATATTTTCATTATCTGTAATTTCGGACAATTTTTTCAGAAGAAAAACACAATCTCACATCTGGACATACACTAATCTGGGACAATAAAAACCACTTCGGATGAGGCATCTGTTTACAGCCAGAATGTTTGCCTCAAATTGTAACTGATAATCCAAAATGTTTACCTTACAACTGTAACTGATCACCTGGACTACAAACAAATGCCTTACATGAGGAGTCCCAACTGTCCTGGGTTTTGACTCAGATCAAAATACAAGTGGCAGAGGAATATATTTAGTTTGTTTTGAATACCAAGAAATCATTAATGTCCTTCAGGTCACCCATTACCATGATAATCCCAGCAAACAATTGTTTGGAAAGTGGGAAAATATGCTAGTCTTTTCAACCTTTCTGCAGCTGATCTATTCAAGATCATAATTCTAATTTAACTGTACGATGTCAGTCAAGATTTCACATTTTAGTTGCAAAATTAAGAAAAAAACACCATAAAAATCTTCTCTTGAAAGAGGAAATGTGGAAGGTTAAAATTTATTTCTGAAAGAGAAAAAATCTTTACGATACAGGGATTCATAAGGAAAAAAAAGGGTCCCAGTTAATTAAGTGTACTTTGTCTTACCTCTCTGAAGAAAACATCAGCAGGAGTAAGACTCTGTGGAACGTCACAATCTCTTTTATTTAGAGCAATCAATATGGCAGCATTCACAAGATCTGGCAGCCTGGAGTGATGGTTCTTGAGAACAACGGCTGCTGCTAACTTTTCTGCATGTTCACAGAGCAACAGTCGAGTTGCCGTTGGCTTCCCTCTCACTGGAAAACTCCCCAGCTGTTCAAATAAGCCAACCTTTGAGGGAGGGAGAGAGAAAAAACAGTTTACAAAATGTATTATGTCTGTAACATTTTTGAACAAACAGCAATATTTGTGTCAATTACATTCTAAGACTTTTACCTGATGAAGGAAGTCAATGAAGAAGGAATGGGCTTTTGTTTTATCCTCCAGCTGATGAAGGAGAATAAGGGACGTGTTGCTGAAACCAGCTGCTTCTGAAAGGGTACAGGTTAAGACAAAATCATTAGATAAAAGCTCTCTATTAAAGATCTTGTTCTGAATTTTAAATCTTAACTTTTGCAGCTTCTCTCTCTCTCCAATTATTACAGACAAGAATGTCCCTTTAACAAATAACGTATTACGTATCATCCAAACTAATACATAGGACATAACATTTTTTGGACACTTCAGACTATTTTGATTGAGTCTTAAGAACGAAAAAAATAAGCTATTTTTAATATAAACAAAAACCCCATGAAAAATACAGAATTCAAATATCTGCCAGCCTCCTGATCACTGTCTTTTGAACCTGAAAGCTCTTTACAACAGAATCTTCCCTTTAATCTGTAGACTGCCTAACACAATGGACCCCTTACTTTTATTGTGACCTTTGAACACTACCATAACATAACTCTTTTAAAAGAAAGAGTTCCTTATGAAGTTTGGAACTTTTAAAATCTTTTCACTTTTTACAATAGTGAACTTGCAGTGAAGGTGAGTATTTATTAGAAACTTGTTTAACACACTTATTAAAACCTAATCTACCTCCATCATACTGTACAAACTACAAACATTGTGAACATCCTGGTTTAGTAAAGTAGAAAGAAATTGGTCCTTCCCCTGAAGGAGAAATCTGGCCCCAGAGGTGGCTACGTAATGCTGTTTTAAATCTTACACACTTGTGCATCCTCACTTCTGCTGCATGGGATTGAGTCTCAGGGGCTTGATAACCTTTCTACACAAAGGAGTCAGGTCCTCTATGGAATCAGTGAATGCAGTAGAGGTTCTCAGGAATACCTGTGTGTTTGACAACCCACTGAGGCCCTACCATATGCCTGCAAACTTCCTCATAACTGTCACAACTTCTGACTGCACTCATTAATAGACTACCAAGATGTGAATCTCCAGAACAGCTGTATTTGCAGTTTCCCTTTTTGGTGAAATGAGCAAATTTGTACTTTTACTTTTAACGTTTTTCTTATTATTTTAATATATTTTTAATCTATTGATCAGTCTTTGCACTAACAGAAAAGTAGTGCAAAATACACTTCACGATAAAATGAATGAAGATTCAGAATACATTATAAATACATATTTGCATTAGGGATTTCACAATGGCTAACAGGCTACCAGACAGAAAAGATAGCCCCAAAACTACATAATTTGTCCATATATGCTACCTATAAAACTTCCATTCATGTCCTTGTTCAGCACTAGGCTTAGAGGTCTAGGGAGGACTCCTAATTCCTTTGAAATGACTGGTAGTTTCTGAGGAAGTATTATTTGGTTGAGAAGGTTACCCAAATTCCTCTAGTAAGAACTGAGAAGGCAAGACCTTTGTATAAAGCTCCTTCTTCCAAAACAGCTAGTATAACAATACAAAGATAAACAGCAGCACTAAAAAGAGATGAAGAAGTTATTCAGGGTAGAGACTGACAGGTAAAATATAAAGTAGTCAATGGAAAGTTTTTTAATTCCCTTGAAATTCTACTTCAGAAAGCAGGGGTGGAAGTGAAGAGAGCGGAAGGCAGTGAATAAGTAGCATGGGGGTGCTGGTGATGACATAGGCAGGGATGAGGAAGGAGAATCAAGAGGATAACTGGGAGGGAAAGATATATCAAACAAA
>NW_005841870.1:154262-157660 GCF_000455745.1 Alligator sinensis
ACTTTCAGCAGAACTACGTAGATGTAAGCAACATACAGGCCTGCACTCCACGAAGTAAAGATGATTTGCTTTATCTTGGACTTTGCTACACAAAACCCCAAATAAAATTTATCCTCACCTTCAGGTACAGATTCAGCCCATCTTGGGTCAGAAGCAGGGTAGTCATCCACCAAGTCCACACTGATTTGAGTCACTGCTCTATCCAGTTCAGCATCAGGATCCAGGTCTGCACTGGGTGGGAAAAGCTCAACTACCATGCTTTGTGCACTGATTATATCTTTTCTGAAAGAAACAATGAATGCAGGATGTGAACTAAATGAAATCATAAAGTAGAGAAAAAAAATTAAAAGTTTTCTATACTCTTTTTTGTGAAATTCTGTAGGTATCCACCATTATACCTGCCCATCTTTCATTTAATTATTTGAAAAGCTTCATACTACCCTGGCCAAGCAGAAAGCGGCAGATGGATACAGTCACTTTCGCTTAAAAACCTTCAAGTTTAGCCGTGTGTGCTGAACGCTTCTCTAGTAGCCAAACTAGAAGTAGCATTCAGCACATACTTTCCCCCATTAACATGAGCATTTATGAGCTGAATGTTCCTTTTAGTTTTCCTTTTAGTTTGAAACCTACTATTCAATATGGAGTCCTGACTAGATTACATGCAGATGACTTACAAAACTAACAACAGGATAAAAAGCAATTATGAAAGAGCAGCAGAGATATGTAGTTGTTCTAGAACTCTGTACAGTCCTTTGATCAATTCTCTGGTGAGCTGGGGAAACATCAAGCAGCACAAGAACATATATGCTATCTAGGATAAAAATCTGTTTGAAATGCTGCAATGAAAAGCAATCTATTGACCATAAATGGCACAATTTTAATTTACTACTTTAAAAATGTAAACAGATCAAACTTTCTGATCCAGAAAGATTAATCTGATTCATATATAGAGTGTTTCTAATGTTAGTTTCCAAACTATAACTCACCTTTATTGAAGCTTTCAAAATTAAAATGCAATTTTCCTTAAGCCCTTTTTCTATAATTCTAAGAGACTTACTCTAAGAGACTATTTTTTTTACATATATACATACTCATTTAAACACAAACTCAAATCTACAGCTCTAAGTATATTTGCACTGATTACCAAGCAAATCTACTTTACTACCTTCATGTTTGGTTCACACCACTTTTTCTTTTAATTCCAACAGTTTTTGTCTTAAATTTAGATAACACACTTATCAAGGCAGGCACTGTTTCAAGAAGTGCTATGTATACTTATGGCACTCTTAGAAAAAAAAAAAAAAAGACAGACCCAGCACATTTCAATTCATTCCATTTTTAATAACAGAATCCCTTAATGAAAAACAAACTTGTCCTCTACTTATAGCCTGACCCGGGGTGACCAACCTGCAGTACAGGTGCCACAAATGGCAGAGGCAGCCTGTGTGTGTGGCACACAGAAGATCATGGTGGAAGTAGGCAGCCTAGTGACATGTAGGGCATGGAGCAAAAAGCAGAACCAAAGATCAAGTAGGGAGCACGGGGGTGAATCAGGAAAGGGAAAAGGATCAGAGTGGCACTTTGGAAGGGCAAAAGGCTTAATTTGTGGCATGCCTCCTAGAAAAGGTAGATCTACACTGAGTTAGTCACTGGGTAACCTCTTATATGTGTTTTGTACCTGCAGTATTGTAGAAAAGCAGCTTTCAGTAACTTAGTCTTATCCTCTTGTGCTATAATTTCTGTTCTTGCAGTTGTATCAAATGCAGGACTCTGAAACATAAAAGTAAAAATTTCCACTGAGTGACAAACAGACAAAAGAAAAAAAACTCATTGTGAAATTACAATAATCTCTCTAAAGTAATAATTTAGGAATTAAGATTCCAAGAGAAATGCCAACCACTAAATGGTTACGTTTTCTAAAGTAAAAAAAGCACAAATCATACATTACCATAAAAGAAACATAAAGCTTTGACTTCAACGCAGTTTGGAAATTAACAGTTTACTTAGTTTGCCCAGAAACTTATTCTAAGCTTCATTTTTGTGTAAAATGTGTCAACATGAGATAGGGTACAGTTTAGCACTAGGAGGCAACAGCGTCAACAGAATTTCGAAGTAACAAAAACTTTACTCCTATGGCATGCTGGAGTATGTTCTCTGCCCACAAAGACTGGGGACAAAATAATTGGTTCTGTTTAGCAGAAGTATAAATTGATCTAATCAAAGATGGATGCAACTCACCCTCTAAGTGCTAGCAGCAAATAATCAGACAGAATGAAGGAAACATAATACAAACCAATCCTTTCAGCATTAGCCTTCAAAGGAATTGATTCAACTCTCGTGTAATCTCTGCTTTCCCTCTAAATGCATTTTGGACAACAATTTTAAACTTACTGTATGAACTTCTGTTTTGATACTGATAATATATAAGAACTTAGAAATATACACTGTGTAAGTCAAATATAGATACTAAAAATGGTCTCTCTCTAGACAGGAGCTTGTTATGATAAAAGTGTATAATAATGTACACCGCTATTATGTGGCATTCATCCATGAATCTCAAAAAGCTTCACAAATAAAGTCAAAATCATTATTCCCATTTACCAGATGAGTGGGCCAAGACACAAAAGCAGTATGCTGACATCATAAAATGCAGTCCCATGAAGACAGTGGAAGTTAACAAGCCAGGACCATGCAGATACCAAAGCCAGCTCTGCACACAATGACTATGGAACTTGATGCACAACAGCCACATTTGTGTAGCACATTCTAGTCTGAGAAATCTTGATTGCCAGCAGAGCTAGTGAGACCAGGCACAATGCCACACTGATGTGGCTATCCTCAACTAGCATGTGCAGAACTAGCTCAAATATTACTATATCAGCATTTGACAATCTTTTCGGCTTGCAAACCAAAATGACCCAGCTCAGGTCAGAAGTGGATGGGTTGGCAGGTGCTAGGATCAGGCGTCATTGCTGCTTCTTCCTGTGGTGGTAGGGAGAAAGCTCCTGCAGCTGAAGTCCCACATGGCCCATGAGTCATAAATCGCTGACTCCTGCTATATATGCAGCTGTCTTGTTCCATACAGACATATTCAAAAGGGCAATGTCACTTAGCAGGACAGTGCAAAAGCTAGGAAGAGACCCCACATCCTAGAAAGAGCATGCTGTTAAAATGAGTGGAGCCAGTTGACAATTAAAAAGAAATTATATATATAAAAATAAATTGTATCCACACCCCACCCCTTATAACCTCATAATTATGGATATAAAAAAATATGGAATTATTGAAAATCTGGCATTTTTTAAAACTACGCTCCATCAGGGAGTAGCGGCGGCCAGTTCCAGAGCAGCAGAAGGGGAAGCTTGCATGCAAGGGCTGCCGCTGCCATCCCCCACTCC
>NW_005841870.1:157678-164512 GCF_000455745.1 Alligator sinensis
CCAGCCACCTGGCTCCAGCCCCCCGCCCCTGCTTCGGGACCAGCTACCATGCTGGTTTCAAAAATCTTGAATTTCCACATTTCTGGTAAGTGCGCAGTCCTGAGCATGCCAGATTTGAGGTTATACTGTGTATGTATACACACACACACACACACACACACAGAGTTAATATATTACATAATTAATATACTATATATTAATTGCACACATAGACACATTAATTACTGTGTATTAAAATAAATATATTATAAATCTAAATAGAATATTTAAATATATGAATGAATATATATATATATATATTTCTCATTGTGTACATTTTCTTCTCCTTGGAAATTGTTTTAAAAAAAATGTTTGGTTTTCAGTTAAATCTCTGCCAAAATAAATTTCCCCATGAATAAAAATGTGAAAATGAGTAAACTGATCGCAAATTTTCTGTTTTGCCCTAAGAGACTTTGAATTTTCAGACTAAATACCTCATTGTTTGGCCCCGCTACAGAAGACAATAGGGAATCCTCAAGGTCTTCAGGAAGCACGGAAGCATTTTCCCTAGAAAAGATAGTCACAAGCCCACTTTTTCTAGTGAAAAAGATGGGGAGTCCAGTACAGGAGCCTGCTCCTAAAATGCTATCTCCTAAGGGGAGATAAAACAAAACATTTAATAATCATACGATGTTGTATATATTATCCAGGTCTTATTAGATATGTATTGTAGGACTATTACAATATACTCTCTAATTTTCATGTTTAGGCTCTCTCCTGTCAAATTAGTTACAATCCCACTTTTAGAGTCAAATCCCTTATTCTTTATGGACCAAATAAGAACAGATGCCTGCATATACATGATTGCTGACCAAAATTACTCCTTTTAATATACCTGCAAGTTAACCTTTATCCCTACGATGTCTGCTAGTTAGTTCTACAGATGGGGAAACTGCAACATAATAAAAGTAAGTAGGTGATGGTCATAAAAAAAGATCAATGGCAAAAACTGAGATTAGAACTCAGGATTTCTGGGCCCCTTAACCTTTTTTCATTCTTTTTGATCATGCTGGTCTCAATCTTTAATTTTGAGGAAACTGGATCAAATGAAGAAACTAAATGCCAAAACACACAGTTGAATCTACAACACAGATGCAGAAACAAACAGCAAAGTTCTGTCAATAACATTTATTTATTGAGTACATACAATACTGGCTTCCAATTAAAATATTACCTGGTGCACTGAATAGGATTTTTTCATGTGGAAAAGAAATTCTTCCAGTTCCAGTTGAGCAAGCAAAGACTTCATCTTCAGTATACATGTAGGCAGCATGGCTTAAGTAGTCTGGGACCACCAAACAGCACATCAGTTCTTCAGACTGAAAATGCCCCAGATGAATAATGCCATAAGAAATCAAAATTACATTTTCTATATAGACAGCTTAAATTTTCCCTTTTTCTTACTTTGAACATGCATATCATTTGCGTATCAATGGAAGCACAAATTTTATTTCCAATTTTCCCTGAATATTCAATATCTGTTTTAGGCATCTATTAAAGCTTAATATTTTCACAAGAAAAGGTAGAAGACAACCAATCAACCAATTATTCCAACAGCTGTGTACTGTCCTCCCATTTTACAAACCCGTCTAAAAACTGGCCCACAGAAAAAGTGCCAGCCATATAAGGCCAGTTAAGTTAAAAACTCCAAGAACAGATGGGACAATTCAGATGGTTCAGAGAAGGTAAGCGTCTCAGGTGGCCAGAAGGGAGACAGAAACAGAGTGCAGATCTCCATGAGTATGCACTCCCTTCTCATCTACTCAGTGGATTTTAGGGCTATATGAAGCTTTGGTAGCCAATTCAATTTGGAGGAGATGTGGCCCAATTCAAATCGGGAGACCAAGTAAAAGGTCCGAATCAATTCAAAGCATCCAAATCGATTTGGAAAAGCTTCAGAAAAGATTCAGCAGATTTGGAGATTTGGCCACAGACTAAACAGGCAACTGACGGCTGCCTCCAGCTGGTAAGTCTATTGAGGGAGCGGGGAGGAAAGGGGTGTGGCGAAGGGAGGGATTGGGGCTGGGAAAAGCTGCCCTGTGCTGTGCAGGAACAGCTCTGCCACGAGCCCCCAGAGCCCCTGATCCCCACTGCCAGAGCTGGTGAGTGTGGGGCTTTAAGTGCCAGAACTAGGCTGGGGCCGGGCAGGGGCTGGGTAGGGCAGCCATGGGGGCTTCTCCTGCGGCTTCCCCCATCCCTAGGGAGAGGCAGACACAGCTGGAAAAGCCGCCCGGCTGTGCCTGCCTCTCCCTGGCTGATCCAAATCCTCGAATCTCTCTGAACCGGCACCCAATCTTCCGTAGCTGATTCAGCTGAATCGATTCAGGACAGTGAATCAAATTCCACACTGTCAATTCAGGACAGTGAATTGAATCACTGTACTCCGAAGCAGCCGAATCTGAACCAAATACTTCCCTAGTCATACAGACCTAGTGGATTTCATTAGAGGGTTCCTTAGCAAAATCTTAATGGAGACAGATGGGTAGCAGATAAGGAACAAACTAATTGTATTCAATATCCCAACATACATTTTTTAGACTTCCTCCTTTGCAAAGTGTAGGGTTTTTTTTCACTTGTACTTTACATGTAAACACTTCAGGTTGAACTTTACATGTAGGAGTTCTTACTGATCACAATTAGGTATCGGTATTAATTTGATGACACTAAAGTCCATACAACAATATTGTTTGTTTAACATTATTTTCAAGACAATTTTAACCATAAGAATCCAATTCTCTTTATGGAAAATTTGATTCGCCCATTTAGCCCCAAGAATGCTCTGAAACAATACATTTTCTCTGCTGCTTAAGAAGTTCAATTTCATACCTGAAAAGGTGGATTATATTGGGTGACCTCCACAACAACATCGTCAGACATCTGGTAACCTTTGTCTTCTACTGTAATCAGAGTGTAGTAGATGAGGCATGGACTGTCTCCAAGATGCCATGCTGCAGCCAAAATCACCAGACCCTCACTATTTATTGAAAAAACAATACTTAGAAGAAGTTGGTAAACTATTTACCTAACAAACCCACCCAACCTCAATATTCAAAAGCCATAAACATAAGGAAGACAATACATAAATAATATTTTCCAGGTATCCAATGTCATTAGGAAGGTATCCGTTTTTATTTAATAGGAACTTTAACTATTCACTGTTTTAAGTAACAATCAATGTGTGGTGTTAATAGTTTTAATAGTGTTCTTATTGACGTAACAACTTTTTCCAAAATGTGAATCTATATAAAAAACAAAATTCTGTATTTGGACTGTTCTTAACAACTGCGTGAATAACAGATGGGTCCATCACCAGCTAGATGCAAATATACTCACCGATTTTGCTGCAAATCCAAATACTGAATATTGACTCCTCCCTTAATGTCCTCATAGTTACTTTCAGAACCCTAAAATAAATTAATTTGTAATTACACAAATATATCAACTATCATTCTTTATTGTTCAAGTTTACTGCCTCTTACCCAAATTGCATCTGTGATGTGCTCTTTAAGAATCCTGCTGATATCCCAGCTGAGAACATGACGCTCCACAGAATCATCAATCTCCCATTTGTTCAGATTAGAATTGGTCAGCGTATAAAAACTTGATCTCTCTCTGTCCCAAAGAACACTAGAAAGCTTCATTAAAAAAAACAAACAAACAAAAAACCCCAAGTTATAGCTTTACTGTTATGATACCACATGCCTTTCTGCACCCTACTTCAAACAAGAATCTACTTGACCTATGAAAAAAAGGTCTAGATACCAAAATAATTCCAAATGAAAGTCTTATTATTTGGATTAATATAAAACAATACCCATAACAAAAATATGTCAATCTCCCTTCCAGCTTTTGTGGAACTTACAGAAAACCTAAGATGACCCAGAATTCTTGGTGTCCTATCATATAGGAGGAAATCTTTGGGTTACCACTAGTTTCTCCTCTAATATAAAGGCTGTCACTAGGAGAAGTCAAGATTCTGAATTTCATTCTGCAGGACATGCTGACATTTTTTAAATTTCCTTTGGCACAAATCTAAATAGCAGATTGAAATTTACTGAATACAAGTGGGGTATGTTGGTTTGAGATGTTCAGTTTCCTGCTAGTGCAAGCTGATAAGCAGCAGTTAAAAATGGGGAAAGGATTTACTGAAGAAAAGTAATTAGAATACAGAATTATAATTTTATGTATAAGGGCATAATTACAAACACTTATTTTCTGAACTTACCATAGCATCGTTACTTGGAGACAAAATACCGAACAGAGAAGAAACCCTTCGGCCAATTCCAGAAAACATGCCTTGTCCCTGAGGCAGGACATGCTGGTTGATCTTCCCAGAACTATCTGGAACTAATCGAACTAACTGGCCCCTTGAAGAAGATAAAATAAAACTTCCTCCCTAACAACAAAAATAAAATGTCTGTATTAGTCATATGAAAGCCACACTGCCATACTTCTGCAACAATTCAAGTACCATGAAATAGGATTTTCTGTACCACGTCAAAATCAAAGAATAGGATTGGGAAGCTAACAATACCTCCACACAGTTTACCTGTAGGCTAGCAGAATCACACCATAAGAGATTTTATCATAAAATTAGTTAAGACACAGGTGATTCTGAAAGACTAGGAAAAACTTTGCTTAGTTAAAAATATCAGCCCCTCAAGAGGCCAGGCATATTCCATGTATATTATAAAGCAGGGGTTTTCAACCTTTTTTATGGAGTGTACTCCTTCTGGTGGGTAACCCTCCTGGACTGTACTCCCTGGATGAGTGGGGGGGGGGGGGGGGGGGGGCCCCCAGAGGTGCACGGGGGTGTGGGGGGGGGGGGGGGTGCGGGGTACCCCAGCCGGCCGGTCAATGGGCAGGGGTTTGGTACTTGGGTGGTGGCAGCAGGCAACAGCAAATAGCGGCAGTAGGTGGCAGGCAGTGGCGCACTGCGGCAGCAGGAGAAGCGGGGGTACTTGGGAAGCACACTGGTATGCAGTGACATGTGGTAGCATGCTTTCCAAGTACCCTCGCTTCTCTGTGCTGCCGCCGCATACCCCCTGGGGCCTTCCCAAGTACCCCCAGTTGACAGCCCCTGTTATAAAGCTTTACATAAAGAATGACGTAGTCTATCAAATTTAGGGTTGTTTTTTTTTTTTTAAAACGGCTATACATATTTCTTCCAAGGCTTAACATATCATGTAGTTAACATATTATGTAGTACTCAACCTCTAATGAATGTTTTATTCAACATTATGTGTACACTTAATGCTCAGCTTTATAAGATAACCTCTCTACAAAAGAAAATTCAATTTCTTTGTGTGTTTGAGCATTCTCATATCTTGCCAAACAAGTCAATGTTTTTTCACTGACACGTCCTGTTCTATCAAAACTACCTGCACAAAGAAAAATCCAGACTATATTAAGAGGAACTTGTAATATATTGGAAAAAAATCCAGCATTAGTGAATTCAGAGCTGGTAAAGGATGCCAGATTAGTAATAAAAGACAATGTGGTACTACTATTAAGCCAAAGAACAAAGTAGATAGTGGTAGTAAAAAGATGACACAAAGGCTGGTATAAAGCAGTCAATTTCAGCAGTGCTACAGCAGAGACTAAATGATCCTATGCTATTAGGAATGCCATGGATTCCTAAGCAGAAACACTAAGGATTTTGCCAGTCATCGGACGTGATGATCTGTTTAGGTCCCTTCTGACCCTAAGTACTATGAAAAATCAAAATACATCTCTCTCTTATCTTAACTGTTTTCTGAATATATCCTGTCTAACAAATTAATGCACAAGACAATCTGACCTTCTGTCCCATTTTGAAACTCTTATGAAGAAAGCTCATAATTCATGATAATTTTATCACTGTCAGTAAAATTATTGATAATAATACATAGTTTCTTATGTACCTATTTAATACTAAGTTTCTGGGCCTTTAAAAGATGCACCATATTACTGTTAGGCATTTCTAAGTTACCGCTCAAAAATATTTCAAGCGTGACTCAAATTTGTACTGTACCTTTACTGCTGTTAGGAAACTGCACAAAGACCCTCCAAAGTCTGTAGATGTCTCCGTATAGGAACCTGCATGCCTAAGGCTGGGCCAGTAACGTATGGATCCTTCACTGGTAGCAACCATTACCGACAGAGACTTGAAATTACATTACAAAAAAAAAAGATCAGTCAACAGAGTATATGGGTAAACTATAATCAGGATGTAGCTTTAAAATATTGTTTTTAATAAAAACCTCTTCTGAAGATCCCAACAGTTGAGTAATTAATAGAAAAAAATGGTAAGTATACACACCCATTCAGGGTAAAGGGAGGACTATGTAAAAGCAGCAAGTTTTTATTCAGATATAATAATGCGTAGACTGAGTCATATTTGTCAATCTTACCAATAAAAACAAAAGTAATTTTTGCTACTTTTTACTTCTGATAATCAGTAGGGCCTACATAGCTACAGGAATCCAGATCATGTTTACTGATGCAGGAGACAGCAAAACATACAGAATCTTTAATATTAATGACTACAGAAAACTTCAAACAGTGAGAGATAGCAAGCTTGAAATGTTGATCTATATTACAATACAGTATGAAACTTTTCCAAAAGAATGAATATCATTTATTTTGTCATTTAAAGTTATTAGAAAATATTCCTGAACTGGTTAATTTAAGTTATTCACCTGCAGAGAAGGTGCTTCACCTGAGGTACTGAGACAAGATATAGCTGTCAAACAAGAACTGCATTGGTAGTCACTGGGTGGTAATTGAAGTTCCTTGCACACAGATAACTGTAGG
>NW_005841870.1:164543-184096 GCF_000455745.1 Alligator sinensis
CACTATTATAGACAGAACCACTACATCACACTAGTGTAGACACAACTGGAAACAGGCCCTTCTTGATTATCAAGTCAAGTTCCCTGCTGCAGCAGGCAACCGGCTTATACAAGCCCTTTCATAAAAGGGACTGAGTTCAATCATAAAACTAGTTTATACCAAATTTATTTCTTAACCAGAAGGCAGTTCCAGATCCTCATTATTTTGATGCTTAGAAACCCCTATTAATTTCCCATAAATATATTCATGGCTGGTTTGTCAATTTGTTCATATACTAACAAAGTTCTAGCTTTAGGAGCCCTTTTCCTCCTTGGTGCTTACAAATCTGTATTGGTATGCTAATTTTAGGTCTGACACTAGATACTATGGTAAAAAGAAAATAATCACATTACTCAAATTACGTTAAACCAGGGTTTTAGAGAGGATTCCCAATGATAGTCACGTTTACGTAAAAGGCAACTGGCTTGTGCTCATCTTAATGATATATTCAGGAAAATGTCACTAATTATTTTTACCAAACTTAGGCCTTCATTTAAAGTCTCAACCGTAGGTTACAACATTTGACTCAAAATAATCATTTTTCAGATGCTGCTTCCAAACAATTGGCAATTTTTTTTCAAAAGGAGGTTTTACTACTGCAAGTTTAATAACTGAAGTGAGCCATCTCCCTAATAATCACACTGTTAAAGAACGTAAGTCCATCCTACTTCTACCACTGATTAAAAGGAAAAACCAAACAAAGAACAAAACTATGCCCATCATCCATGCATTTATTTGCCTATAGATTACTAGTCTGTGCCCAGCCCTTCATCTGTTCTTGATCTTTTCAGACTGAAAGCTCTCTAGAGCACAGATTCTCAACCAGGGTGCTGTGGAGTACTGCATAGGTGTCAGTTTGCCAATTTTGTTGTATGCCAAGGTGTGTAAACACATATGTATGGTTCACAAGACAAACCCAGAAACTTCCAATAGAAATCCGTATAATCAAAAACATTGTGGTGGTGTTTCTGAGTTCTATCCAACAGAAAACTGTTCTATTATTTTTCCATAGGCAAATAGTGAATAAAAGCTAAGAGCTGGCATTTTCAGAGGGGAGCTTTGGAGCCTAAAGAGGCTGAGAACCATTGCTCTAGGCCATCATCATCCATATTTGAGCAAGACCCAGCAAAAATAAAGCCTCCAACCAGACCAGGGCCATTTCGTATTATTGCAAAAAAAGGTATTAGTAATTAACACAGTTTCCCCTTGTTTTATTAACAGTTTAACAATGAAAACCGCATTATTTAAGTATCAGATACTTCCTTTGAAATTCTTATGCTCTAAATTTTAAACTGCTCAGGGCTTTCCAACTTCACAGTGGGTGGGGGCTGCACTAGTCACAGGCCCCAGGCCACCCTCCACATGCCATGGATGCCACATGCCCTAAAAGCTCCCAGGACACTTGTTGCATTAATTCCCTGGCTGGCCCCCAGCAAACAGGCTCCCAGCTTCCTGCCACCACCACACAGGCAAGCCCCCCACAGTAGTGTGCACCCACCTCTGTGTGACCACCCAAGCCCCCGCTGCACAGGCAGCCCTCCTCTGCCATATGAGCAGTGAGCTTACCTGGCACCTTCTAGTTGCATTTCCCTGTCCCGGCGACCCGTGCTGCCACCACAGCAGCAGGAGCCATGAGGGAAGTGGCAGGCAGGTGGAAGCCCATGTTAACCCCTGTCAGCCAAATACAGCCCATGGGCCACTAACTGAACAGCGCTGAACTAGCTCATGCTCTAACAGTAGGTCCCCAAGAAGAGTCACAAACCATCACTTTCAGCAAAACTGCTACAACCATAAGGAAAGCATGCATGGAAAAAAGTTTCCACTCATACTACAAGAGAAAAAAAGTTTCTTTGAAGTCTTTTCCTTTCAGAAATAGAATCAGTTGCCCGTTCTCAATTCTACTCAATTAACCAGATGGCCGAACTATCCAACTAGAAGTACTTGAGAACAATCATGAACACACCCCTAGATGAAATAGTGTGGCTGAGGGGGGAGTAAGTTAGCTTGTTTAATAAATGTATAGTCAGAACATGGGTAGACAAGGTTCCTTGGGTGAATTTGATATCTTTTATCAGAACATGTGCATTTGTCACTTAAGTATTAGGGAAGCTACAACGTGGAAAGTGCATAAGAAAAACATGTTGCGTTTGTTTGAGGAGCAAGGGCTTTTTGGGGGGAAATATCTTTTATTAGACTAATAGTTGGGAGAGATATTTGAGGAGACATTTCCTGCCTCCACCCCCATTAAGAGCTCAGAAAAGCAGATTCTTAATTTCATAAGAGCTCCGGCTCCTAATGACATTAACTCATACTGAAAAACTGTTACGTTCATTTTTTTATTAATTGGTGCCCTAACAAATATTTTATTGGCATGATAAAACTATTCAAAACATCCATGCACATGTGGCATACAAAGCTTCAATTTTCATGACAGTTTAAAGATTAGTTATTGGACTATTTAAAATTAAATTTTTTATACAGCTAGCTTCTAAAATTATTAAATCCCTAAAGCATTTCTGCCTTAAATGAAACCTAGTAAATGCAAAAACACCCCCCCAAAAACTCCCAAAGCCTCACTACATTGTTGATTTAAATTTACAACTGCAAAGAGGAATTACAAAAGTTACAAACTTCAACTTAAGTCATGGAAATGCTACCAACATTTCATACTAATACACACCTTTTTTTAGGAGTTGAGTCTCAGTTTGTCAACTAACTCTGGAGTCAAGTGAAAGACTTGGTCAACTGGCATAAAATAAATACATTTATTTTTCAAATCCTCATCTTAACCATCCATTTACCTTTGCAACTGGTGATTGACCAATTTTCCAAACAGTCAGCCTCTCTTTGTAGACTAGCCAGGCCCAGCCACTTTCATCCACTTGGACACTTAACTGGTCATCAGCTACATAAAAAAAGTCATTTAATTTTTCTTTAAATTACAGAATTGATAAGACACTGAAGAATAACCTTTAAATTATCATGTCTTCAATGTGGTAAGAAAAGGGTACATGATTTTTTAAAGCTATTTCATGTTAGAAATTCAATCTCTTCGGATAATTAAAGGCATCCTTTTACCAAGTAGTGTCTAAAATTTGATGCAACTCAACATGTATGAGAAAAATATTAGTCCCTGCTAGAAATTTAAAAATGACCAGTTCCATGAAACTGACATCTTATTAGACAAGAGCAGAACAAACCGAAAAAAATCTAAATTTATTCCAGCTGTATGAAAAATCTAATCTATGGGAACCATTATCAAGAAGGGCAAGGCTGAATGTAGGATATAATCTTTGAAGAGACAAGATACACAGTGAACTATGTTAGTTTCACATCAGGCAAAAGATGGGGTAGAATATCATCTTTGAGACTAAGCCTGTCATACCAGGTAGCTTCTTGGTTTCAAGGCAAACCCTATTTTCATGGGCTTTTTGAAAACGATAAGGACACATCATACCTCTCTTACAATTATCTGCTAGTTTTATATTTTATAGAGAACATATCAAGATGTTATATTTACATTAACAGCTTAGGCAATGTGTCCTTGAAGAATTATTAAAGTATTAGCAGTTCATAGTAGATTCTTTTAGATGAAAAAGATAAAGAGAAAAGCATATGCAAAAGAATAGAGAAATATATTTGTTTACTCAACCCCTGAGAATAACCCATGTCATTGTTGTAAGCCTTTCTAATGCCCCTCTAATCATGGTATCCAGGGGGTAAATTCAAAATTGGGACACAAGATTTCATCCATAAACAGCCTTGCTTCTTCACCATTCTGAAGCTCAACTGTTTATATAACTTGTTTGCTTTTAATTGAGTTCAACCTCTGTTAGGAAGAAAAGACTTTTATACATAAAAATATTGCTGTATGCTCTCAGAACATTAGCTCATTCTAATCACCTTCCAGCACTGTGGTTCCATACCTTGAATATTAGAAGCCACTGGTCATGCAGAATTAGTTGCATTTTTAATACTAAAGGGAGGTTTATACTCAAACAAGTTGCTTACAGTATACAATTAAAGTGGGGCTATATTCTTTCCTTTTCTTCACCCTATAGCAATTGATTAATGGTATCCAGAAAGTAAGATCTTTCTTTTAGTTGCTCCTTTTCCCACAAAGATAATACAGAAATGAAGTTCATACCATCAGCCCTTCTTAGGGCCTCCATAACCTTAACAGGGAGAGAGGATCCAAAAGGCTTAACATCATAGTTGATGGTCTCGGTTGCTGAAGGGTGCTGTATGACTCTTGTCGGTGTAGCTCTAACAAACAAACAAACAAACAAACAAACAAACAACTGTAATTTTTCCCACTATTTCTACAGTTGTTTTAAAACATCAGACACATTTCACTGGTAATTGGTAAAAGAATGGCTTTTGAAAAAATGACAGTAGTGCATATCTCTGAGAACTGCCATTGCAGGCAGCAAGTCATAACCTTAGTTCTTCCTCTGGAAAGTTGTTTGATTGTTATCGGATTCCTTTATTTACAAATTGAGTTTTTATGTAGTTTACCTCCATTTAACAGATAACACCTTTCCTACAAGCAAAACATTATAGTGGCATCTTCCAGGAAGACGGAAAAATAATGCCTCTAAAACCCAAACCTGGAGTTAAATCAGAAAGGAAGGGTGGGCTGCCATATTAAACAGATCAGAAGTTCCAGCTACCAATTCCTCAGAAGCAAAAATGTCACCTGAACAATCTTTACCAATCTTAAGTGTAAAGGATTCCATTTGAGAATGAATTTTGAAGGTTGTTCTGGGATTTATAATAGTTCTCATTAATGTGCAGTGGGGAGGAGTTCATTTGTAAGGTTTTCTGCATGATGCTTTTTTTCTTATATATACCAGAGGCCACAGGCGGTGGAAGGGGGCGGCCAATGGGGCTTAGCCCCCCCCAAACGCAGAGCAGCAGTAGGGCCGCACGGCAGCCTGGCCATGGGCTTCTGGCACTGCAGCAGGGCTGGAAAGTGAGTAGGAATGGGGCCGGGGCATGGGATGGAGCCGTGAGTGGTTCATCTGGGGGGCACCCAGCATGGGGAGGGGGTGGCGGCTCTTGCTGCTGTGCGTATCCCAAGAGGTCATGCATGGGGGGGGATGTGTGCCCCTGCATCTGCACTCGGGGAGGCAGGCTGCAGCTACAGGCTGGGGCCAGGGCTAAGCTGGGCTCTTCTCAGAGGGAGGAGCCTGGGCTAGGCTGTGCTCTGGGCAGGTGGCAGCACTGGGAGGGGGGGAGGATATAGGGCGGCTGGCGGGGGGGCTGCAGCCATCCCAAAATTTGCTGTAACACTCCAAAGTCCCACCTCTCAGCACTGCCTGCCCTGAGCGCAGCCTGGCCCAGCTCCCCCCTGCCGGGAAGACCCTGACGGGAAGAGCCAAGCTTAGCCCCAGCCCACAGCTGCAGCCCACCTCTCCCCACACAGATCCAGAGGCACATGCCCCCCATGCCCTCCGAGGGTACCTGCAGCAGTAGGAGCCATCATCCCCTCCTCGCACCGGGCACCACCCAGACAAGCCACTCACAGCTCCCACGTCCCATTTGGGGGGCTGAGCGTGCAGGCATGCCCCTGCTGGCGAGGCAGGGGTCGGGGGCTGGCGCCGGGGAACTGCTCCGCTTCCCAGCCCTCCTGCCATGTGCCTCCTTGCTCCCAGAGACATGGCGAGGTGGGGGCTGGGGCCAGGAAACTGATCCACTCCTACAGGCAATGCAGGAACGGGGGCTGAGGTTCCTGGCTTTGAGGGCCTTTGCTATTTTATACTGCCAATATATGACACATAAAAGCTAGAAATGGTACAAGTTAATGATTATAAAATAAGTTTAGGAAAATACAGCAAGTTCCTATTGAAATTCACGTGCCTATTTAAATAAAGAGGAGCTGTATCCGAGTGAGATTTGACCTTTGGTTGTTATCTTTCCACCATCAAAAACAGTCATGTTAATAAGTGAAAAATAAAAATAAATGAATTCCAAATGAATACCCAATCCTCTACTCCCTAAAATGCATCACTGCAGAAATAAAAGCAGATTTCAAATCAAAGAAAGGCCAGTGTTTATGGCCAAGGTTCCCTCCAAGCTGTGTTCCCGGAGGCGAGGTGGGGGCTGGCACCAGTTTTTTAGCCATTTAGTGGCTTGTCTTTATTGTCATTAATTTATGCATTTAAATTTTAAAGTATTAAAGTGCTAGCTACAGCTGTGTTGGTCTAAGGGCATATGCAGACAAGGTGCTTTGGGTAAGTTAACTGCTTTTTCTATCATTCTAGAAAGGCCAATATCTTCCCTGCAGCAAGGATCATCTTTATATTCATTTTACAATGTCCAAGCATAAGTGTGAAGAGGGTGAATGCAGTGGACCAGCTAAGAAGAAGAGCTGCTCAAGATTCAAAGACGACTGGCTGAAGGAGATGTTCGAAACTGACAGATTCACACAGATTCTGTGATGAAACTATGCAACCAAAGCAGAGGAATCCTGAAAAGTTCATTTTCTGAAACACGTGAGACGCAGGAAAATAGGATAGAACTGTCTGAAAGGAAGTGATCAAATGCCGATGAGGTAAAAGTCTTAATTGATAATGTTCTCCTCACAGTGAAGTTAAACTTATCAATGTTATCAGTGCAGGAAATCCAGTCACGTTGGTAAATATGTTAAAATTCCCGAAAGCTGGAGAAGTAAGAATTATGCATTTCAATTTATTGACTGCATAAATTCTGTAATTCATCAGAGAGTACTGAATGAAATGTGTACGTCGCCATTCCACACTTTGATAGTTGACGAGAGCACAGGTATCTCTGTTAGCAAAACGTTAATACTGTAAGTAAAATTCTGAACTATGGATGGTTTCACACATCTGAACAGGTTTGCTGGAATTTTAAAGCTGACAGCTTGTGATAGCTCCGCTATTAGGCAATTTTATGTTGACAGCAACTTAGATATGCAAGAGATAGTGTTTACCTCTGATGGTGTTTCAGTAATGCTTGGAAAGTGCAATGGTGTGGCTGCAGTACTTCGCCAGTCTATCTGCTCAAGCAGTACTGCGTGGCACACTGGAAAGACTTGGGGATTGATGATGCATTGATGATGGGGTGCACTGAAACTCTACTACAGACCATATACACACTGTTTAGTAGGTCTTCTGTAAAAAAATCTAAGTTTGAAGAACTACCTAAGGCTGCTGAGTGTGAAACAGTTTCATTTAGACCACTGAATAAGGCCAGAAGGCTCTCTAGACATTTTACTGTTAGCACCTTGATGAACTACTGCACACAACAAATGGCTGAAGACGATGACCCAATTCACAAATATTGCTTGGACAAACTGCGGAAACCAGAGTATCATGTTGCACTGGTCATACTAAATGATGTCTTAGGTGAACTGGCTGAGCTGTGCAGAATGCTTCAACGAAGTTCACTAACAACAGTAGAAGCATTTCAGTTTGCCAAAGCTAGAATCGCCAAATTTTGCTTCTCAGTATCTTGGTGAGACTGTACATTTTTCTGAAAACGTTCAAACCTTGCTGTCATCATTTGAATCACCTGTTGACACTACATCAGTTATCCAAATCATTGAGCATACATGTGACCACACGGACAACAGATTTCCAGAAGGCGAGTTGAAAGAATGGTCAATTTTTTTATAAGGATTCTTCTTCCTCTTCATCAAACAGGAATGATTTCTCTTTTGGGCACGAGGTGCTGAAAGCATTGGCAACAAGACATAGATAGCACCTTGCTAAACAAATCTGTAGAAACTTTGAAGAAGAAACTATGCAAACAATATGTGGACTTTAAATTAACTGTTAGTGAGAAGATGAAAACTGGGGCAATAAAGACCTTTGAAGACATGGTCACCTACATACTACAACAGGAACAATTTAGTGAACTGTCATTACTTGTTGACATCTGTGCCACTTTCCAGGCATCTAGTGCAGATTGTGAGAGAGGGTTTAGCCTCATGAACACAATAAAAACAAAGTCTGGAAATCATTTAGAAGCTGATAATCTGGACAAGCTGATGCAAAGTAAACTTCATTTAGCATCAGGAAAGACTGTTAACCTGGACACTGTATATTCTGCTTGGAAAACAGAAAAAGGTAGACAGGAGTCACTTTGGTAAATAAAGGTTATAGTATCATCTTTTTTTGTTATACTGTGAGGCAGACCAAAGTGGCGCGCGCCAAAAGGGGGAGGTGGGACCAATTCGGGAACGGATCGAAACGGCGCACTCATGGACTGCTACACCTTAGAGGGAACATTGGCCAGGAGCTGGAGCCCTGCATGCTGAGGCAGAAGTTGTCCAGCTGTAGCTTCCCCACACCTCCCCACCCACCTGGCTGGGTGTGTGGTGCCTGGCACATGTTCCCACAGCCACCATTCCTTTCCCGTGACTGCCTGCCACCCAGACCAGTGTAGCAGGGGCCGGAGGAGGAGCTTCTGGAAGTGGGGACAGCTGAGCAGTACCCAGGCAGCTGTAGCCACAACCAGAGCAGCCCTGAAAAGAAGCTGTGCACACTGGCTGGGGATGCGACAGGCAGGAGTGCAGTAGGAGTGTGGCACAGGATGCCTTGGCACCGTCTCCCATCCAAGTGCCACAGGCCAGATGCAATTAACTGGTGGGCCTGATCCAGGCTGTGGGCCATATTTTGCCCACCCTGCGATAGATCCTGTGGGCCAGATTTGGCCTGGGAATCAAAGTTCCTCCCACTTTGCTATAAACTCAGGAACCAACTAAAAAACTATTGCCCCAGAATCTTGAAATATCTCCCACCAGAAAACATTAAAAAGCTTAAGAAAATATAAAACAAGGCTATCCTATTTAAATTCCCCAATTTAGGGATAGGCCTCCTTCATACAACCTTAGTTCCTTTATGTAGCAAACAAATCAACAATGCCCAAGTCCATAAATATTAAAGTTGAAGTTTCTTTTGATTAGGGGAAGTAGATTTGTTGTTCCTCTAAAAGGATCCCCCAGGTCAGGGGTGACCAAGATATGGCCCACAGAGCCATGTCATTCAGCCTACAGGGCTACTCACGGGTCTGGAAATTTGACAAGGGAGTGGTATAGCAGCATTAATTACCACAGCTCCCAGAGCCATGACAATTAACACTGTTGCAGCTCCCGTGCCAGTAAATTTCTGGGCCCATGGGTAACTCCATAACATGGTCCCACATGCTGGATCCAGCCTCTGCAGACAGGCCCTAACTCAGACGGCCAGATGAGTTGAACACCATCGCCTTAGATCATCAAATCCACTCCCTTACTCTTACAGGCCAACATACATACATTAATGACTTCACTTCTTAAAAGTAGTTAGGCTTTCTGCTCCCACAGACTTCTGGTTTTGCTTTTGCGCGCTTTGATTGCCCCCACTTCCCGACTGGCCTCTGGAGGTTCTTAACCTTTTTTGTACCAGGACCCATTTGTCAACATCGATAGCCAGTGCCAACCAGTGCCTCTCACTCCTGACCCACTGCCCTGTCCCCACAGTGTGTAGGTCAGGGGGTGGGTGTGTGGGGCAAGGGGGGGGCCCAAGCAGCCCCTGGCAAGCTGGAGCTCTACCATCCTGCAAGGGAAAAGTCACAGTTTGCCAAGTTTTTCCCTTTTAAAGAAGAATCCATTTTAAAAGTTTGTTGATCCACTGTTCAAGTTTGTTTGCAACCCTTTTGTAAATTCTTGAGATCCACTTTTGGGTTGCGACCTGGGTTGAGAAACGCTGCTCTAGATACAGGTAGCTATAGATGCCTATCCAGAGAGAGGTGTGTGGGAGACAGTGCGTGTTTTGTGAGCTTGTATGTGCGTTTTGTGAACCCCAGATCCCTCCAACAGATGCTGGGAAAGGATACACGAGGCAGACTGTAAGAACAGAAAGGAAAAGCTTTTGCATTCCAGTTTCTTCCCCCCTCCCCCCGAAGACTCTGCCTTCTGCACATCCTCTCCCAGCATCTGATGAAGGGAACTGGGGCTCACACAAGCTTGTGTTACACTTTTTTCCCCCCTTATTAAAAGGGCCAAAAATGTACATCTCCACAAAGAAACTTCACCGATTTCACACTTAAAGCATCAGCAAAAGTTATCACACTGACAGGGATACAGACATGCATCAAAAAAAGACTTGACACACACAACACACTCCCTCCTCTGTCACTCTCCAAAGGCACTCCGATACCCACCTCCTGACTGACTTCGGACTCGGGCAGGGACCGGCCTCTCAGGTGTCCCCTCACACAACGCCCGCTACCTCACGCCATTCTAGACCTCGCAGCGCGGCACGTGCGGGTAGCCAAGCGCCCACCCCACGCATGCGCGTCAGGGGCAACAAAGCCAAAGCGAGGCGGCAGCAGCAGGGGGCGGGGCCCAGGCGGCGCGAGGGTTCCCGCGCAGCAAGTGGGGTGGGGCACTCACCGCGCCCGCTCCTCCTGCCCGCCGGGGAGAAGAGCGCGGGAGAGCCGACCGACGTCCCCAGGGCCAGGCTTCTCCTGCCGCCCGGCCGGGACACGGAGCCCCCAGCGGCCCCCAGGGCCCGGCGGGGGGAAGGGCGGGCGGGCGGGCGCGCGCTCCGACCCGCTTGCCTCCGAACTCGCCGGGGCTTCCGCCGTCACGCTCTGCGCCGCGCGCCGCTCTCACGTCACGCCCAGCCACGCCCCTTCCAGAGCCGTTAACAGCCAACCTGACAGGGCATCCCTCCCAGAGGAGGCGGGGCTTCTGTTCCACCACTGCGGGCGGAGAGGAGGGGCGGGGCTTGGTGCGCGGCCGCCGGCCTGTAGGGGCTAGGCTTGAGGCGCGCAGTTAGCTGTGGCGCATGCGCGGGGCGGGGCTGGGCGTGGTGCTGTGTTACCTGATGTAGGATAATTACCGTATTTCTAGGATAATGTCAACTTTTGTACAATGTGCAGTAGAAGTGTTCAAAATGTACGATCTATACTTTTCCCAGAGCCTGATGAACGGCCTTTGAGCCCAAAGGGTGGAGAAAAGGATATTTTTTTGCGATTCCTCAGTTGTTCTAATAAAAGGTATCGTTTTGAAACCAAGAGGTCTAGATTTTTGCATTTCTTTTCATCTCAGCCGAACATGGCTACCAAGTACATCCACAAAATGTGCAGTAATTTTTGAGGCAGCTCATTGATGCAGCTTAAATAAAACCCAAGTCACCCTCTGGGAGCCTTAACTGACTTTTGGCTTTTGGCACTCTCTTATGGCTGCTGGCCTTGAAATCAATGCTTCAACTTTGATGACCCAGTTCTCACTCACTCACTGACTGGTGTGAGCAATATAAAGTAAAGAAGAAGATGTATTTGCATACTGATTTGCATGTTTCTTCAGTGTACAATAGTTTCTCAGCAAATACCATCATTTAGAACTCGCACTACAATAATTTCATATTTAAGTGCTGCGGGGTGACAATGGCATGCACCTGCCCTGCTGCTGGCTTGAGCTGCATGATGCATGGGGGTGCAGCACCATGGGGAGAACCCCATCTGGCATTGAAGGGGCTGGGCTGGGGCTCTTCTTGCAGGCCCAGTGGCCTCCTTCCTGGAACAGCCCTGGTCTCTGCTGCTCATGCTGTCCTGAGGCTGGTGGAGCCAGGAAGGACTCAGCCCCCACGTGTCAGAGAACAGATCAGTTCTCAGGACTCTTGCAACAGGAGAGTTGCTCTGTTTTTTTTCCACAGTCAGAAACACCTAATGGAAGCTAAGAGCTGGCATTGGCCAAGCACCCCCCCACAAGTCTCTCAAGGCTAAGAATCATGGCCATAGTTGCCCTGTAGGCCAAGTGCTTGCAGTGGCCCTGGCTAGCAGCTCATGGCTACGTGCCCTCAGGGGCTTCTGAGGTCCCCCTCTAGAGAACTTATTTTCACATTTTGATCCTTTGACCCCCACATCATTTCTATCCCAAGAAATTAGTTGCATCTTTTACCCTTTGGCCCCACAAAGAGGCTATTAGTTAGCTGGGCGGGCCTTAAGGCCCATGTTAATATGGAAGATACAAATAAGACAGGAGGTTCTGAGGCTGGGGCCAGTTGGTACCTGGGGACACTAGCCCCTTGTGAAGCAGCCCTAACCTAGTGGCCCCTGCACCCTCTACCCACTGCAGCAGTCTGGCAGGGGGGGCTGGGGCCTGGCTGTGACCTGCTGCCACCTGCAACAGCATCCACCCCCTTGGACCTGCAGCCCCATGGCGGCACATCTGCTAGACCTAGACGGGGGCCGCATGGCCACCGGGGCTATGGTATGGGCACTGCAGCAAAGCCACCTTCACCTCTGGGCCAGCTGCCCGTGGGCCATGGATATGGCCTTTGGGCAGTACTGCTTTCATGTTTTCTGGTGCCCTGGCTCTGCCATTTGGACAGCTATCACCTAGAAGATGTGGTCCTTCCAGTGGCCTACTGTCAACGTTTCCCTTCCTGGCCCCAAATGGCCAGGAAGTCAGCCACCTCATCTGCCCTCCAGCTAGGTCCTCAGTGCTGTCCCTGGGCAGGCTCCTCTGCCTAGTTCCTGCCCCTTGCTTCACCGATAGAGATCCTGGTGTTCCTCATCTAAAAATCGCAAATTCTCTGATAAAAAAACCCCAAATTCTCTCATTAAAATACCAAAAATCCATGTTCCTCCACAATTAAAATGAAATACCACTATATATAGAGAGATCAGTTGGGCAATGTTTTATTGATATAGTTACAATTTTAAAGAAATTCAGAAGCCTACCAGTGCCTCTATCATTATAATAAACAAATTCTAAGTATCTACACACTTTGGCATCTGCTTTTAGTTTTTTTTGTCATAGAAAAGTTAGAGCTGCCCCTGCCCCCTTTGCTCACCAGGATGTGGGACACTGAGCAGCGCTGATATACCAGTTCCCTGCCCCTACCCCTCACTCCCAAACCACAGCCCCTGCCTGCCTCCACTAGCTCCACTTCTGGCAGCAGCTCTGTACCAGCACCAAGACGTGAGTCCAGCTGCAGCTGTCCCACCTACTGCTTTGTGGCTCTGAGCAGTGCCAGCCCTTGCTGTTCTGCTCCCCATGCCTGTGCCCAGGCTGCAAACAGAAAAGGGCAGGAAACCCTGGCGTTTTGGAGCACAGCGTTGGTGGCAGGGTAGGGAGGGAACAAGGGAGAGAGGGGAATATTGACAGAGGGCTCCCCCGGAAGTCCCACCTCTCCCTGGAAATTGACAGGTGGCCATCTGTCAATTTTGGAGAAGAGGCAGGACTTCTGGGGTCCCTTGACTGGAGGTGTGGCAGGGCCTGTCACACTGCTGTGAAAATGGCACCTGATGCCATGCCAAGACCATGAAATACAGAGGCAGCCTCCATGAATTAGGTAGGTCCCTAGTAATAAGCCCTGGCCGCCAGGCAGTCATAAAAACATCCATCAGGATTAAAAGTAGTGCATACAGGTTTTGACTAGGTTAGGGTGCCATTGTGATTGTTCTTAAAACATCTAATAAGATGACAATTCCAACCTCAAAGAGCTTACAAGCTCAACGGGGCTCACAACTGCACTGGAAAATCCCATTTACTTCTGTTCTATACAAGAGATGCTGATAATAATGCAGAGAAAACCCAGGGACAAAGAACATGCCATGTAAGAGGGGTACCCAACCTCCCATGGTGTTCTGCAGGAGGGTTAACAGAAATCCCTTCTTAAAATGGTATTAGGCAGAGGGGAGATCTGAGCCAAATTTCATTTTCACATCCTGAGTTTCTCACATGGATCCTGTTTAAATTATCCTTATTAGAGATTAATTGTACCCCTTGCATCTATGAGACTATTTCTGAACAAGTTTTGCCTTTGGAATAAGTCTGCTTTAGCACAGGTGAGCTTTAGGACCATATGATACAATCCTTTCTTTCCTGTTTCTAGAAGAGCCTGTTCTCACTATGGTACCTTAAAGAGCTATCAGAAGACGGCAAAGGAGAGGCTCGTTAAAAAGAATCCCGAGCTTAAGGTGCTTACACTTGAAAAAAGACCTGAAGAGAACTATTTACAAGTTACACCTCTTTTTCTGTATACAGTGATCAGTACACATTGAGTTTCAGGTGCTGAAGAAGAATACGACATAGGCACTAGGGTCATTAATTCCAAAAATGCAGAATAGGAAACTTTTTTTTTTTTTTTTTTTTTAAACACACCTCTAAAAATTCCCATCACATTGTGAAAACAGGACAGTTCCAACATGAGATGACAGGTAAAATAAATGTTATTTATAAAATTTTATTCCATAATAAAAAAGTTACTAAAAAAAAAAAAAAAATACAACCAGGAAAGCAATGCTGAAAAAATACAGTCAGTTAATATAAACAAACAAGTTCATTTTAACAGTAGGAGTTGCAATACACTGTTCTGTACCCCCATTACATTGGTTTTTGCTTCGTTTCCTTTCCTTCATCACACTGCAGTGGACTCAAAGGCTGCATGAAACCAAATGGTCCTTGGTAAAACAAGTCTATCAAGATTGTCAGTGGCAAGGATGTCTTAAGGCGAGATCTTTTGTTGGTCCTACTCTGTCCAATAAAAAGACAGCACCCTAAGACGTTTTCTCTTTGCATAATTCCTGGACCATCATGGCTACAACATCACTCTTACACTATCAAGTTTGGCAGAGACATACATTAACAATTTACTAGAATTAGTCTTTATATGGGTAACCATTCAAAAGATTCCCTTTTGAACTAGAGAGAGCAATACTTCACGTGTTTTTAAAGACATACTGTATATTTAACGGTTTCCTTCGTAGAAGAACTAAAGTCTTCCTACCAGCCTCAGAGCTAGAACTGTATATAACTGCAGTAAAGGGTGCATCTGTACAGAATAGATCTATTTTGGATGTATGCAGTAAGCCAGACCCAAATACAGCAGTACCTACACGAGTTGTAGGGTCTGTAGGTTATGCAGCTATCCACAGTGCCCAGCACAGCTCCCTGCAGTGGAACATAAGTGCTGTGATAGACCGTTCATTTCCAACTGAGTACATTTTTCAAGTGTGCCTAAAGGATATAAGAATTCAAATGCCACCGAGTCTTACTAAAAGATCAATTAGATATTTCTGAAAAATTCCCTTGTCCATCACATTTCTGGTTTGCCCCCATGAATGTTTCCCTCGGTTCCATCCTGAACAAGGGCCTGCTATAAACTCACGTTGCTACTGTGCCTGTCATGACAGAGCCACTGGCCGCCTCCTGAATCAAAGCTGAAGTGTCTGTTTATAAAACAACCACCAGTGAAAAAGCAGTGTTCATTACATTCATTTCCTTGACAAAAAAAAAAAAAAATCTTTAGCTTGACTGCTTAAGCTATGAACATAAATGAAGTGCTGGATGAGCCCCTGATGAATAATTATCCATATGAGTAATGGTTTTCCAGGTCTAGCCCATCATTGAGAAAGGGGTATGTAGAGAAAATAATTAGTAGGTAGCACTGAAGTTTCAAAAGTACTGCTAAGGTACATTTTTGTCTTGTAGATTTGGTATCATCTTTTGGCACAATTGTTGTTTACAATTAAGAATGGAAAGGAGAAAATCTAAAGCCTAGATCAGGGGTTGTCAACCTGGGGGTACTTGGGAAGGTCCCAGGAGGTATGCAGCATTGACCCAGAGAAGCAGGGGTTGGGCCGCTTTTGTTTCCGTGCTGCCGATGCTTCCGGTTTTGCCACTGTGCGCCGCTGGCACTTCTGGTTTTGCCACTGTGCGGGTGGGTGCGCAGGACCCCACCCCCGCAGCCCCCGACTGGCTGTCAGGGTTCACCAACCAAAAAAAAGGTTGAAAACCCTGGCCTAGATTAATAGATATTAATGAACATCTAGAAATATTTTTAGTATTCCTTTTAAGTTCCATACAATGGCTTAATTATTAAATTAGAAAATAAGCCACTTAAGGCTTTCAGTAATTCTCTCTGAAATTCAAGGATGTTGAACATCCATTGACAAAAACAAAACAAAACAAAAAAAAAAACCCAACAACAACTTGTCTGCTGTATTCCTCATGTCCACATCCAAAGATGTTCCTGGAATGAACACTTGCACAAAAATGCTGTACCCCATTCAAGCATCAATATTTTAACATTTCTGCCTGAGATAATTATGAAAATCTACCGTATGCTGACAGTGGGTTTTAGCAGTAGGTACGTTTCCCAGAACAGACAGATCTCAGGTGACCTGCAAAATACATAAGTTCTTATTTGACCTTGTGAATTTTCATCCCCTACACAAAGCACAGATAGAGAGAGAGAGGAAAAAACCCTCTTCAAATATAAACTTTTTTAATTTAGAAAGAAAGAACATCAAGCCTCATCTTCCCAGCTTTACTATAGCTCTCTAACATTTGTGTCCTCACATCTTACTTGAAGGGGACAGTGTTAGTTCTCCAACTACTTTAAGACAGCTTTTATCTCTACCGAATTCTACAAGGGTGCTCGGAGGATGGAGAGGGGGAGAACACTAGTTCATGTGAGCATCTTAGTTCAATTAAGAATTCTAAACTATTAGATGAAAATTAGATCTTTTATACCTACCAGATACCCAAAGTGCATTTCAGAAGCCTCTACTTTTCTAAATACACCTTTGTTTGGTTTGTTCTTTGGTTAAATAATAACATCTATATTCTCCTCCAGACAAACATCCCAGGAAATGTACTGAGAATCACTATTTAAAACAAGACAATATAAATAGTAAAGATACCAGCAGACGGATAGATATGGACGCAATGAGACTCTCTCAAACTTCCCCTTCTTGAGACTGATAAAAAGCATGCCTATGCCCTAGAAACCTGCCTATCTGCAGTACAACATTGCGAACAGTGGGAAGCCATTACTAGACTGATTCATTCAGATTTGCACTTGTCATGGGCAAGTGGTGTCAGACGCCATATTTGGGCAGAATATGCCCCTGTAGGAAAAATTAGATAGATGCTTAAATCACTGTTTATGGTCTTGTTTGGGTTTTTTTAAGAAGGAAAATGGATTTTTCTATTCATGGAACATTTTAAATACTGGGCCACCAAATAAAAAAAATTGGCTTCTCTAACAAATTGGAGCTTCTTCTATACCCTAAGTATATTTGCGTTACTTGCACAAATAAGGGCCAGAAATCAGAGAGACTTCCCCTTTTTTACTTCTATGTATTATCATCATATACTACGTTCTGTTTTAATGGATAATCTTAATGTATACTATTAGCAAATATCATAAATTATAAACTATATCAATGCTATAATTATATAAATTTTATTTTTCATTTTATTGTACTGTTTTAGCAAAACCTATTAACTAAACTACTACTACTACTAAATAGGTATCTTTTTGCCCAAGGGTTTGGCTGTCATGGGAGTTAAGAAAATGTGAAATGGCGACTACATATCCCTCTTATCATAGTTGCTTGGCTTTCAGGTTTGGGGAACTGATCCCAAATTTCACTTCACTAATCTTCACAATTAGATCACAAAACTTGACTAATCCCCTGGTTGCCCTCACGGGTTTTCATGACTCAACAAAACCTAATTTTTAAGGGGAAAAAAAAAAACAAAACAAACCCCAACCTGTAAGAAGAAATTTTTGCTTGCTTCTTTAGTGTACCTTGTAAAGTGACAAAAAAAAAAAAAAAATGCAGCAATCTTTATTCCAGTTCAGTTTCATTACACAAAGGTGGCCTGAGGACTTGCAAAACATAGAAGATAGGATTTTTCTGAATTGTATATGTTAAAAATACTTTTCACATTGATTAAGCTCCCTTTGTCTTAACTGTAAAAATCATGTTTTAAGGACTGGTACTTCGTGCCAAGCTTCAAGTAATTTTTGTCTATAAATAATTCTTTATGTTGTTGCAGACTGATCATAACTCAATTTCCAGTTCTATTTTGGAAGAAAAGCTGGGGCGGAAGAGGAAGAAAGGAAGCAGCATTACAAAAAAAGGAGACGTGAATAGTACGTTTTCAGATACCACTAGGTGTCTCACATTCTTTAGCTTCAGACACTAAAAATCAAAGTAGTGATCAGTACAAAAAGTAAGAGATGATGGTGGTGAAGTTACCAGAATGTGTAGTTTTGCATTCACTAAATCCTGAACTTGCTTGAGAACAGTTTGTTGCTATACAGTGCATTAAAACAGCCAAGATCCCAAAGTGTACAAGTTCAGATATTCCAAAGCAGAAAAGTCTATATATTGAAAACAAATCTCAGTGCTGTGGACATTTAAAAAGATACAATTATTTAAAACTTCTGAATAAAAAGAACACATCTAAGTTCCTAAAGGATAATTTTACCCTTTGAATAAAATGCAGCACTTACTTTATATACCTTGAAACATAAGTTATATTCTTTGTAGATTCCACCTCCTATAACTAACTTCATAAATATTCTGTTAAAGCATTCTTTTTTTGAGATTTTAAATTTAATGAAAAGGTTTCACTGTTCTGAAGGAAAGCTTGTTTCTTCATTAGTTTCCTGAAAAGTCCATCTGGATTTGCAAGAAGTTCCTCGCGTTTTCCACATTCAATAATTCTTCCCTGGTCAAGAACTGCAATAGAATCAGCATTCTGAATGGTGGACAGACGGTGGGCAATAATTAGGACTGTTCTCCCTTCCATTAACCTATCTAGAGCTTCCTGCACTTGATACTCATTTTCAGCATCCAAAGCACTAATTCACAGAAAAAAGAAGGGAAAAAAAAAAAGTGTCATTCACCTCTAAAATCATCACAACCTGGTCTGTACTAGGTTACTTTCTATAAAAGTTCCCACTATTGCTATACAGCACACACATTATGCAATACTGAACAGTCACTAAACATGGTAAGAAATGGAACCCCCTGAAAAATTTATAATAAGGTACTGACTGTCCTTTAACATAGTGATTTACAGAGGCTCTCTAACTGCTTAAGGATTGGAAAGTATATCGTGTTTAGTGGAGAGAAAAATGACCAAAGGTCATGCAGAATCTGTAGGAGAAGTGGAATCAAATCACCCTAATACCTAGTTGCTTGCTCCAAGCATAAGACATTGCTAAGCTTCATTATCTTGCTGGAATCATTTGATCTCAGCGGTATTCCTACCCAGAGCAGGGGGCAATGATCTTTCAAGGTCTCCTCCAGCCCTTAATTTCTATGATTCTATGATTATTTTCTTCCTTACCTTGTTGCTTCATCTAGCAGTAGGATTTTGGGATTCTGAAGAACAAAATAAAATTGGTTCAATTACAGCATTATACAAGAGATACACATTCAGTATATGTAACTAAACTTAAGCTGACTAAAACTTCAATTCCCATGATGAAGCAAATAAATTTGCTTGAATGTAGTCTGAACTAACACCAAAATAAGCCTACACTTCAAAAGAACCAACACAAAATGATTCATGTCTTTTGAATGCTACCTTCTACCAGTATAGATAAGATGCAAGAAATCACCACGATAAAAAAGTTAGACAAAAGAAAGAAATATTTGTCTCTTTAATGTCTTCACCTTGAAGATGTCAAAAAGTGTGCTGCATTGTCAATTTTGCCTTCTAATTAATTACGTGGGATTTCCTGCTG
>NW_005841870.1:184127-211749 GCF_000455745.1 Alligator sinensis
ACTTCCTGTACAGCCACGCTCCCTCCTGGCACATACAAACACAACATTTGCCTTGCACTGTGGAAACAGCAGCTTCCTAGGGGACTAGAATGCATGCTGTACCTACCCTCTCCTTTCAAGATAAGATTGCAAAATTGGAAGATATATAAAAGATGTAATACTCTGTGGAATGACCACAGAATGTATTCCTAAGAACTAGGCCAAACAGTTGGAATTAGCAGGATATTTTTTTTAAATCAGTAATTAAGACAACACCATACCTTCTTCTTCACCCTTCCCTTCCCCTACCACAGACTGTCCCTCCACAACCAAGGCCAACACCTTGGTTTATTAGAAGCATGTTGAGTTGCATCAAACTCGGGAACATCTCCAAAAACAATGTAAACAAACCCAGCCCTAATTAGATGAGAGACTGAAATGCTATTAGAATGCACCATGGGACTGCTGCAGTGGCAAAACTGTTGATTATAAACCAAGACATAGCCATTATAAAACCAAGATTATAAAACCAAGATATAGCCATTAGAATGAAAGTTCCCTTCCTCTGATGAACAACCAAATCAACAGCATTCACAGGTTTATTGAAGAAAGGCTGCCTTCTGAAGATGGTCAAACTTACTTAACCTTTTTCTTCTTAAGGGAAGGTACATCTTTCTATTTTTGACCAGAAAGAGGGACTCCTCACTACCACCCAGCCACAGAGCAACCTTTACAGAATAATTTTTTTAAAACCAAAGTTCCCAGAAAACTACAATTAGCACAGCCGAGAACCTGGCTTGAAACCAGAGAGAGAGACATGGGAAGAGTAAAGGACACAGACACTAAAGGACATTTGTACACATGATTGTGCTGCAGCACCGTGTTTTTTAAATCAAATTAAAACAAAATTAGAGCTCCTTGGGCTTTGGCTTACCTTAAGCAAAGCTCGAGCAATTGCAATTCGTTGTTTCTGTCCTCCTAGGAAAAGAGGTTTTATTCAAGTGAAATGTAAAACAAGAGATTTTGATTGCAACTAAAAGGTCTACACTAGGCATGACAAACATATGGCCCCATGGGCCAGACTGGGACTAGCCACCTGTGAAGTGCCCACGGGTCCAGCCCGCACGTCACATGCAGCATGGGGCTTGCTGTGCACTCAGTGTACAGGGTGGCATGGGGCACATGCTGCCTACAGCACTCAGGCTGCATCCAGCACTGCTGGCAGCACAAGGGATTAGTCCAGGGCATCACATGCAGCCCACTCACTGGACCCCGTGCAACACTGGGTCCAGCCCACATACCATGGGCAAAGCACACCTTGTGCCAGCACCATATGCCACATGCACAGCAAACCCCAGAGCCAGTCTAGACTGGGCCATGCTGGAGCCAGTACACAGGGCCAGTCCAGCAGAGCACTACATGGAGCGCATATCCCATGGCAGCCCCCTCGGTTACTTGTGGTACGCACAGTAACAGATTTGGTCCACATGCCATATGCAGTGAACGGAGCCAGTCCAGAGACCTGCATGCTGATAGTTCCATGGGCTGCACGTTTGATACCCCTGGTCTAGACTGACAGGAACTAGGCTATGTGAATCATAGAAGTTGTGTCAGGGATACACAGGGTAGAAAAAAAATAATTGAGTGTCATGGGCAACTAGTACTCAGACAAAAGCTGACCAATAATGCATTCATATTTTGTTCTACCACGTCTTTTTATTATTTAAAAAAAAAAAAAAATAGTAAAGTTATACCTGAAAGTAAAACACCTTTTTCTCCAACTACAGTGTCATATCCTTTTGGAAAGGATCTGATAAAATTAGCAGCATTAGCTACTTCAGCAACCCTCTGGATTTCTTCAGCAGTTACAGCAGAAGGATCCTCTGCACCATAGGCAATATTTTCAGCAATAGAACAGGAGAACAGAATTGGTTCCTGATAAATTCAAAAGCATAGCTAATGTGGTATTACCTACAGTACATGCATTTTCTTAATAACTCAAGCAAAAATAAATCCCATTTATGAAGTCAAGCATTCAGTTTACTTCATATTTAAGTAAAAGCTACAGCAAACAGGAGAGCAACACAGTCTTAATTCAACAACCTGCTGTGAATTAAGCAGGTTGCAAACCACACAGATATGATTGAACCAGGTTCTACTGTACCAATTATGAAGACTCTGTAAAAATAATGTACAACTATCAAACTGTTTGGGCAACTCATCTTTAAAGGAGCAGCTGAATGTCTCCTTTGTTCATGTCTGAATGGTTCATCTTTGAAATTCTTTTTTGCGTTATGAATGACTAAAGATTCACATGGAAAACAAATCAAAGCTGTTTGTGTTCTAAATTCTTATCACATACTTTCCAATTAGTACACCACACAACAGGAGTTTCACCAACAGACACTCTTTCAAAAACTACTTACCTATGCAACATACATTTATAGGACACACACACACACACACACACACACACACACACACACAGCTTGGGACTAGTTCTGAACACAACATAACAGCAAATAATTAAGGCTCGAGTGGGGGGAGACTATATTGTAAAAGTAGGCAGTGATAGTTGATTACTCATTCATACAAATGTTTCCTTCTGTCCTTACCTGACTTACTGTTCCAATTTTAGTTCTGAACCACAGTGGGTTTAGTTGACGGATATCAAAACCATCAACAGTGATGGCACCTGAAATTAAAGAAAAACACTAAGTTAAGCATCATTTAAGGTTGTTTAAGCAAAGGCAAAAAGAATAGGCGAGGAACATATCTGAGTTTTGGGGAGGTCTCATAAGAGCTATGCTCTCCATCTCTAGACATAGCACCAAGGTGGTATTCTTTATAGAATGTTTGTCTATTCATTCTTTATTTACAAGCT
This sequence comes from Alligator sinensis, assembly GCF_000455745.1. Taxonomy (NCBI): domain Eukaryota; kingdom Metazoa; phylum Chordata; order Crocodylia; family Alligatoridae; genus Alligator; species Alligator sinensis. Next base: position 186,991 of record NW_005841870.1, read on the forward strand.
TTACAACACTTGTTTAAACACCTGAAGCAAGACTATCTTCACCTGTACAGCATGAGGAGCAGAATGTGCATGGAGCCTCCCTCTTGCACTATAGCCATTTACACTATCTATCCCTCTGTTACCCAGAGCACAAGGGATGATGCAGGACAATACCATGGCCAATACTAGTCTCTAGAGTGGGTGGGAGGACGAACAAGGTTATTTCATAAACACAGGGGTTCTTTTTTATTCAAAGTGAAAAGATCATTCCTTTCCCTCTCTGAATTGGCTGCCCTCCTCACAAGTTCCTACAGAGCTTAGTTTTTTAAATAAACACACTTCATTGACTCCAAATCAAAGTGATTTTTTATATAGGAAGAGTCATAACTTGGTAGATGTGCTACTAAAAACAGACACCATTCACCAGGTACTCTCCTCCAGAAAAAACAGAAACACACTACATACGTTTAACATTCAGGTAGGACCTCAACTTAAAATTCTTGCATTAAACCACTTGTTATTCCCAAAGCACACATTAAGTGCAAAATAACAACCTCTTAGTGACAGTAACATTAAAATACAAACATACCCGAGATGGGATCATACAGCCTCAGCAAAAGTGATACAATAGTTGATTTGCCTGAGCCACTTGGGCCAACCACTGCCATGACAGAGCCAGCTGGAATGGAAAGACTGAAGTCTTGAAAAATTGAAACTTCTGGACGTGCCGGATATGCAAAATGGATCTTTCTGAATTCCAAAGTCCCTCTGAAATGGTCTTCATCCAACACAACACCAGCTGGTCAATAAAGAAAGAATGACAATTCAGAAAAAAAACCCAACCTTAGTGACAGCAAAAATACAACTGACGGCTTAGATGCCTGTATAATAACAGGCAATGTCAAATTAAGGAGCAAAACATTAAGCTTGCAGCAATCAAGTGCACCATCTATTTTGCTGAACTATAATGGTTCTGCACCATATTTAATATGTGACCCAAGGCTCCCAGCATAAAACATTCCAACTATATCAGTTCATGCCAATCTCATCTCTCATAGGGATGTGGCTGCAGGCTAAAGCATAGAGTTATGCACAATGTTTTGCTACCACTTCTGTATCATTTTTTAGCCTTTCGTCATAGGGCAGGATGCATCTAAATATCATCATCATCTAACAACAAGTCTTCTTGAATGCAGCCTCAAACCAGCTTATACATAAGTGATTCTGTAGATATTGCAGCAATAGGGAGAGTTTAGAACCTAGTAATACTGGGTGCATCTACACAAGATGTTATGTTGCCACAGCAACGACCTAGGTTGCAGTAGATCATTGCTACAGAGACGTAGTTTTAGCAGGCATGAACCATGATGCCTACACTACCGCGCAGTAGTGACAGAAACAACCCATGTGCTGTCAGGACTGCAAAATAACGTCAGGTACTTAAGCAAGTGCTAAATGACAGCGCAGTAGTAACAACTGCACAGTGTGGCACAGGTGTAGACACGCCTACTGACTACTAAGGGAGATGCTGCTTTTGCTGAACTAGATACATTTTTAATTGTTACAACAAAGTGGAACCCACTATTACAAGGCAAGTCGTTTTGTAAGACAGTGCAACGGGAAAGTCCAAATGACAGACCTAGAGACTCAAAGTCCATGTACCAGATACAGCAAGGTAAGTGGTGTATACCCCTCATTCACTGTCCTTTCAATGTGCCTCAGCCCTTTTCTGCGAGACTCCCCACTCTTTGGGCAAAAGCAACAGAGTCTGTTCTAAGCTTTGCTTCTGAGCTAAAGCAGTCACTGGAACTTAACTGTTTTGACACTTTTTTGAGATCAGGTTACTAATGGCCTTTTCTCAGATTTATAAAGTGAAAAAAACAATAAGTTCTAGCAGAGGTGTTAAACGTAATCTGTGGGCCAGATCCAGCCCGTGAGGCTCCTGGAGGGGCTAGGAACCTAGCACTGGGGTGAACAGCAACAACCTTAACCCCTACAGCTCCTTATCTCAATAGTGGTTCATGCACCCATGGAGGTCAAAAAATGCCATCATTGTTGCTTGCTCCACTGCCAGACAAGAGTTCAGATCCTGCCTGGAGGGAACCCCAGTACAGTCCTGATTAAACCTAGGGGTCTAAGTGAGTGCGAGACCTTTGATTTATAAAATAAGACAATCAAGCATCATTCTTTGGCAAAAACTCATTTTGCAAACTTAAAACTCAGGTTTTTACTGGAAGAAGTTACTGTCTTTTGAAGCACAGCATTAGATTTGAAGAACAAGAATTAAAAGAAAATTAACACTAGACAAAGTTGTAATATGTATGGCTCAAGGAAGACAATTTTCAGGTCCCAATAAATCATATGAAACCTCTAAATCCATAGATTAGGCCTTAACTTTTAAATAAAAAGATATGCATTAGTGATCCACAAGTTTTTTGAGCAATGATGTTGAGGGAACTGTCCATAGGTGCGCCGAAAGTATTTAATATAATTATACATTTCATACATGTAACAGATGCATAGAATAAACTTAGTTATGGTATTTAGTGTATTCAAAGGCAACTAGGCAGCAGACATGGATAAGTGTAACAATTAGCATTCATCTCCAGCAAGTTCAACAAATTTCATGTCTGAAAAGTTCCATTTTTGACTCTCCTCAAATTCCTCCCCTTTTCTTAGGCTCTTATCCTTATTTACTTCTAGTGTAGTAAACTACTATTACTATGTCAATAGTGGAAGAGTATGGATACAAAACTGCTTAAGATGTAAAACCATTGAGGTACTGATTTTAAATCTTAAGCTAGCATAGAAATATTATGTACATGCTGAAAAAAAGACATATTTACTCTGCGCTATCTTCATACACTTTCCCATGAGTCCAGATATTAAGTAGAATATTCTAATGCCCATCACAAAAAATTGCACCATTGTTTCAGCCCGTACACGAAGTCTGATGCAAAAAGTCTTTTCTCCAAGTATTACTGCAAAAATATATCAAATGCAATTTTGTATGCAACTTCGTTTCCCTTTTGGGTTCTAGATATGTAGAAGAATACTGTGACTGGATCTTGATATCTATATGGTATCAAGAAAAGAAAAGAAAACAACTGGGGTGAGCAAAGGTGAGAATCAAGTACCACAGCAAGTAGACATTTCATGCGAACTTGGGAAAAAGGAAATATTTTTGTTGGCTTTATAATTGATCTAAAATAACCTCTGAAATGTTGGAGGGAGACCTATGTTCTCCTCTGAAGTTGTTTTGTATTGAAAGATATTAAAACTTATGAAGAAAGGCTGAGGGAACTGGACTTTAGTTTGGAGAAGAGAAGACTGAGGGAGTCTGATAGCAGACTACCTGGAGGGAGGTTCAAACAAAGATGGAGCTAAACTGTTCTCAGTGGTGGCAGATGACAGAACAAGGAGCAATGGTCTCAGGTTGCAGGAAGGGAAGTTTAGGTTAGATATTAGGAAGAATTTTCTCACTAGGAGGGTAAAAAAGCACTGGAATAGGTTACCCAAGAAGGTTGTGGAATCACCATCCTTGGAAGTTTTTAAGACCCAGCTAGACAAAGCCTTGCCTGGAATGATCTAGTTGGGGATGGTCCTGCTTTGAGCAGGGAGGGTTAAACTAGATGGCCTCTTGAGGTCCCTTCCAACCCCAGTTTTCTATGATTTATGAAAATCTAAAGGCATTCTATCAGTACACAAAACTAGAACTCCGCCTGAAAAGTTACATCTGCTTTGTAACTCCAAAGGCTGACTGCTGGAGGTCACAACAGTAGCCAACTGTTGGTTACCTCTGCGACAAACATTTTTCAATCTATTTTTTAACCTGCCACATTTTAATTAAAAGTACTTATCACTAGTATAAAATATGTAATTGGTTGTTCAAAAGCAATATAGCAATCCGTTTTTGGTGACACTCCACTAATACCCTGAAAATTATTTCCATTCTACAGATTTTGGAACTGATGAAGAGAGAGTGGATGAAGGCTAATGTGTCAGAAGTGAGAAAAATGCTTAGTCTTCTAGCCATGGATACAAAAAAACAAAACAAAGCCATTGAGACAGAAATAAAATCTACAAAACAAAATGAACCCCCCCCACAAAACAAAACACACGAAAAAAAAAAAAAAAACAACTTTCATACATTCCCTACAGACAATTAATTCAAAATATTTCTGTTATTTTTGATGCCATATTTACCCCCTCCATTGTTATCCTGGTACACCAATTTCAAATAAGAATTTCTGGGCAATGTAAATGTTTGGGCAAAAAAACTAGAGGGTTTGCACTTTGCCTGAACTCCAAGATAAAAATACTGCTTAAAAAAAAGTTTGTCCTGTATAACCATAGCATGACAAAACTGATATGTGACTTTCGATCGGTGAAGCCTACTTGAAGTAGTACAGAAACAAATTTCCACCATAGCTGTTTTTTATGGCTAGGCTCACTGAAGTTATTTAAAGGCGACTAGAATTAAATATATAATGAATGCAAAAAATAATTAAAAAAAAAAAATCTTCAAAAAACTCAACTACCACATTCCAAATTAACATTAGTTGCTGGAACAAAATATCCAAGTGATCCATTTCAGATTCATTGCTGGCAGTAGGTTTTTATTACAATGAAATATTTTAGTCATAAGGTTTCACAAATGTGATATTACCTAACTGTATCTGCTTTTTCTTAGTTTCCCCAACTCTACAGACGAAAAACAACAGGAAATCTCTGTTTGCTTATCTATATCTACATATACCCCCCCTCCAAAATTACTAGCTTTTAGACTGATATGCAGTGCTTATAACAATAAATATGTCATAGGAATCATGGAACCATTCCAAACTTGATCAATATAAGTATCGGTCTGCAATAAAGCATATTTCCCTAATTAAAAAAAATATATTGTTCCTGGAGACTTCTTTTTGCACCCTTCCAGTCCGTTAGGTATTTAGCATGTACAGACAGACAGACATGTTAGTTGGTCTTTTACTAAACTAAACAAAGGGGGACTAAAAAGTGCAATTCTGAGGAAAACTCCCTTCTTTCTTCCTCTCATCCTTATGCTGTAAAGTTGATACAAAGGATGGCTGTCACTCCAGTACTGCAAAACTCAAAGTTCTGTGAACAAAGAATCAGAGGGTGGCCATGTACCATATTCAGAAGCACATCTCGAACAAATAAAAAGCAAATTTTGAAGTCAAACTCTATGCTTATAAAAAAAAGTTTAAAGGAAATTTACAAGATATTGAAACATTTTTAGACTAATTACTAAGCTTGTGACAAAGTTTATATAATGAAAACTAATATCAACCTTTAATATTCTCAATGGAACTAGGCGCAGTAAAAACTATTAATGCAGAAATAGAATAAAACCCACCATTAAATGGAAGTTCTGGCTTCCTTTCAAGAAGTTCCCACAGGCGTCCTCCAGCACCTAATCCTTTTGTTAGCTCAGAAAAGAAAGAGCTCATACCTGAAGAAAACACAAAACAAACACACACAATAACCATACATCACTAAAGTATGTGGAAAACATGAGAAGAAATTAATCAGTTGCGTTCAAAGCAATTTGTAAAATAAAACTATGCAACTCAGACATCAAATATTAGAAATCTTAATACTTAGGAAAGTGAGCTTACAACTTTAAATAAATCTTTTCCAATTTCAGTGGAAGATACATAGGTGTGCAACTGTTACAATGAAAAAGGATGAGAGTTACAGGGTATTTCTGTAGATTTCACTGTAAGGACTGCAATTGTGACAATTCATTCCTTACAAAGAACTTCCCATAAAGCATATGAAACTTTAAGACAAATTTTATAGGAAGGCTCTTTCATTTCTATTGCATCCTGAGGTGACACTCTGAAATGAACTAGAAATTCTCAAAAGCAACAAAGTAAATGCAAAAGCTACTTCAGCCAAGTACGAAAATGAGTTCAATATAGAACTGTCCTATTTTTACACTGAGTTCAGTGTATTCTACAGTATATTACCCTTACATTTTCAAAGTATTGTACATTTGCACATTGATAAACACAGAACTCCTCAATGGGAAAATTGAAAATATTGGCAGCTAGTTAGGGAACAGCCAGAAAACAGTTTGGGTTTTGTAGCAACAGCAAAATTCTTGTCATTATGAGAAAGAAACATGCTAATTGCAAGCACTTAGGTGAAGAAATAGAAGTGTATTCTATCTCTGTTCTTTACTGCCTTCCATAAACACTGGTTCTGCACACAGTCAGCTTCAGCCCACAAAAGCTTGTTTTATTATATATTTATAAAAACCCTACATTGGCTAGTTTATAAAATGCAAATCTACTCTTCCTTCTATCTGAAATACAGTAAATAGTATAACAGGAGCACCATTCATTCTTAAAAGGAATTCAAAATAGTTCCCAAGCTATATCTTATCTTCACTTTTTGGGTGGTACAATACTGATGAACATTCCCCAAGAGAAGCAGTTAGTCTCTGGGTCAGTAGATTACAAATTCTAATATTTACTGATGAAGAAAGGGAATAAAACAAGGAAGGAAAGAGAGCCTTTGCTGCCCTCCCTCTATGACAGTCTCTTAAAGAACTGTTCTAACTTTATGCAAATGAGTGTGGGAATTACAGCAAAACTTCTAAGTGCCTTCCTTCCTAAAAATGTGTGTCTGTTCAGGATAATTATTTTATTTCAGATAAAACCTAAATAATTCCCAAAGCAAAGTCAGATCATAACTGAATGAACTTTGAAGATTTAACTTCTGCAATTGAAGCAGGGGAAGAGCTTTAAACCTTCGGTGATAATATGAAAATCAGAAGTCTTTAATTCTAACTGACCCTTCCAAAATATATATTTACAAATCTTCCCAAAGATCATTCCATCCCATCAGGACACAGGTTAGAGCTAAACTGTTCTCAATGGTGACAGATAATAGAACAAGGAGCACCAGTCTCAAGTTGCAGCCAGGGAGTTTTAGGTTGGATATCAGAAAAAACTCTCACTAGGAGGGTGGTGAAACACTGGAACAAAAGTTACCTAAGAGGTGGTGAAATCTCCATCCTTGGAGATTTTTAAGACCTGGCTCAACAAAGCCCTGGCTGGGATGATCTAGTTGGGGACGGTCCTGCTTTGAGCAGGGGGTTGGATTAGTTGACCTCCTGCATTCCCTTCCAACCCTAATTTTCTATGATTCTAAGACTCTTAAGGAAAGCCAAAAATTAAGAGGTTTGGGTTTTCATTTTATTATTTTTTTCATACAAGAGACTGGTACCTTTTGCTGTACTCTGAAACATAACTTTAGCTTATAATTTGAAATCATAGATTTCATATTCCATACCTCTAATGCTTACTCCAACCCAGAAGGCATACATCAGGAAGGAAGAGAGTTCACCAACTGTCATTTGGGCACTGCTCATGAGTAATCCTCCTTTGTACAGAACAGAGAGGACAAACAAGTTCCCAGAAAGCCCAGTCTGGAGAACAAGAGAGAAGTCTGAATTTAAACTGGATTTTTTCATAAACATCTAAAATTTCACCTTCTGAAATGCAGTAAATTTCAGTATTTCATTTTTAAACAAAAACATCACCTTGGTTATTAGATCCAAGTGAAATCTTAAAACTTTAGTTTACTTAAACTTTCTGGGTTTCTCATCCCAACATCTTGCCTACATTTGAAAGCTTTGCCTGGCAGGGCCTCAGAGCTCAAGTATGTAAGATCAGTTAAAGCTCTCTCCAGAATGCAAAGAAATACTGTGCAGTGCCCTCAATTGATCCTTCCTTCTCTAAACCATAAGCAGCTGTGATAGACTTCAGAAGACACAGAGTGCTCAACCTTCAATTAAGAGAGAAGGGATTAACCATAGTTCCTTTCCCCTCCAGTAAGAATTTTATATATAGACACATAGATCTGCAGCCAGATGCTATTATACATTATAGACCTGGTTACCACAGCTTCTGCTGCTATATTAGGGGGCCCATTTTGCCCAGAAACAGTCTGTGTGAACCCAAGCACCTATAACTAGGGACCTACATAAATTGAGGCAGAAGTGCACTGTGCAGTGGATCCTTTAAATCTCTCTCTCTTTTTGTTGCATACCTCCCTCCCCCACTGATTGGTCGAGGAACCCCTGAAACACCACCACTTGCTGCTGATAAGCAGGGAGGCAGAAACCGCAGCATATTTAAAACTATGGTTTTTTCAAGGTCTGTGTAAAACTGGCCCTATTCGATTTGGATTCAGCACAAGTCAGGGACAGTGATTCAATCCGTTCACTTGGATCACCTGTCATCTGACGGTTCAACGCTGATCCAGCAAATCAGCGATTTGGATACAGGCGCAGCTTTAAAAGTTTTTTCTACATACCTTGAGGTAGCAGCACGGCTTGTGATCGCTGCAGTGCTGGGGCAGATGCAATGTCCCACAGCAGCGCAGGGAGCTCTCCAGCATGCTCAGCAGTGAACCCAGAAGTGGACTGGAAATACTTCTGGTCCACTTCTGGGTCTGCTGGAGAGCACGCTGGGCCCCTGTGCCCCCCTGGTTCAGTGATCGGCTGCAGGGGGACCCCGGGTGCCCCCCCCAGTCCCAGGAGGCACCAGTTGCCAAGCTGGGGGGGGAGGGGAGCACATGGGGGCCCCGTAGCATGCTCCCTGGTGGACCAGGAAGTGGACGAAAAGTGCTTCTGGGTCTGCTGCCAAGTGCGCTGGGGAGCCCTCTATGCTTCTATGGGATGCTGCATCTGCCCCAGCAGCGCAGCAAATCATGAGCCCCTGCTACCTAGAGGTATGTAGAAAAAAAAAAAAACACATTTAAAGCTGTCTGTATGGCCGAATCAATTCGGAGGGTTCCAGTTCCATTCGGAGAGATTAAAAGGCCCTTGGGGAGGTGGGGGATGCGCAGCAAAAAGAGCAAAATTAAAGGAATTGCTGTGCAGTACATTTCTGCTGCTAGGTAGGCCCCTACCTATAAAATTTTGCTGGGAGGTACAATGAGTAGTGCTAGCTGGAGAGCTCACGTGGGGCCAGTACAGGTCACTAGATGATCTAATTCAGGGCATTACTGGGACATTTCTATCTGTCATCTATAGAAACAAGTCACATTTTTTAAATTGCCCTGGGCTTAGCAGAACCTTAAAGGAGAGTGGCAACGTAATCAATACCTGGCTTAACCTGGGTAAAATTTCTCATTACACTGATCTTTAATACAGAAAGGTGTAAAACCTCATGAATTAAGACTCATGAAGTTGCAAGCACTAGAATTTTATTGGACTCACTGCTTCAATGAATAGCCTGAAGGAGGAAAAACAACAAATAATTCCTTTCTCTAGCACCTTTATGGAAATTCATTTTACACAACATTGATTTATATGCATCATATCAGAGCTATGAGAGTCCTTGAGTATTAAGTAGTCCATCAGTTTCCCAGACCTAATACACCCTGGACGCTTCACCACCTTAATATACTTACAGCTCCAAAGAAACCTGCAGAAGCTAGTGCCTCTTTTTTGGCTAGCTGCAGCACATAGCCAACTTTGTCTGCATATTTCTTCATTTCATTCATCTCTTGCCCAAATGCTCGAACTGTTCTTACGTTTCCAATGCGATCTTCGGCTAACTACAAAAAAGAAAAAACACAGAACTGGACACACATACTCATGGGTAGGCTCACATTTCAAAAGGTCTGAAAGTAAAAGCAATACAAAAGCTTTTCTATCTATCTATCTGTAAATATGCTACTCTGAATGCCAGTGAAAAGCTTGCCATGCCCCTCTCTTGAATTCCATGATACCAGAAGCACATTCTATACTAATATGGTTTTAAAAAGCAAGTCAAAATTAGTTTAGCTGTACTACTAGTGTGGACAGAAACAGAATAGGATTATACCAGCTAATTTGTAAAAAGTAATGGGCCTTAAAAAAAAAAAAAATCTTAATTTGGAAAGGACAATGGATATAAGGAACAGATGAGCATTAAAGAGGATTATTCATAGCTGTTCATAATAATGACTTGGAATGATAAATGCCCTATTGTATACCACACCGTACAGAAAAGACTGCATTTATTTATGTAATTCTATTTACCTGAATTAATTTGAATTGGGGATAAAATTTAGCCCAATAGTATAGTCTTTATTTCAGTTTAACATGCAAAAACTCCCAAATGAATAAAGTTAAACCTTCAAAAAACCCAAACTCAATTAGCTTGCTCACTGACTGACACTATAGTGAGAGTATGCCACAACAACACCCTAGCACATGAACCAAGATCAGGCTTGGAGCCACACCCACTCCCCAAGACCACCATAGTTTGTTTTCCTCTTCAACCCTGGGTGTGTATTTCAGACTTTGTAGAGCAGAGCTGGGAAGTCTTCAACCTGCTTTCAAGTAGATAGACTTCCCTTGGACAAACGACAGGCAAGATAAACAGCATGTGGCTAATCTTTCTTCTGCATAGTGCATTTGGGCAAACTGACCATCCCAGGATTAACATAGCTGAAAGCCATGAATATTTTAGCAAGGTCTTGTTCTCAGCATTTCTCTCTTTCATAGTAAAAAAAGTTAATTCTATTCTAGAATAAAATTACTGAGAAATTACTAGTAGGCAATTATGCCCCAGGTCTTTCACAAAAGCCCCTTAAAAATAACCACCTCCAATTCTCTGACTCCTCCACAGATGAAGGGGAGGAAAAAAAAAAGAAAAAAAAAAGAACTTTGCAGCATAGCCCAAAGGTTAGTAGACCCAGGCTCAGATGGATTAAGAATCAGGGTAAAACATCAGCCCTCACATCAAGGAACCTTCCTGGAGAATTGTTTTGCTGGCTCTGCCTCTAAAAGTGCTTTCTGTGGTCTCAAATCTCCTTCATCATACAGCTGCAGAGGTACCACTCATAACTAGGTCTCGCATCATTCAGGCCTTCATAGGCTGAAACTGCATCCCTCACACTAAGAAAGAACATAATTCCCTTAAGCCAGGACTGTCCAACTGGCAGCCCATGGACTGCATGAAGCCCATGAGGGTTTAAGTTGAAGCCCCAGGGTTCTACTCTAGTTGCTGCTCCCCACATCACTCCAGCTGCAACAGCAGCTAGAGTGTCTGGATTTCCCCTCCCTCCTCCAGCTGTTGCTTCCTGCCCTCACCCCAGCACATAGGCAGTGTAATGCAGCATGGGAACCTGAGTGCGAGTACAGGCCACACCTGTATGGGCTGGGGGGCCAGAGGTCATGCCCGTGAGGGGCAACACTGTGTGTTGGGAGCATCTATGTGGTCTGTGGCTCACCTGGTGTGGCCTGCGTGGCATCTGGCCCCCAAGGGTTTAAAAGTTGGGCAGACCTGTCTCAGGTTCTCTCAGCACGGATTTCCATAAAGCTGGTATCATTTTGCTTCCAATTTTTTTTCTTTTTTAAAAACAAAGGAAGGCTAGCAGTGAGACCTGTGGGAAAATGTTATTAACCTCCCCCAAAGAAATTACTTCCTCACACCTGAATACTTGAAAGCAAAACAGGTTTATTAGGTCCAGGTAAAGAAATGGACCTCATACCTCAGCAATTCTATAATACCTTTCTTAGGGTATTTAGCTTTATATTATCCAAAGCATTCTACCAAGTCTTAGCAAGATTACCTGTGTTGCTTCTGCAAGGGAATCCTGGGTCATTCTAGTAACCTTTCGTAGATATTTTGAATAAGCCATACCTAGGATAACCAGAGGGGGCACAATACTCAGAACAAACATGGCAAGTTTGGGAGAGACAAAAACCTAGAAGAAGTTAAGGATTCAAGAGTTAATATTTTGGCATAAAAAAGCCACATTGCTGAAATACAGGAGTGCATACACTCAAGCCTGAAGAAAACTACACTGCTTTTTTAAAGATAGTGTAGATTATTTTATAGTGCAGTTGTAACTTATTTTGTCATCTCCTATTTTCTAGGCTAACCACCCATCCTTCTACAGCATTTGGGCAGTACAAAGAATCAGGAATCAAATGGTCTGGATTCTATTTCTGGTTCTGACACTGCTTGGCTCTATGGGCTTGGACAACCCACGGTCAGTAATAGATGTCCATTTTGTTACCATAATAGAGCCCTATCATGGCAGCAACTTAAACAGAACCCCTCAATGAAATCAACTTAACATTATTTTTAAATTAGATCTAGGTTGAATAAGGCCTGTAATATTTGGCCTTAAACAAAGGGCTGAAATATGTAAGTTTTATCACTGACAAAATTAAAAGACTTGAATAACACTTTAAATTTTTAGAGTGGAAACTCTCACCAGCTTCTGGTAATGTTACCTGACTGAATTTCTGTTCTTTTTTTTTTTGATCATGAAACCTTTTTTCTTATCTGTCTTTCTTAGAATGACAGCAACAAGCAGCCCAATGACATTTACAAAAACCGCCACCAAATTATCTATTCTGAGATAAGACTAAGAAAGTTTAGGCCATGCAAACCATTGGGGGGGGGGGGTCTCTTATTCAATAAAAATTAACCCATTCACTAGACATTTACTGATGCAGAACATACAGAACACCAAGACCCTTAACTGAGCTCTTTATCCTAGCTATTGCCTCAGTCATCAACTGTAAAATTCTTATCAGTATTTAATGAGATGAATGAGATTTAATGCTGCTCAACATGGCATCTTTGGAGCAGTGCCTCATTAAAAGGAATACCTATGGCATAGTAGCAAGCTGGCTACAGGCAAGTCACTTGTTAGAAAGTAGCACATAAAAAGTTATAAATTTTAGAAAGAGCACAGAAGAACAAAGCTCTCACAAAACCAGAGCAACCCGAGTGGATTTCGAAGACCTTTATCAATTACTGATACCAACTTATGAAGCCTTCAACCTGTCATGAGCAGTGAGGGAAAGGAAAAAGACAAACATACCATCATGCCAACCCCTACTGAAGCCTGAGCTCCTGCTCTGAGCCCATCAGAAAGGTTTTCAGTCACGGAACGGCCCAACAATGCCGTGTCTGAAGATAGGCGGTTTATCAGTTCTCCTGTGCTGGTCTTATCAAAAAAAGCAACTTCTTGCTTCAGAATAGAGGAAAAGATATTTTGTCTCAATTGTTTCACAATTCTTTGTCCTACAAGAAAAAAGAATGGTTTTCCAGAAAAGATTAACATTTCAAAACTTCATATGTAGAAACACCCCCTCCCCGCTTACTGATTTTATGAAAGACTAGAATAGGATTCTTCCGTTTAAATCATACTGGAGTGTTACAAAATCCTAGAATCCAAACCAAGTGGATGTATCCAGACGTGCACAGACATTTGGTTTCCCCGGGGACAACTGTGCTGCCGCCAGCTGTCCTGGGTGATTGCCTGTGCCACATGGGGTAGGGAAGGCTGAGGCCAGCACTGGGGGCCTCCCGGGGCTGCAGCAGCAGCGATCCTGCCATGGGAGTCTGGCCAGCAGCAGTGTGTGGCTCTGGCCAGCCAGGCTCCAGCTTTGGGTGGCACACGTTGCCTCTGTGTGTGCCACTCCCCTTTTTTTTCCCCCATGGGTTTTTTTGACCCCAGAATATCAAGGGGTCAAAAAATCCTCCACACAGCTCCCATGTACGATGGAGAACAGAATGTGCAGTATACCACATTGTTGCACTCATCTGGACGTGGCCAGTGAGCTTTAATCAGTCCGTGTCAAGATTTAATTCCTCTTACATTAGGCACCTTTGTATTGCTCATTTATCTTTGATGTGATGAAGCAAAATAGCAATTTTCAGAAAGATTCACAACTGGTTCCAGGGATTTCTTTCAGACCTTTAAACAGTACCCTGTTTCTATGGCAAGGACCCCTTTTGACTTTACTGGGTTTCTTTTACCTGCAGTTTGCATGAGGTAGACACGAGTGGCATTTGCAGCAGCACCACACAAAAAGAGCCCACTCAGCAAAGCACAGAGGCTGGTCAGGCTGTTGGTGAAGTCTTCACTGGGATTTGTATAAATGGCATCAATCACTTTCCCCAAGAAGAAAGGAGCTGACATGGTGATGACACTGGACACTGTCAGAAAGCCAACACCAGCTGAAACAAAACACAAAAGCCTCCTTACATTCAGAGTTTGTTCAACCATTAACAGAATAATATGGATGAGTATTGTTTTTAATCTTCCAACAACCTAATAAGTACTGTGGTCTCTAGGACAAAATTATTGGCACTCTTTGAACAGGATATTGAAAGTCAGTTTGACACAGCCCACCAAATGCACTAAGCTAAAAATGCTTAAGAGGTAGATGGGAAGAGTCCCATACAAAAGAAGCTTCTCATCAGCAGATCCTTTAAAGAGTAGGGAGAAAGCCAGTCTCTTTTTTACTGAGAGACATAGGATTATTTTTCAGGGACCACAGATCTCTTTCCAGATACAATCTTCAGTCAAAGAGAATCCACAGTCCAGTGTACTGAATAAAAAGGTATACATCCTGAAAGAACATTCTTAATGAGCAGACTACTGATAAAAGACTACGAACAGCACATGCAGCCAACCTATAGCCTATCTTATTTAACATGGCAGACAGCATGCTGCCTTCTTCCTCCTGCACTTCTGAGAGTTCCTATCATTCAAACTTTTCTCTCCATCTGGAAGTCACCTCTCCTTGCTAGTGAAGCAAAACAAGCCTCTTTATGCAGCTTGAAAGGTTTGCCCTGTTCATCATAGCAAAGCTAAAGCATGTCTTCAATACTTTTGGCCCGCTTCAACCTAGGAAAGGTTTGAATTAGTTCTTTATTGATGCCAACTTTAGACTTAGAGCATACCAACTTAATTAATACCTGTTTTTCAGGACTATGAATAACAGATTTGCTTTAGTTAGTCTTCATCACCGTCATCCAACCTGTGGCACAGGCAGTTGGTGTGCAGGCACATGAGCCCAGGCACAGATGACAGGGATTGGAGTGGCACTCTGGGAGGAGACGGGGATAAGGGATCAGTACTGACTCAATGGTTTGGCCCTGTGAGAGCTGTGGGTGTGGGTGCTGCCCAAGTCAGTGTTGATATGTCTTAGTAACAACGGGATTGTGTGGCACCAAGATACAATGCAACTTTAAATCAGCCACCACTGTCTCATAATTTGGATTTACCTTGTGGCATGGTTGCCAAAGAAGGTGGCCACCATTGAACTAGCCCATCAGCAGCCAGGGGGCTATCAATGGTCTTGTTGTTTGTTTTTTTAATTTCCTGTTAAAAGTGTTGCTGTGAAAGTTACCTGTAAAATGACAGATGCAAAGGAAGCTTAAGTGTCTCTCTCTGCAGCCTATCTGGCAAGAGAAGCATGACAGAGACAGCTGTGGGGTTGGGCGTATGCTAGCTGCGCATGGGGTTGGAAGTATGCTAGCTGGAAGACAAAAGGGAATGTGGGGTGGAAGGTAGGCAGCGAGGCTTTACGGGGAACTGGGATAGAGGTGGGCTGCATGATCAAAAAAAGTTAAGAACAGCAGTCCTAGCTAAATAAGGATGGTAAAAAGAATTTCTTGCAGATGCTGCCACACAAGAACTTGGTGGTAATGAAGAATCCAGAAGCACTCCTTAACTGTCAACCAAATCACAAAATTGTGCAAGTATGTTCACATATTCACAGAAGAATACACCATAGCTGCAAAATCCTCAAAGCACCTTCCTCTGTCTCAGCATAGTCTGTCTTGCTTGGATTCAATTTCAACCAGATGTTCTTTATTCACAATTACAGCAGATTTCACCTGAATTCCTTCTGTCTAATTAAACTAAAACTAAACACTCCGGAAGTAGTGAGCTACTGATACTCCATTTACTGAAATACTAGATACAGTGTGCTAGTACAATGCATTTAAAGTTTACAATTTTAAACAATATTGCCTTACAAACTAAAAGCCAAGTAATCTACATTATTACTTATCATCCTTTCCTGTCTCCAGATGCACATAATTATCCCCATTTTAAGCACAGTCAAAATACAAAAAGATTTCATAGTTTATCTTGCCAATTTTACTGCAGTAACAGTTTCATCACCCAACAGCACAGACCCAGCATATATCACGTTGTCTGTTGTCAGCAGTAGGGGTCACACTTGATTTTTGAGGGTTGCTGTTAGCATCTAGGAGAACAAGGGTGTTGCAAACTGTTGGCTTATCCAAGAAGCAAAATTCAACACTCCCAACAAGAGGTGTTACAGTGATAATTAGTTAAAAAAAGGGAGGGGTAGGGCAGGTTCAGCCACCAGATATGGAGGTATTCCAGAGGTCAGAGGCCCTGCCACCAGAAAAAGCTCAACATGCGAGCTCCAAGGCGTTAGCATTAGATGGCTTGACAGGAAATTCACTTCAGTGTTAACAGGAAAATGCACCCTTCCAGGGCATAGATTAGATGATCTTACAGAATCACAAGTCAGAAAATGCCTACAGAGATCAAACTGAAACCAAACCATTTGTAGTAGATGGACACAAATTTACTTAGTGTCTAATGGGGAATCAGTACATACTTGCATTAGGACAACATCCTATTACAACTATGGCTGAAGAACTCCAACAGATCCCAAGGAACAATATAAACTTTCTGCCAGTAATGAGAATGCTGCTTTGGACAGAAGTGCATTTGTGCTCCTAAATCACAATGGGTTGCCTTTAACCACAGAAACTCGTTTAAAATGTACAAAGTGAAAAACAAATTCCCAGTCTCAAGGGTCTCGGGTCATGCAAAATAATTTGTCTTACCTGCATTTATACTTTAAACATGAGGTTTGACCTAGTTTCATCTTTTGCCAACTACCATTCAGTATTGCATCTCCTGTTATATCCAACTATACCAAGAAGCTAGCAAAAGAATAATCTTTGATCACATCAACCCAAAGCTGGTAGTCTAGATCCTACCCAGTCAAGTTTTAGAGCAGAATTTAGAACAGACAGTATTAGTGAAACTGATGGGGTTGGGCTTTGTTTCTACACAGATGAAGGGCACTGATCCCAATCATGCACTTGGATCTCTCCACAGCATTCAGTACAATCAGCAGCAGAAACTTATCTGGTCTCTTCAGCCAAGTACAGACAAAAAGCCAGAGGCTGAATTGATTCAATCTTTGCAGGTTAGTCTAAGCTGCATAGATTGAACCAATAAGCAAGTTAGCAGACATTTGAAATGCAGCCACATGACCAGTGACCTACGCTAGAAGCTGAGGTGCACAAGAGCACACCTCCCTACTCGGCTGAAGCAGACAGCTTGGGCCAAAGCTAGCCCGCCCATACTGCGAGGCAGGGTTTGCAGGGAAGGGCAAAGCATCCTGGGATGCTGGGGTACAACAAGTTAATTAATCTGGACGGGATCTGGGACAGAAATTCAATAAACAGATTTAACCTAAATCAGTTCATTCTGATATTACATCCATCCAGATTTATCTTAAACTGGTTTTCATCATTTTGAAAGCAGTTTATGTCCACTGAACTTCTGTTGTATTACAGATTTTAACTGGTTTCCTACCACTTATATCAGTTTATGCATCATTTCCATCCCTAGCCTTAGAAGTAGAAGGGATCAAGAGAAACTGAGTCTAGTGGACAGTTACAGTACTCTGCCACCAGACCTGTCTAGTACAATAGTTCTACTGCTTCCCTTTTCCTATGCAATATTGACATGCATCTGCTAAGCAAAGTAGTGACATTTCATGAGCTCAAATGCAAGCAATAAACAGAGGACACACTTTCCATTAACAGTCACTAGCCATTAAGCTGCCCCAATGTCAGAGAAACTTGATGAAGACAAGACTCTTAAGGAACTTGCCGGACTCTTAAGGAATTAGCTGTACCAGTTGAAGATTTACATCCACAACTTGTAAAGACACTTTGCAGTTGGGTGCTTCTAATCTTTCTGTCAACACCAGACTCTCATGTTCTTGGAAGACTGGTTAGTTTAACATATTGCATTTTTTTTTCCAAAGGAGGCTTCAATCTTAATTATTCCTGGGTTTGGTTCCCTGACCTGGCTCCCCAGACAGTACCACCTCAAGTCCTTTTCACTTCTCTAATGGATCGAGGCTAAAGATATCTTGGGAGATGCATTATTTCCCTGGATCCTGATGACGTTTAATAGCTCTACCTCAGGAAAAATACAAGCGTCAGACAGGGGTCTCTCAGTGGGTGGTCTTAGACTTTGATATTCACTCTCACAACAACTTCCACATAGCACATTCAATATTATATGCACACAGTTAGTTACAAGTAAAAATAATTTCACAACCTGTCCCTCCAAATGGAAGACAGAAGAAACCCAATGCAAACACTAATCCTTTTTTATTCTCAACCTTGAAGACACTCTGGCAGCATGGTGACAGGTGCAACATAACATACTAAATAAAAGAGAAATATACTTTGTCTTTTTCTAAGGCATACACTGAATAGAGAAAGCATTTAATATAAGGATTTAAGAGAAACTAAATGAGGAGTCAGGAGCTGAATTGGCGGCGGGGGAAGGTGGGGAACAGGAAAGGGGACTGGGAAGTTATTCCAGTCACAGCAGAAAACAGAGGAACTTAAACAGCAAGACATGACCAATGAAGTTGGCACTGGAGCCACAGGAAGAGGAATCTATAAAGTAAGCCTAAACAGAGTTCTTCGGAGTCATGACAATATGAAATGAAAGTTTAACTTGGAGACCGTTTGGCAGGAAGTATGGTCACATAAAATGCCAGGACTTTATTTGTGACTGTCCAGCATAAGCAGTGAAGTTATTCAAAGCTTGCTGAAAAACTACATCTTCAACAAAAACATTTCTTTGCTGAAAAGTTTCTGCAGTCCTGGAAAACTGACCACTGAGTCAATCACCAATGCATAGCACAAACAATGGGAGTTTTCAGACGCTATACCTTCAAAGCTGATGTGGTACATTTGTACAGTCTGCTAAATCCCGTCCCCAAAGACTAGCACAGGTTTCTTTAAACAAACTACTAGCAAAAAACTGAAAGTTTTCATGTATTGTTAAAGTAAAAATACCTTGTAGAAAGCAGCCAGAACAAATGACATCTGAAAGAAAAACCACTGAAAATCATCTCAGGAAGTGGGAACATTCAGTAGTTCAGATGGGGCAACAGCTTTGCACTGGGGCAGAAGAGGCATAAAGTGAAAATAGTTAATCACTGTCTTTTAGGATGACAGGATAAAATACAGATAGAATGAACACTTCGTACACTTAAAACAGACCATACACAAGTCAGAAGCATAATTCATTTTCCACCCCCTTAAATAAGGCTTAGATTAGTCCTCCAAAAGCTATCTAAGAAGTGAGTTTCCAGCAGCTAACTTTGGAACCAGAATAAGGTAACTTCAGATTTACAGCAAGAAGCACTGCTTTAACCTTTTGTATTTTAACCATTACACACTTGAAATGAAGCCATAGTACTAATTTGAACAAGTATAGGCTTGAACATAAAGCACATTGTCTATATCAAACTCCCTAATCTATTCAAATCTGTAGGTGTAAAAAGAACCTCTCCCTGGAAGAATTCAAGTTCTGTAGAGTCAACCACTTGCAGCTACAGTGGTTAAGATGACAAGGCACTGCTCTAGGACCACAATGGCTTCATTAATGGATTGTGAAGAACCAACCTGAAACTGCTGCTCAAAAATTTGATAAGTGTAATGATTTCAAGACCAAAAAAAAAAAGATTTTGCTGTAACTAATCTAGTGGAGAAGTGCCAAAGTCACTGTGAGCTGGATCTGGACCATGGGGCTCCTTGCACACTGGATCCAACCCAGAGCATGGGGCAGCAGCAGCTCAAGTAAAGATGGATACACTTGCAATATTTCATTCCAAAACTTTTAAAAAGAGTTATCTAAAAATTGCTTTAATAGGATATGCAGTTCCCTATACAAAATTATAAAGCAATAACCTAACAGAACACAATGCAACTCTTCAGACGAATGAAAATCTATTTTTCACAACTGAAAAGTATATGAGTTTCCAGGGCTGCAGGACAAGAAGGCCATAAGACTCCATTCTGCACTCCCTGGGCTTGGAGTGAAACTCAAGAAGCGTCAGTTGCAAGATCCTTGGGCAAACAGCCAAGCACTTTCCTCCACCCTCAATAGGCCTTGAGAACCTTTGAAGACTGGGCTGGTTAGGATGCCTACTCTTTCTGGTCTTCTGGCTGTGGAACAACAATACCACATGCTGCTGCTTGCTCATTTGGAAATGCCCAGAGGTGGTACTTCTGTCCATGTCTGAAATGCTACATTTTGGAAATGTTTCAAACTCCATTCCACTTTGACCTGCTTCAAACGTTACCTCTGTCCACACCCTAAGATCACGTTATAAACCAGGAAGCAGAAGTTATGGCAGCTCTCATCAATAAGAAAGTTATTATGGAGTCCAAAAATGTACAAGAATAAGTTTATTAAAGTGTTCTGCAAAAGAACCTAACTGAGGACTTTTCTTTCTCTTTGAGCCAACAAGCACTGAAGAAAGAAATAGAGAACTAATAGAGAACGAGCACAAGATCCGTCTAATGTTGTATCCAATTCAGGAATGGGACTAGAGAATAACTGGACAAAATCACCAAGAAAAAATGCCAGAAGGAAGAAAGAAAAAGAGAAGCAGCAGCTACACACAAGAGTTAGTGACCTAGAATTATGTGCAACATCAATTAAGTTCCAAACCCCAAAAGATCTTTCCTAGTTTTATCTTCTGCTATCTGGGATACTGCCCTAGTGAGATGAGGACAGCATTGCCCAGTATCAAGGAATCATTGACAAATACAGAATTCCTAAAAAACTATCTTCCTCCTCACTTTTAAGAGACATATACAGAGGAAAGGGTAGGCTGCTTGAATCATCTGTGGCAGGACAGAACAGTTACGCTTCAGACTTCCCTCACAGGTGCCCCAACACACCACCCAAAGTCTGCTGCCACAAAGTGCAGTAACAGTTTGTCCCAAGACATTGCTAAAAGCATCTGAATGCCTGTCCCCAGTAATCTGGTGGGACAGGGAACCCAGACATGCCACAGGCATCTGGTTTCACCCCAATCTCAACCCCTCTTTACCACAGGACATACATCTGCAACCATGGAGCAGGGAACCCCATGCAGTTCCCTTGCTCTGCAACATGAAACACCTGCCCTGAAGCCCCCTGCAGCATTTCAGCTGTGGAACAAGGTACTCGCAGAGGCTTCCCTTCTCCATGCTTGTAGACACACACCCTGGAAATCCCCTGCAGGGGATTCTGGGGCATACATTTCAGCTGCAGAGCACGGAAACCCCATGGGGTTCCTTGTCTGCTCTTGGAGATGCACACACCGGGTTGAAGCCAGGCACTCCAGGCCACTGTCCTGCAGGATCAGGCCCCAGAAGCATGGGGGAAGGGAGACAAGGAGATACATCCTGGCACAGCTGATCCCTCAGCAAAAATAATGCACGCACGCACGCACGCACGCACACCCACCCCCGGACATAAAAAGGACTGTAAAAAGTCTGCCTGTACTAAAATAAAACTGTAGATGGATGTTTCATAACTAAAACATTAAGTGTCTGTTTATCATTTGCCTTAGCTGTGAATGCTCTGAAGGAAGGATTAACCAATATTTTATATCCAAGGTGTGTCTCAGACAGCAGAGCTATCAGCAAACAGAAGGCATTTTGTCTTGCTACAAAAAAATGGTTTATCTGTTGAAATGAAAAGTATTCTCAGATCTTTAAAGGTCAGTTTGTGAAACCATAGAGCTGTAAACCCATGCTGTTTTTGAAAAGAAATGCAGGGTAAACTGTGGATAGAAAGAACAGCCAAACAGAAAATATTCAGGTTTGCCTCTATCAAGGCTCTACAGCTGTAATTTCTATTTTGTCTGTAATTAATTGTTACAGGCACCTTCACCATTAGCTTTTTCCTCAGACATTTTTACTTTAGCTACAAATGTCTGCTTCAGGCCAAAGCTAGGCTTAAAATATGTCAGTCAACTCTAGAACAGTGCTTCTCAGCCAGGGTGCTACAAGATCCTCTAAAAGGTACTGTGGCACCTGGCCCCTGTGACAGGAGGCAAGTGCCAACTCCTCCACACACCGGGCACCCTGGGCCTGCCCTAGCATCCAGGCATTATTCAGCATGGCTATTCCGACCTGCTCTGGGAGCAACCTTGGCCTTGCCTTAGGATCCAGGCATTATTCCGCATGGCTTTTCCGACCTGCTCTGGGAGCAAGGAGGAGCAGGAGAAAGAGAGAGGCTAAAGAGTAGAGCCCTCTCCCCATCTCCATGGACTCAATGCAGGGAGGCAGATGGATGGGGCCATCCCGACTCCTCCCATGCTCCCAGGGCTGGTGGGAGGGCCCACAAGGAATAGCAGCTCTTGTCAACAGCATTCAGGTCCCCAGAAAAGCAGCCACAGTGGCAGGGGGCACACCCACCCCCCCCAGAGGCTAAAGAGTAGAGCCCTCTCCCCATCTCCATGGACTCAATGCAGGGAGGCAGATGGATGGGGCCATCCCGACTCCTCCCATGCTCCCAGGGCTGGTGGGAGGGCCCACAAGGAATAGCAGCTCTTGTCAACAGCATTCAGGTCCCCAGAAAAGCAGCCACAGTGGCAGGGGGCACACCCACCCCCCCCCTCAGGTACAGACCAAGGGCAGGGAGAAGCTAGGCAGCAGAAAGTTGGGCATAGCAGGGTTATGCCCCTACTGCCTTTACCTGGCAACAGCCCATGCACCAGCAGCCACTGTCACCCCCTTCTACCTCCTTCAGGGGTCTAATGACCCACCCCCTGGCTCACCAATCTGTCCCACCAAGCAGCCGCTGCCAGCATCAACCACTGTGCACAATCCACCACCATGCTCTCAGGGGTGCCCTGCCCACCTTGCAAGATCTTCTGAAGGGTGCTGCAGGGTGCAAAAAGGTAAGCCCCGTAAGAAATAAATTAGTCTTTAAATGGGGTGCTACTAATTTCCAAAAAGTTAGAGAGGTGCCTTGAGCCTAAAAATGTTGAGAACCACTGGTCTAGAAATAATACCTACATTTCAAATAAAGACATTTCCTGCTAGTCCTCTAAGCAGCACAATGTTAAAGAGTAGTTTTTCAGTTGTATGCGTCTTTAAGTTTTCCTGTGATCTAATATCATTATAGGAGTTCAAATATTAGTTTTTACTCTTAACTTGAATCACTTGGGCATCTCAAAAAAAAAAAAAAAAAAAAAAAGTCTCTCAAACTTTTGATACCTTTTTCTGGATTAAAATTAGCTGCACTTTTCACACTTACACCTGAAAATGTGTGCACATGCATGCATGTGTGTGTATATTATATATATAGATATATGTTGTTAAAACCTCAACATATTCCATACAACACATTCGCAGCGCACCCTTTGGGAATCACTGGTCTAGATGCAAGCATAGGCACACTAAAGCTTTCGTATATATAAGAAAAAATATGCATAACTGTGTATTGGCTTGATTATAATTTGGTACCGCGTATCATGACAAATTTGTAGAATAGTGAGCCTCTCAAATAAGAACCTCTAAAAACAGCAGTAAAAATGTTAAATAATCCTAGCAGTGTGCTGTTCAGCCATGTAAAGAGAAAAACTAATGTTAACAGCTTTTACTTTTAAGACCTTTGAGACATTTCCAGTGCTATACCACATTTTCAAAGGAAGGCTGTTACTGAAGTTACTTTTATGAACAGAAAGATTTCACAAGTCCAACTGCTCCAACAATTCTGGACTTCCACTCTATGGAGCCTTGTTCCAGAGTCTGCAACAGGCAGACTGTGCTGCACATAGTCAGATGCACAATAATACAGATACTATTGGCAAAACTTGAAGGAGTTTTGGAAGAGTAACACATTACATTTTCTACCTTCAAAAAAAAAAAAAAAAAAAATGCACAGTAATACTAGAATAGAGACTGACATAATTGATTCTCTAGGAATCACTCACACTCATTTGTACGCTTTACACTTCATCATTTAACACAGAAGCAGCATAGGCATTATATAGGTGGGGGAAGAATGGTCCTGTGAATACAACGCAAACCAGACCTCAGACCTGTCACAAACTTTGTGTTAACTGAAGCAAGTCAGCTAGACACCAAATCTCAGTTTCCCCACAATAAAAGGGCAATAACAATGCCTACCTCACAACAGCACAAGGGCTATGTCCATTCATCTCCTGTCCTAGAGCTAGATCTACCTGCCTATACTGATGAAGCAACTGTAAGATAGGGCCTTGCAAAACTATCATTAAAAAAAAGTAGTAATGAGGCACACTGTGGTTATTGTTAGAGTCACAACAAATGATATAATGTTTCTACCTCATCAATCTTTAGCCAAAATAAGGCACAGTAAGGCCTGTAAAAAGCTGCAAATGGATGGTCCCCTGCCACACGCATTAGAGATCCTCAAAGCGAAGGGGCCAGGGGGGCTTTTCTGCACAAAGCATCTAAAGCCTGACTACTCTCAACACTTCCTAGAAGGATGTGATGCTAACTAGGATGCTATTTCTAACATCCCCATCACTGGAGAGATTCAAACACTGGAGTTGCTCTCTAAGGCTGCATCCAGACAAACACGGACATTTGTTTCCTTGGGGACAAGCAGCAGCAGCACACCCGTCTTTCTTGTACTTCATGTTGTTGTCTACAGCTCAGTTCTCCAGCACCTGGTGATGCTGCTACTTGTCCCCAGGAATGCGTGAGCCACAGGTGCTCTGGTGCATGGCAGGTTACTCTGTGTGGGGTAGGGGAGGCTGAGGCCAGAAACTGTGCTGGCCCCAGCAGCCTCACCTGGAGTCTTGGGGGCCTGGGGGAGCTCCAGCTGCAGCATTACTGCAGTTGAGAGCCTCGCGATAAGGTGTAG
>NW_005841870.1:211763-213957 GCF_000455745.1 Alligator sinensis
ACGCTCTGGTTATGGGTGGTGTGCGCTGCCAACCTGGAGTAAAAAAAATCCCTACTCAGCAAGGTAGCAGTGCAGGGAATGCCTGCATATGCGGTGTGTGGAGCCACAGATGGGTTTGCAGCCCACACACTGCATGTCCATAGTTGTCTGGATGTGGCCAAAGAGGTCACCCTGCCCTGCTTTCTTTGTGAGGTCAGGCAGCAGGCAGGGCAGGGCTGCACCTCAGAGCAGTGGCTCTCAACATTGTTCAGACTTAAGGCACACCTTGATAAAAATCAGGGTGCCCCTAGAAAACTGTTTTCACTTATTCTTTGACCACAGAAAGGTAGTAATAGATCAATTCTTCTGGTGCAAACAACTCAGGAAGCCCACAGAGAGGCAGAACAGATTTAACACGACAGATTCCTTCTTTGAAATCTCTGGGTTTAATCTCATGAGCTACATTTGCTACCAGCATTAACATTGTGTGGCACCCAGAGCACGCTCGAAAGGACCTCAGGGCACCCTGCAACACCCCTGAAAGGACCTCAGGGCACCCAAAGACCTCAGGGTGCTGTGACCCGTGGCTGGGAGTCACTGAAATGACAGAAAATCATAAAATCATAAGAAGTCAGGCTGGCCGGGCCTTCAGAGGGCATCTAATCCAGTGGTTCTCAACCCTTTTTGTATCAGGACCCATTTGTAAACATCGATGGCCAGTCCCGACCTAGTAAATAATTTAAGTAGAAAACAGCCCCCAGCCCTGCTGGTACCCCTCACTCCTGACCCACTGCCCCCCCATCCCCAGGCCCCAGACCTCCCGGCCCCACACACTGGGGGAGATATGTATGGGGTATGGTGGGCCCCAAGCAGCCCCTTGCAGGCTGGAGCTCTGCCTGTGCTTTCCTACATTTTCCTCCTTTAAAGGAAAATCCATTTTTAAAATTTGTTTGCAACCCTTTCATATATTCTTCTGACCCATGGGTTAAAAAAAAAAAAACACTGATCTAGTCCAGCCCCTTCCCTGAGGCAGGACCACCCCTATTCAAACCATCATCTAAACTCTACATAAGTCAGCTGTCAACCCTGACACAACACAGACTGAACACTGCCACCTGCTACAGGTAGAGCAGGGAAACCACAGCAGCCAACATCCTGCTTCTGTGAAAGGCTGTCCGTCAATATACACTCAGGGGTAGGTAACCCCTGGCACGGGTGCCAGAATGTGGCACACGAAGGCATTTTGCTTGGCGCACATGCTTCAGGGTGGACGGTGGGGATGGGGCCAAGGCTGCACTGCCACAACAAGGGTTGAACCCTTTGCGGCTCCCCTGCCATCCACCCCCGGCATGCCAATATCTTACAAGTCAAGGTTTTGGCACCCTGCCCAAAAACGTTGCTGACCCCTGACTCAGGAGATCCAGGGGCCAGGGTCCCCACTACAGAGGAAGGCAGAGCCCCCAGGGCAACAACATGCTCCAGGAGCATGTGTGTGGGGGTGTCTTAATTAGAGCAACTCAGGTAGTGCAGACACAAGTTACAGAAGTTATCTTTTGAAATGCCTTCTTCTGAACCCTCCTGCAAAGAGGGTTAACATTTTCACCCAGAAATTTTCGAAGCAGTCTATAGCTGGGCGTGTGCATTGGGTCACAGCTACAGACCACTTTCTGCAGCCAGATCCAGCGAAAACTGTCACTTCTGTCTGTGCCCTGACAGCCTCTCTAATTAAAGTGCCTGGGCAGCATCTTGTGCATCAGCATCCCTGCCCCGAAAAAAGGCAGTGGAGGTGCTTTAACTCAAGCTGGAACGAGCTTTAGTTAAAGGGCCTCCGCTGCTGTTTTTTGTGGCAGGGTCACGGATACACGAGATGCGGGACCACGGTAATCGCCTCGCTCCAGCAGACTCGAGGCTGCTCTGAGGGGCTGCAGTTATGGCCCTGTATCATGTAGGCGCCCCCTCTGACCATGGCCTCAAATGCCTTCCCGACCCCACAGGCAGCAATGGGCCTGACCCCAAGCAGTGGGGCAAGACCCTCTATCCAGGAACCCCGCTTTGGGCCCAGCAGGCGCAGCAGCACCCCCAGTCAAAGCCTCCGAGGGGGGACTTAAAACGTCCCTGACAGATGCAGCACGAAAAGCGGGGGGGAGGGCAACCAGCAAAGGCCGGCAACACAGGCCTGGCTGGGCATCCCCATCCCTCCGGCCAGCGCCTGGGG
>NW_005841870.1:214236-226857 GCF_000455745.1 Alligator sinensis
CGGTGCTGCGGCTCATACGGCCCCGGGGGCCTGCCCCGCTCCGCCCCGCCCCTCTGTGAGCCGGCGCCTGAGGGGGAGGGGAGACACCTCCCACCGCTGCACACAACCGCACACGCCTGTGCCCTTCCCGCACGCGCTCACGTTCCGTCCCCTCAACTCCCCGTAACTGCATACGCGTGCTTCCGACCCCCTCAGCTCCACACACATTCACTCTGTTCCCCTCATCGCTACACACACGCACACCTCTGCCCCCCTCAAATCTACACACACAAGCCTCTGCCCCCTCATCACCTCCACACACAGATAGTGACACCACCCCATTCCTCATCTCCGCTAGCTCACCGGCCTGGTCTCTCCTCTGGGCTCCTTGTTGGATCTCAGGTTGTGGACACACAAACCATTCAGAGCCCTTTCAACAGGAACACTTCAGCTATGTTCCAATTGCTGTGTGGGAAGGAGCTGAGAACAATTCCCATGAAGGGGAAAAGCCTCTCATTTTAAGACTCCTTCATCCAGGTTTAAAGTTAGAGGCGTTCTGGTGCCATCCCAGTTCCTTTTCCCAGTCTGGTGTGATGAGAAGAGAGGATAGATTTGTACCCATAGACTAAACAAAGTGTGTGTGTGTGTGTGTGTACACACTTTTGTTAGTGTACATGTGTACCTCTCCACTATTCAACTGCTACATTGTGCTTATAATATATAGCGCAAACTATATAATGCGGTAGAGAGAGAGAGACATATCCAGATCTATCTCTAGATAGATATGACATATATAACACAAACTTACTTGGTGTGAAGAGACAATGATTACTAGGATGATGATATTTTACCCCTAAAATATAGCCTTGGCTTTAAAATAACTTTTCAGTCAGTCACAAAAGGAACACCAAACAACTGGCTCATTAGATGCTCACCAAAACTATTTTTTTTCCTGGTTTTATCACCATATATCTCTTTGCTTAAGACAAGGGTTCCCAAACTGGTATGCATACCCCTAGGAAATTGTGTAATGGCAGATTTAATTGTCATTATGATAATAACTGGCATTTAACTGGGTTAAAATATAACGTGTACTGGTACAGGAACACAGGCAACTGGTAAATGTGGAGGGGGGTACACAATAAAAAAAATTGGGAACCTCTGGCTGAAGGCAAGACTTTGTATGCATGAACTAAGTACAAGCAGTATTTGACTATTTTATCATAGTTTCATAGATGTTAGGAGCTGGAAGGGACCTTACAAGATTATCTGGTCCAGTGCCCCTGCGCTTGGGCAAGAAAGACTGCTTGGGCAAGATCAGATGACACCAGCAAGGAGGGCATCAAGACACATTTTGAAGATTGTCAGGGTGGATGAATGTACCACCTCTATGGGGAGCATGCCTAAGACTGGCAAGCCAAATGGAAATGATTATTGGCATCTTTGGGCAGTGATGAATGGCCTTACATAACACGCACAGTAGTATTGCTGGAGGTTTATAGTGTATATTTTTGTCACTTTGCTAGATGTCATAAAAAGGAGCCATAATTTTTGTATGAAATGCTCTGTGATTTTTTATGAGATGCAGTGGCTATATCTGATACACAGCAACACAGTCCATCCTTTCTCATCTTTAGTAGAGTTCCCAGTGTCCCCTAGTTTTCCAGCGCTGCTAGTTTTTGCTGTTTCTTTCATCTTTCTAAATCCTTGTCTCTTAGAATCATGTTAAAATGTGAGAATTTCAAGCTTCATCTAATAAAAAAACTCCATCCCCCAACATTAGAGAGAATAGATTGAAAGCATGAGTCCTAAAGGATTTTAAACCTAAACTTAATATTTTTTTAAATGTTATGATTTTAAACCCATGATTTTTTCAGCTTGACTCATGATTTCTTATGTAGGCTGGGCAATACTGAAGGATAAGCACGTATTGTTTTGTACCAAATCAAATGAAGCTACATTTTATAAGTGTCATAACTGTGGTGACAAATAAGGTAATGCAGTATTATCCCATTAATGCAATGTTCAGCATCACAGAAATAATGTCCAATAGCAATAAATAGAATGAATAAAAATAGCCTGGAGCTACCCAATGAAACTCATTGCCACACAATGTTGTGGAGGACAAAAGTGTAACTAGGGTCAATAAGGGATTAGACAAATATATGGAGGATAGGTCTGCCAGGGGCTACTCAACACAACAGAGTGGAATGTAACATACTCATGGTGACTAGGTGGGTAAAACAGGGAGCCGATCACTCTGCACTGTTCCTTATACTCCCCTCTAAAGCATCCACTATTTGCACTGTCGGAGACAGGATACTAGGCTAAATGGATCTTTGGTCTGACCCAGTGTGGCAATTCTTGTGTTCCTATGTAGCATATAACAAAGATGTTCAAGGGACTACATTTCCTAGCAAGTGCTAAGCTATGGTCAAAGTTCACAGAATATAGTAACAGGGTCCTGTTGCATCTTCCCTTATGAAGATTTACAAATGCAAATTAAACCCCCAGTAAGCTTCTGAGTGTTAGTTGCCCATATCATTACATACACACACACAAAAAAGAAAAAAAGCAGAAAACAAAAATACCAGCACAAACTTCTAATCTGTTTGAATGTTCAAACCACATAGGATACACGCAGGCTTGAGTATTTGAAATTCTGTGACTGCTAGCACAAGTTTCAGTCACTCTAAAGTCAAGGACACAACATGAACCAATAAAATCTGCTAACCAGAAAATTAGAAAACTATTCACACTCACTGGTCCTCATACAGCCCAAATCCTACAATTGGTAGGTTACCTTTACTCTTTCATGAAACGCTATTCCTTATCTAGGGTACATAGGTTGTAGTCATGTTGGTCTAAGGACATAGGCAGACAAGGTTTTTTGGGTAAATCTGATATCTTTTATTAGACCAACTCAAATAGTTAGAAAAATTCTTCTTTGCAAGCTTTCTGGTATAAATACCCTTCATCAGGCTGAGGCCCCTGCCTTAAGCAAGGAAGCTTCCTCAGCCTGACAAAGAATGATGGGGGATGCTACCACTTGTTGAAGCCAATAACACAGCCTACCTGAAACAACCAAAATGTTAGGCTAATAAAAGCCTAAATCTCCCTGTCTGTCTGTAATGCTTTATCTGCATTCTGATTGGTTGACAAACAGCCAATCAGAGCAAAAAGAAGTGTTCTGACAGAAGGCAGCCCGCCGTCATGATGATGGGGATACAAGGGATGGAGTGGGAGGACAAGGCCAGCACAGATGGCCTCCCCTCCTCCCTGCAGGTAACGTGGTGGGCCGAGGAGTGGGCCCGGGCCAATGCAGGGGGGCTGAGTAGGGAAGCAGGCCTGAGCCAAACATGGGGGGGCGGGGGGGGAGCGGGTCAAGGCCCAACACAAGGGAGGAGGGAGAGGGCCTGAGCAAGGGAAAAGCTGGCCTGCCATGGCAGGAGAGAGGGGAACAGCAGGCCTGGTCTGATGCGGACACAGCAGCAGCTGAGGGAGGAAAGGAGTGGGCCTCCTCCCCAGGCCTGCTCCTCCCTTCCCCCCACCACTGCGGAGGGGAGGGAGGGAGCGGGCCCAGACCCCAAGCAGCAGTAGGGAAGGGGGAGCAGGCCCAGATGGGGAGGGGCCTGGGGCTCAGTCCCCGCTTGCTGCCCCCCACCCCCCCCCGTCATTCTTGACGGTCAATTGGCTAGTCCAACAGAAAGTTCCAAGGCTAAGCTGAAGCATGCCAGGGCAATGGTAGAGAAAACAGCTAGATGCTGTGCAAACCAGTACTGGACTGACCTATATCAAGAGATACAGTTTGCCTCAGACACAGGAAACCTGTGAGTTACGTTTGATGGCCTGAAGAAAGCTCTTGGCCCAACTGTCACTAAAGTCAAGGGGGAGCAGTTGGCGAGTGCCAACCAAGGGTTGGCGACCAGCCGCAGCTGCTGCTGGAGACAAATTCATTGTTGTATATTATCATTTTACTTATAGAAATACCTCAGCTTGTGGGCTCATTTATATTAGCAAAGCAAGATTAAACTAAATTTAACATCTTGTTGCTAAGGTCTTTTGCCCCAAGAGCACGCCCAAACTACTTTTATTAATTCCCTGCCCACCTCCCCCCTATCCCTCACTTGTTAAAATATCAGTTTGGTTTAGCATTTCCAATCA
This sequence comes from Alligator sinensis, assembly GCF_000455745.1. Classification (NCBI taxonomy): domain Eukaryota; kingdom Metazoa; phylum Chordata; order Crocodylia; family Alligatoridae; genus Alligator; species Alligator sinensis. Next base: position 218,380 of record NW_005841870.1, read on the forward strand.
GTTACATGATGATGAAATGTCTGTCCTGCACTCTATATTCACTTGGCATTATTTGATAACATTCCCACTACTGCTACTACTGGTTCAGCTTCATTGACCCTACCACTGGTGGAAGCCAAAGCTGGGCCAGAAGCTGCCAGAGACTTGTTGACCTAAGTGTGAATTCCCAGCCCCAGTGAAGTTAATTTATTTCTGCAATTGGCTTCTATGGCACCAGAATTTCAGCCTAGAACTCTTACTGGTGCTTCCACTGGTGGAGATTCCTTTCTTTTCTGAACACTTTCTAATGCAGACAAGGCCAAAGTGAACATAGTTTACAATTCGATTGTTAATAAACTCTTGCTCTGTTAGACCAAGTTGGGATGTGAATTCCAGAGTCAAGCATTTCCATTCTCCTGTCAAAATTTCGTCATGAGCCTCTAGGTATGCTCTTATTAGGACTATTTGCAATTGTTGCAGTGCTTCTTCAGATCACTAGAACCTAACAATGTAAAGGTTCTACACCTTAAAGCTTTTAAGGTGTAGAACCTTAAGCTTTAACCTTAAGCTTTAACCTTAAGGTTAAAGCTTTTGACACCTTAAATTGCATCAGGAAGTGATTCAAATGCCAAAGCAGTTTTTGCTGGAGTACTTGAATAATGAGCACCATATGGTCATTAAGAAAGTAGACTACGTTGTTTTTCACCAGGGCTAAGTACAGAGGTTCAAAAAGCCCAAGGCAGAATTGATTCAATCTTCAAAGGCTTTTCTGAGCTGCACAGATTGAACCGGTAACAAACTGAGCTGATGTTCAGTGTTTGGGTGGCCAAAACAGGCATGTCACAGAGTGGCATACTGCACATGCTAGCTTCACCATGGGAGGGCCCTGAGAAGCATGGCAGGATCCCAGAGTGACATAACAGAATGCCCTGTAAGGGCAGGAAATGGCCGGCACTTACCTGCAGGTGTGGAGTCAGTGGAGACAGAGCAACGAGTGGCGCTGTTGCCACAATTTATAAGCGCCTGCTCGTTGAGGCTTTGGGAGCGCTGTGGCAGCTCACTTGCAGTGACTGCCACTTTAAGGGCTGAATCAGGCAGCCAGCAGGTGCAGTTTGCTGCTGGCAGTGAGGCAGAACCATTGACTGGCTGAGCTGCATAGAGCATCTAGGAGCTAGAGACCCTTGGTCCTGGGCATGACCTAAAACTGCACCTTACTGGGGAAGGGTGGCCTGGTGGGGCTCCTAGTGGTGTGGGAGCCCCCAGGAAATGCCAGGCCAGTTACTTCCCTAGTGAAAGGTGAGGAGGGGTGCCTTAAACCCAGTCCCCTTCTTTGGGTGGGCTTTGGAGGCAGTAGTGGGGCCAGGCATGGCTGCAGCCACCTGAGGCCATGAGTGGGGTGTAAGACCCCAGGGAATGGGAGTAGTGGGGCCAGGCATGGCAAGCAGAGTGCCACCTGAGCCCAGCAGGGATGAGAGATCCTGGAAACCCCAGAGTGGGTAGTGTGGGGAGAGTAGTAGTGCAGCCCCACATAGAATAGGGCTGAACAGGAGTAGGTCTGAAGGGCTGTGCACGAGAGGGGCTGAGTAGGGCTGAGTGAGGAGTAGGTCTGAAGGGCAGTCCCAGGGGTGCGTTGAGTAGGGCTGAACAGGGAGTAAGCCTGAAGGGCAACGCAAGGGCCAGCCCCATGAGTAAGTTGATCATGAAGATGAGAAGACCCCAGGGTAGTGCGAGGTGCAGAGGCCCCAGAGACGGTATAGTAAGAACCCCATGTGCGGGGAAGAAGCTAAGGCATGGCCATGGATGCCTGAGGCCGTAGTTGGGCCAGAGGCTATGTAGAGGGCTCAGTCAGAGCGTGAGGGATGAGTCCTGACCTCGGTAAGTCCTCCACTGCTGGGAGGCTGTGTGTGGGTCAAAAGTAAGACCTGTAGTTGAGCACAATGACCTGCTGCTTTGGGGGGGTGAGAGTCCCTGTGAGACCCTGGAGCACCAGTCATGGTGTGGATTAAGAACATCACGTGGATGCCATCTGCGAGGCATTGGCTGTGGTATAGGAGAGGTTGGAGCTGCAGCTAGCGCCCCCTAGCATTAGGGCAGTAATGGGCAGTCTACCGCATTTACCACCAGTTTGTGAACAGCAAAGTTGTGGCAGGTGAGACTGGGTGGATTGCCCCAGAGAGACAGGTGGACAGGCTGGCATGAGATCTGGCCCCAAGCTTGTCCCCTGTCACAAGTGCAAAGTATGTGAGTCCAGGTTCGTGCCCATCGCCAGTTAGAAAAAGGCAAGTGGAGCCAACCAGCAAGGGCAAGTAGAGGAACACACCTGCATCGCATGCTTCAACTAGGATAGCAGGAAGAAGCTGTGCCAGTTCCTCGGTTTGGAGACCCAGAGAGATCTCCAGCCACCAGGTGATCCAGGGCTGCACAGAGGAGGACACTCCTTGGACCTCAACACCCTGATGCCGAAATTGGAAGCACGTGAGAGCAGCACCAGTTCAAGCTCCACACCTGGGCACTGCAAGGTTGCAGGCACTTTCTTAAGTTGTTTATTTCTGGACAGGCCCATCAGGGTTCATTTGAAATACATAGCGCATGGCCATATGGATAGGGAGTACCTGCTCCAGGGAAGGGTAGGGCCCCAAATACTGGACACAAGTGGGAACATTAATTGAAGCCAGGAAGGCCGAACATCCCAGAGTTGATTGGGGAATGGTGCTGGGTGGGCATTCACAATGAATTGACACTGAATCTGATTTGTTTAAGAAGATGAATGAATTGAGTACTTTATTTTTTTTTTATTGATGTATTCACGTGAGCCTAGGAATTAACTAGAGCTCCATGAATTTGAGAACTCCTGTGGATTATTGATGGACTGTGTTAATTTATAAAAGCCTGTATAATACCTAGGCAAAGCTAACTGTATTTAGACACTCTCAAAAGCAGTTACCAAAATTTCAGAGTTGCTGATGGGTCTGACACCCCACTAATCTAAGGTGGCCAGGGAAATCTGACTGTATCCACCTAGAGGCAAGAACATCAACAACCATCAGTCCTCAGGACATGGTGTAGAGAAGGAGCTCCAAAAGCACCAGCATCAGGAGCACGCTCACGGGCTGTCTGTACCATACTAGGAACCTCTCTCTTACTGAAGATCAAGAGTGGCAGGCGAGCTGAGGGAGACTTCCTCTGGATGGGTCAGTTGACGTACTTTGATGCTTGAGCAAGGAGGCCGCCAAGCCAGGACGGTACAATCCTGAATAGCAAGGCACCTCCTGTTTTGGCATAACTGGGTACAAGGCAGTAGCCTGTAGTGACTTAGGCCAGGAGCCTGGGGGCACTTACACACATTACCCATCATGGTGACACTGCCTAAGGCTCCTGAACCTAGCACAGCAGCAGCCCAGGCCTGACTGAGAGATGTGTGAAGGGATAATGCACCTTCCACCCTCCACCCCCTCCACCCTAGCAGCAGCCCTTCCCAACTGGGGTCTGAGTAGTGCGGGGGTGGGGGAGGAAGTCCCTGTTTGGGGGGGCTTTTTGCCCCCCTCCGGCAGACGTGGGCAGCTGGTAAGGGGGTGGGACTGAGGGGATCCCAGCCTGGCTTGCTGGGCTGCAGGGGTGTGAAAAGCCACCCAGCAGGGGCTTTCTCCCTTGTGCCATGCAGACCCTGGCTGGGGGAGTGCATCCCCACCCACACACACCTCTCACAGGCTGGGGCTGGGGAGGGAGCAGGGCTGAGACAATCTCAGCTCTGCTCATGGGGATGTGGAGGGGGGTAAAAAGCCCCCATGGTGGGGGCTCCCCCCATGCATACTTGGGCTAGTGGGGCCTGGGAATCTGTTTCCCCACCCCCACATCCCACAGGACTGACATGCACAGGTAGGAAGTAGAGGCTTTACTGTTTCAGCTCTGTGACAGTCCTGCTCTGATGGAGCAGACAGCACAACCCAGTGCTGCAAAGAATCCTGGGATGCTGGGGGACTGTGAATTAACTTGACTCACAAGGGGATCTGGGACAGAAGTTCCATGAGCTGGTTTTACCTAAATCCATAAAGTCTGATACTACATCTATCCAGGTTTATCTTAAACTGGGATTGGCCATTTTGAAAGTGGTTTATGTGCACTGAACTTGTATTCTGTTACAGGTTTAAACCAGTTTCCAATCACTTAAACCAGTTTATGTGTAACTGCTGTCCCTAGCCCAATAGTCTTCAAATGTAGCCTCTGGCAGAGTGCATTACAGTAATTTAGTTATTCATGGGAAGCAAGAGGGATAAAGGAATTTAAATTTTTTTCAGCTTACACTCATTGTGGTAATAATTTGACATAACTATAAAATTAACAGTAGACTTGACCATTTCAAATTAGTTATTGTTCTAAAAGTGGTTAATTAAACAGCACAAGACAAAAATCTGAATATAGCATAGTAACTTGATGAATGGGGGCTAGATACTCTAGACATGCATTGACTAGGAGATAATTACATGTTTCAGGACCTTTTATCAACCAAGCGAATTGCTTCTTTAGCCTAAACTGTTTTATAAATAGCAAGGAAGTAAAACCAATATGATTATCTCTGGTTATTAGGAATCCTATTAAATAGATCAGTATAACATAAGGAAGGTTTACTGAATCCAGTTTTGTATAAATCTCCTATTGTTTGAACATTTTTTTTATGATGGCTTAAGGAGAGAATGTATATGAAAATGTTGGTTTTGTATAAAATTTAGTTCAATAACCTTGGCAAATCTTGGTGATATGAAATATATAGGAATATTTTCACTGGGCCTAAAACGAGTTACCATAACACTCTTAAACTTCATACTCCCTTTATCCCAGTCACTTTAGTATTCCATTCTGGTGGACATTGGACAATAGCGTCTTTGCAAAGCAACATAGCCTTTTCTTATACATCCAATTTAGTTGTATCTTTGTTTCTTTTTAATATTGGTTGTAAAATTTCTATACAATTTTGTTGATAAGGTTGGATTTTTGTAGTGTAAGCTTATAAAACTGTTGATATATGCAAAGAACTCAAGCAGGGGAGGTTAAACAGAATAAAAATAGATTTATGTTAACTATTCTTATAGCTATGAGATAATAAAGGAATCTTTCAGAAATTTTAAATTTAAGGCCACATTATCTGATTTGAAGGTAAGAGAATACAGGTTTTCCTCGGGGTGTTGTTGTTGTTGTCAGAACCCATTAATTAGATGCCTATAGCCCAGAGGAGAATTGGTATAGCCCAGAGGAGAAATGACATAGCACAGAGAAAAATTCCATGGGTTCGATACATATGGCATAGTTTTGCTGTCAATCATTCTGGTGGCAGTAACTAGGTCATGGAGGAAAATTCCGCTATGCCTGAACCCAGTAACCAAATGCTACAATAGTGGAAAATTACAGTTTAGAAAAAAGTTCCCGCCACTCATATGCAAATTCACATTATTATTGGCCAGTTCTAAATTATTCCTACGTGGCGGCCAGAGATTGGCTTGCTAGCCGTATAAGAGGCTTGAGCAGTTTCTGCCCAAGTTGGAGGACTCCACACCATCTCTTGAAGGGAAAAGGTAATAGCCCAGTGAAATGGGATGAGTCACGCATGGAGGCCTTTCAGAAAACCAATAGGGTCCTGTGCCATGACGTGGTCCTAAAACCCCCCGACTTCACACGTCCTTTCATTCTCTAGACTGACACCTCCCATAAGGCCGTGGGAGCCTTGCTGTCACAGGAGACTGACAGAATAGACAGGCCAATAGCCTACACTAACTGCAAATTAAATCCTCATGAGCAAAGGTATGCGATGATAGAAAGACAGGCACAAGTTAACTCTCTACAGGGTAGGGAATGAATCCAAGCAGATCTGGACAGGTAGGAAAAGTGGGCAGAGCAGAATAGGATGCAGTTCAACAAGGATAAGTGCAAAGTGCTGCACCTAGGGAGAAGGAATCACCAGCACACCTATAGGCTGGGGGAAGAGCCTCTCAGAAGCACTGTGGTGGAAAGAGGTCTCAGAGTCATTGTTGACACCAACATGAACATGAGTCGTCAATGTGACGAAGCGATCAGTAAAGCTAACCACACTTTATCATGCATTAGCAGGTGCATGACAAACAGGTCCAGGGAGGAGATACTTCCCCTCTATGTGGCATTGGTTAGGCCGCAGTTGGACTACTATGTCCAGTTTTGGGTGCCAGACTTCAAGAGGGATGTGGACAACCTTGAGAAGGTTCAGAGGAGGGCCACTCATATGGTTAGGGGCCTGCAGGCAAAGCCCTATGAGGAGAAATTGAGGGCCCTGGATCTCTTCAGCCTCTGCAAGAGAAGGCTGAGAAATGATCTTGTGGCTGCCTATAAATTCATCGGGGGGGAGGGGAAGGAATAGGAGCAAGGAATAGGAGATGCTCTATTTAGCACAGGAGCCAGGATGTGAGAATGGAGCTTTAAGTCAATATAGTAATAGCTGTTTTTGCTTTCATTAAAGAATATTTGTTGTCAAAAGGTACAAATTCTTACCTGGAAACCTACTAATGTAAATTATTAAGCAGAAATTAATTTTGAATAATCTCGAAATACCAGGAGTGAGTGCACTAATTGTATTGCATTGAAAACATTTAAAGTTTGCTTTATTGCACTGTAATAGTTTTAAGAACACCTAGTCCATAACAATACAATAATTATCAGAACGTTTCAAACTGTTCACCAACCCTGAAATAGATCTTGGTTGCTCTACTTATATCTCTGACACAAAATATTGAACTGTTTTAATGTTCTAAGGAAAAGAATCGACTCTTCCTTTTTTACAGCATCCTAAAGTTATTCTGTCTTCCGGACCACATAAGCGCTGTGAAATGAGACATGATGTTTCTTTAAACAAAAAAGCGTTGGTAGATATTTGGATTATATCCACTTCATATTTTCCCCCGCTTCGTTTCAAAGCAGTGTGTTTCCTAATGCTCAACTACATTTAGTAAATTGTGATTTTTTTATTTTATTTTTTTTGAGAAGTGATTTAAATGAAGACTTTGCTTATAACTCTGTTTCAAGACTTAACAGACCTTCAACACCATATTCTTCCTTGTCAGGTATAAAGTTACAGGTATAGATTAATGCATTCATAAAACAGGCCAAGCTTGAAATATTAAATAACTGATCAATAATTCACTGTTGAAAGCATTCTGTACTTGACATTCTAGGTACTGAACGTGCATAGTGGACAAGTCTGTATTTTGAAAATGTTATATTTTGTACTTTGTAAACTTCACACCATTCAGATTGAATAAGAAGTTAACCAATAGCTTCTCTATCCTACCTGTACAGTAATTTATTTGAAAATGAACTGTTTCTTCTCCAGTGTACCAAATGTTCTTGTTCTGGCAGGTGTGCAGCCCCTGGGAGAGGCAAGTACTTGAGCAAGCAAATGTGACCCATTGCACTGGTGTGATCACACCATCTGGTGGTGGTTTTCCGAAACGTGCATCTTGTTACTCAGAAAATGCCTATTAGCCAACTAATTTGCTGTTGGAAAGTGGATGTGGTGGGTGTCCTAAAATGTGTATAAAACCACATCTTGCACAACCCCTTTGCTAACATAAGATGCCTTGACCTGGAAAGATTTATATACAACCATTTTATTCTATTGCCAAGGGAAGAATAAAAAAATAAGTTTTTGATTTATGCAAATAACTGTGGGAAGTGCTCTAACAATTGCCAGAGTATTGGAGCAGGATAATATTGGTCATCAGGTGTTAGTAACACAAACTACTAACTTGGGGCATTTGTAGATGACACTTTAAAGCAGGTTTAAAGTGGGTTAAATGCCTTTTGCACCGCTTTAATGACATTGCTGTGTGCACATTTGGCGGTGTATTGCACGTTAATTCCAACCGCTGTAGCACATGCAGCAGCCTAATGCACCTTAAATGACTTTGGGAAACAGCAAATGACTTTGGGGCACTGCAAAGTAAAAACACCTCTGAGGACTTTTTATTTCTAAGCCCTACAGCCACGAAGGGAAGCACCAGGCCCTGTGCAGCAAAGGAGCTGTGTAGGCAGCCCCTGCAGGCAGCCCGGCAGCAGCCCAGATAGGCAAGCTCCACAGGAAGAAAAAAAAAGTGGCAAACCTGATCTTTTTTTTCTCCCCCCACTCCGAACCTGCCTGCCTGAGCTGCGTGGGGGCCTGGTGCTTCCCTCCGTGGCTCCAGTGCATCCCAGGACTGCCCCAGCGGGGTGCCGGTGGGTGGGTGTCACCTGGCAGGGGGTCTCTGCTGCTGCAGAGGGAAGCACCAGTCCCCTCCCCCTTCCCCCCCGCAGTTCAGGGACTATTTGGTGTCCTAAGGTTCATGGCATGCCATTAATGTCTTTGGGCCGCCACTAGGTGGGCGGCCGGTTTGTCATCACAGCGTCTGCATCTCGGTCGAGGTCTGGACAGATGTTCTTCGATGTTTTACATTCTTAAAAGCAGCTAGGGGACCGCTCTGCCCACCAGCAGCTCACTCTTTC
>NW_005841870.1:226888-232270 GCF_000455745.1 Alligator sinensis
CTCAAAGCCACTGGAGAGGCAGGTAAGGATCGGGCTCTGACATGGGTATACATGACACAGGGGTTTACTTTAACCTAAACTGAAGTGGTGTTTTTTAAAAACCACTGCTTTAATCATGAACAATGAGGAGCATAGCGACTGTCCACAGGTGGTAGTGGTGGCAGTGGGGGTATGGCAGTGGCGGGCAGGGAAGTCCCACCAATGGCCCTGGCAGTGTTGTGGGGTGGTGGCGAGTGCCAACCGAACTGGCGGCAGCAGCCATCGGCAATCAGCGACCACCTGCAGACGCCGCCAGCAGTGTCGGCAGCAAGGCAGGGGAGTGGCAAGCGGTGACTGCCCACAGGCACCACTGGCAGTGTCAGCAGTACTTCTGTTAGGAGGTGCACTGCCAATCCTAGGGTATGCACATGCACCCCCTGTGCATTGCCAATGGCTTCAATTTGGGGAGAATTAAACCCCTGTGTTGTGTACACCCCCCCTCAGTTTCTGCAGTAGTTTCCATCTAAGTGGTTATAGTTGCTCTCTGAACATTTTGAGGGAGGTGGAGTTCGTACTTTTCTTTTAAAAAGCAAAAATTATTATTTTTGTCATTTTTCTGTATCTCACTTCACAGCTTCCTGCTGTTCTCCATGGAACAAAGCTTAAATTATTGAACCCATGGGCTCTTAGAATTAATGAATGTTATCTGCTTGCTGTTCTGTGAAAAAAATCTGCCTTTTCTCTCCTTCTGAAAGTTTTAACCATGGTATAATATCACTTGAAACCTAAACATAAAAGGCTCTCTATCCTGAGATAGGAGCAGCTCCTTATTTTGTAACTTGTACCACAGATGCATGATGTTGCAGTAAAAAAAAAAAAATCTAACTTTATAAAACCTTATTCTAACCCTAAAGAGCAACTACATACTCAGTCTTTCAGCTGTTTTGATAGACTCGCTCATAGTTAACAGAGTTCAATCATGCACGTGAGATTAGGGGCTCCATATAAACTTTTCTTTGAGAACATCTGATATTGGATTTTAAACAAATGTAGATCTACTTTCTATTATGAGGACTTCAACAGGCTACTACACCAGGGACATGTTCACTTACATACATGATATGTAGATTTTGGAGAGAGGTGTGTGTCAGTAATAGAATGGATTCTGGAAAGACTCTTGAAAAGACAAGGGTTTGGTTTTTTTGCCTATGGAAAAGGTCAGCTATTCCCCTACAAAAAAAAAATGGGAGTCAGTGGCATGACTGGTTCATGACCTGTATTAGCAGAAGCATGATTGCCAGAGTTCTCACAAGAGTGCCTGGATATAAAGACTTTTCATAATTCAGAGCAAAACCTATATACATTTAAAATAGACTTAAAATGATCTTGTCCATCTTTGTCCATGATTAGTGGCTGCTTTTACCCTTATCTTTGGATAATTGTGGTGATGGCTGTTGGTTCTCAGAGGCTAGGTTGCTTGCATTAATTGTGTTCTTTATAACACTGTGCAAATGTGAAATTGGTTAAGTTTGCACAAACTGTATACCTATGTACAGCAAGCCACATTGCAATAACTGCAACAGGTAAAAGGAAATACTAGCCTGACTCTGTTTGTAGTTCCAAAGCTGTTAATAATATGCAAAGTTCATTCTTGTCAAGGCTCATTTAAATGAAGCTAGCTTTATCAACATGAAAATTGTTTGTCGGTAGAGGTTGAGAAACAAGAGTTTAATTCTTGCTTGTTTTTTATATTAATCCAGGGCCTGTGTAAGCAATGCAACAAATGTAAACTCTGTAACCTATGTTTCTTCTTGCAACAAACAGCTATAAAACATTGCACCTGAAGGTCTTCATAATGGTGCAAAGCGTATATCATCACACAGATACAACTTTGTTCTGGTATATTGCTTTGGCCTCTGAAAAACTCAGTTGATGCTGCAAACTTTGGTTGTGCTAGAGCACCAGGCTTGCAGCTTCTTCTAATCTAATGTATTGGGTTTTAAAGATGTTTATTTTCTATTTTGTGTTTTTAAGGTAGGTTTACATTGACTGAATAAAGTACAGCAAGTTTGTTCTAATGTGTGTATGTGTTTCAATTTCACCAATCTTTTTGCTAATGTGTTCTCTGATTATTGATTCATGTCCAGATGGGAGATTCGGGTTTGCCTATTGACTGACTTAATGTTGCTTAACATCATCTCATTCCCTTCAGATGTAAATAGAAGGAAACATTGCATCTGCAAAAGATTGAATGTGTAGGCTGTGCATGCATGCACAAATGCACGTTTGGTCTGTATGAGAAGTTACATCTTCTAAAAAAAATTGCCTAGGTTGAATTCAAGATCAGTGACTGTATTTAATGATTAAGAAAAGCTGTAGAATTAATTTTGCACCTTACTAGTGTGACTGAAGTCAGGCAAAAATAAGGCAGCAAAGCTCAGATCCATTAAATAGATTGGCAAAATCCTAAGGTATCGTGTGTCCAAAACAGAGATCCTCAAATCCTTCCTGGCTGCTTTTTAACTCTCTCAGTGCCTGAAGTCCTAAAGTGCCAGTTGTTTTAAGCTCTACTTCTAGGTATGCCCAGAAGCACCTAAATCTTGACCGGACTAATTCAGCACCAAAGCCCCAGCAGGATCCACACATTCCCTTGCCCGTTTCTCCTGAGGGACTCAATCTAGTGGGCATGCTTTGAGAATGCTTACTCTGTGTCTCAGCACAATATACAATGGTGAGCACAGCTATGCTTCAAATGCTGACATTTCCCATACCTTATTCAGTAGTTATGGAATCGCATAATACATGAAGCATCTTGGTTCAGTCCGTTCTTCTTATCTGAGGGGATTCAAACACACATTTTCCACCTTGAAGGAGAATATCCCTACCAGTAGACTCTGGGACATTTAGGATGGTTGGGTGAGCAGCAAGTACTGTACTCCTTTCTGTTGAAGCTATTCTACTTGATAAAAAAGAAATAGGCCATTGAGACTGAAAGAGAAAGGGAGCAAAAGAGCATGACTGTAGCCTAATGGTTAGGGCTTCATCCAGAGGGAAAAGGAACAGTCCCTTCTCCATGTAGGAATCATTGTATACTTTAGATTGTACCTTAACTGATGACGACTAAATATAAACAGCTCTTGGAGGAAGGAGTGCCCTACTCACTGAATTTGAGATTCATAGTCCACCTTTTCCTGCCCTTTGGCCCAATAAACCTTTCTTTATGTAAAGTGAAAAGGCTTCAGTAGGAAGGAGTATGAGTGCTGTTACCCACTCTCATTCCACTACAACCTGGGGATTAGGGAGCTCTCCTGCAAGGTGTGTGTTAGGGAATCAGGTCCTAAACCCTGCTTTCTGTGGATCAGGTCCTACATTTTCAGAATAATACTAAGTGTTTAAACTGTCTAAACCAATATGCAGCTTCCCTCCACTGGCTCCTTAGATCAAATTGTTCATTGTGTAGTCTAAAAGCAAGGACATCAAATATTTTCCTCCTTGTTTGAGATGAAAAAGAGGGGTTTAAAGACCCCAAGGCATAAAAATGGAGGTTATCAAATTTCAGAGGAGAAGCTGAGGTGTGTGAAGGGAAAGACTTTTTAGACTTATTTCCCTTTCCCAAGCTAGGTGCAGTAACTTGAAGGTACTTCCTCTTAGCCCACGATATGCTCATTGAGCTAATAAACTCTGCCTTTGGAAATTTTCTGTGATTATATGGACTGTATCACCATAGGTTCTGAGCAACTGGCCAGAACCTTGTTATTCCTTTATCAGTGAGAAGCATCCTAATCATTCTTAGTCTGAATCATCTGAAGCTGGATTCCACTGGGTCCTTTCCTCAGTTCTTCTCAGAGGCCAGTGATAACACTTCCTAGTGAAAGAATAAGGCATGTGAATGGAGACCATGATGTGTTACTGAGAGCAGTATGTAGTGATGGTGACTGACTGCAGTGGAGCTATAGCAGTTTATGCCAGCTGAGAAGTTAGTCCAATAACATCTTTACAATTAATGCAGTTTGTGCTGGAGTGGATATATACCAAGGCCATCCAACTTCTTCACAAAAGAGGCCCAATTATTTTTATAGCTGTGTATGTGGGGCCCAGGTGGGAAACAAACCTTGCAATGTTATACAATGAAATATATGTTGATAAAGTAATACTTGAATTAAATAATAGATTAAATGAGAAGAGTTGGCACTTCCACAACTTTTTGTCCTAGCCTGAAAGCAGAGATTATTTTAAAGCTACAAATGGGGAATCTTTTGTGGCAAAGGAAGGGGTACAGGAGAACTCTATAACATAACTAGCCCTAGAAACAGAGCAGGTCTGCAGAGTTACTGTGAAAGGCTGCCTGTTGGGTTCCTCCCAACCTCCACTTCTGGAGGACTGCTCCAGCCACACAGTCGGGTTGACCCTGACCCTGTCCCAAAGGTGCTAACATTAAGTTGAGATGGGGAAGGAGGTGTAGTGTAGGGCTTCTTTCATTATAGTTTACAGCAATTTCTAGCTAACTTGAAAGTAAGCCAAAACAAACCTCATTTAAACTAAAATTAATGTGACTGCGTCAGTTTTGTCAATTTAGTTAAATGGGTTTAAAATTAAATGTTTAGTTAAATCAGGCCAACTCTGTGATATAGAAAAGGCTTAGTATTATAGTCAGAAGGGGAGTGCAAAGCGGGCCCTATTTGATTTGGATTTGGCCCGAATCAGGGACAGTGATTCATTATGTTGATTTGGATCACTGTCCCCAATTTGATTCAGCTGAATCTGAATCTGAAGATTCAATGCTGATTTGGAGAATCAGTGATTTGGACACAGATACAGCTTTAAAATTTTCTTCTACATAACTTGAAGTAGCAGGCATGGCTTGTGATCGCTGTGATGCTGGGGAGCATGGAGTGTCCCACAGGAGTGCCCTCCACGTGCTTGGAGGTGAACTGGGGTCTGCTGGGGAGCGAGCTGGGCCCCCCCCCACCTCCCTGGCTCCCTGGGTGCCCCCCCCAGACCCAGGAGGCACCTGTTGCTGGGCCATGAGGACACAGGGAGGGGCCCCTTGCATGCTCCTCAGTGGACCCAGAAGTGGACTAGAAATGCTTCTGGTCCACTTCCAGGTGTGCTGCCGAGTGCGCTGGGGAGCCCCCGCACTCCTGTGGGATGCTCCATGCACCCCAGCATCACAGCATTCATGAGCCCCTGCTACCTAGAGGTATGTAGAAAAAACATTTAAAGCTGTCTATTGTCGGGGCCGAGGGGATGTGGCCAGCAGCCCGGGCACGTGGGCCGGGGAAAAGGTCGGCACGGCGAACTAGAATTAGGCACTGACGCGTAGAGGTTGATTAAAGATTGTTTTACTTACACCGTAGATGGTCGCGGTGCAGGCAGGAAAAACTTTCTTGAGTTGCAGTTACA